>NC_052506.1:70154410-70509840 GCF_014356525.2 Nilaparvata lugens
GTTGAAATTTCCAATATTAGATTTCAGACTTGGAAGATTGAAACATTATGAACTGAAAAGGACTCGTATCATATCAAATGGGTAGATGGAAATAATGCCACATCATTAAAGGTTGTTTCCTCAATGCACCAGTTGAATGCTCTTGACAACCTAGATATGCTAGGTATTGACGAATAACATACGGATACGAGTCTCAAGATGTTTGTATCGCGTAACGTCTTAACAAGAAATCAATTAATTTCGATTGTTGGCAATGGAAGTTCATCATTTGAGGGAACTTTGGTGCTTGCTTCTTCAAAACGATCACGATCAGTGCTCAAAATTGGAAGCTGCAAAATTGCGTTTCCTCATAATTATAGCATCATCATAGTACCATCAATGAGCTTCTTCAATTGAATTTAGAAGTATTTCGAAAGAGTTGGACAGGAGGATTATTAGGCTACTCACCGGTTTGACAAAACATTTAGTGCGATCAGGAAATGAAGTTCATTGCAGTGGAAAACATCTGTGGCTAATATTTCGAGAACACAAAAGCCAAAGTTCGAAAGCTTTCTCCTTCGCTTTTGTTTCTTAAAACATCTTCGTAACAGAAACGAAATCCTCTTGAAAGTTTTGTTTGCAACTGATTATTAGCGACAAAGAAGAGCCGCGACTCTGAAAGAGAGAAGTTGAGGGTTAGGTTGGCTGCAACTGAATGTATTCAATTCGAATCGTGGGCTTTCTATTAAGAGGTTGAATAAGGAAGTGAAACAAAGTTTGGTTTTCTTGTTTTCACCCTCTTGCTATCATCAATGTTACGCAGAGCTAATAGAATTAATTACAGGAAATCTCCCAAAGGTTTCAGAAAGCGAAAAACTCCTCAGAGCTCTGTAAAGGAATTACCTCTGCAATATTTTTCATCAGTTCTGCATTATATGAATGTTTAAGCTACAAGCTATGAGAATGAAATTCGATGGATTTTGGAAGAGTTTTTCTTATAAAACATTTACGAATCATTTATAAAATGATATTTTTCTCTATTGATTGTTGGGCTACTTAGATCCATAATAGCTTCAATAAAAAATCAAATTCCAATCCCATTGAAAAACAAAAAAATAGTGAAAGAAAAATATTTATCCGCACATAGAATAAGTTTGTAAAGGGAGTGATGGAAGGTTATGCAGTATTTCATGTCGAAATTAGATTGTTGATAATGATATCCAAATAATCATGTTCCAGTAATTATAATGGGTTTGTCGACGAATCCTTAAAATCATCATAATTCACTTTCGAGTTATTTCCTATTCTCACGCATTGGTAAACTGTTTCTGTTTCCGAATTATCGCTGATGAATATCAGGCTTTACAATCATCAATACATTACAAATCTGATAAACGCACCATATTTTCACCAAAAGCGTGATCTGTAACATAGCAGCTTTGTCAAAAACACATAAATCAACAAGTTATCATTTGCTGTGATCGTGTTGTTTTTGAGTTTCAACTTTTCCTGTTAATCCATCCGTCTGTTTCGAAGAGCTTATCATGCATTCGAAATGGGATTTTGCAGCACATGCAGGAAGTACAACACCAGCCAGGAAGGGCTTCGTGAAACTGATTCATCACAATCGACTCATATTTTACTTCAAATTCTGAGCTATTCGGAATAGTTTTAGCTATTCTCTCATCTATGATTGAATAATTTGAACTTAACCTCTTCTCAATGGTCCAGTTCCTTTCTATGATAGCAAAGCTAGAAATCATGAATTGATTAAATTTGATTGATTGGACTTAGTGGTCCAGTCATTAGAAAGTACATACAATTTACATTTTAATATTAGGCCTATGTCTCCATGAAAAATCCACCATATCCCGAGAATGCGTTTCATTTACCTTCATTTTGAGTGCTTTCATCTGAAATATCCCACTCAAGTTAAATAGAACTTCCTCTCCTATTGAGCTCAAGTTTAATATCAGTAAGCACATTATCTAGAAGTATAGAGTAGTATTCGCAATTGCCGTTTCCCATTAGAGCGAATCCAGGAAAAGCCATCGAATAGACTATATACAAGCTACTAGTTAAGCTGTGTATTAATCAGTATATGCAATAATCCAGGTAGTCAAGTTCCTCTGCGGTCTTCAGTCCATATTTGAACTAGTTTTCGAAACTCATGCTGACTTATATAGAACGAGCACCGTTCACTACTTTAGTGGGAACATAACATGAGATTAATTCACATTCGTCAGTTAATAAGTCGCCAACTTTACTGTTCCGCTAAGACTGACAGGATTGATGGATTTGAAGGATATTGAAGTTTACAAGTAGCCTCAAAGTGTGTTATAGGACGTTTTCAAACTTTCAGTGCATGATCCTGATGTTTATAAACATGTTAATCCATTTGATTAGGCTACTAAGATTTCTATTTTTCAACTAGCAAGTTCATGAAGTTCATGTCTCTTATCTTCTGCACTTATCTCTTGAGCTGACGTCGCCATAGTCACAAGTTTAATTTGGATCAGTTTCAAAACGACCCTCACACCAGTTGATCATCACGGAATGGATGAAGGAGAAAGAACTTGATGAGATAAAAAGGAGAAATGGAGAGAACGATAGAGGAAATAGGAGAAAGGTCCATTTGTCGCTTGATGCGACATCTTTTATGCTGGAGACACTTTACTCAGCTGCCTCTCCTCAACAGTAATCGATTCTCTCCCTGACTCCACTCTTTTTATCATACCAATCACAAGTATAGACTACCAGCAATCAAAATCTCCATCTTGGAAATCTGCTTCATTTTCCCCAATACGCGTATTTAAACTATTCTACTCGAAATCGTCATCCTCTCCTTTCCTTTGTTCCCGAGATGAGATTTTCTCTTATTCAAAGCTGACGATCTGGAACTGGAATTGAAAGGGTGGATAAAAGCAATCAGTAGAAATTTACTTTTCTCCTTTGTTTAGGTATTCTTATTTGATCAACCGGAATTGAGTACCTTCATTCACTCACAAGAAGTCGTTAAGCTCGGTTCAGGAAATGATTAAGACTGGTGTAGGCTATGTATTCAGATTTACACTCTCAGGCAATAAAAAAACATCATAAGAGTGAGAAAAGTTACAGAATGACTAGAAGGAAGATTAAGAACAATGCGAAGTATTTGGAAAATAGGAGTGATATCGGAGTAGAAATTAATCTGAACTCCTAGTTTTTTCTCATCGTAAAAGATTCATCATCAAATGATCGACCTTTCGTTCACAAACATTTCTAGTGAACTTTGTAACCCATATGATAAGAGAAAGACAATTCAATATGTTTTGCCTCTGGGAATTGCAAAAGTATAGAAATTTTATAAGCTTCGAAATGAATAATGTTTAGACGCATATCAAGAGCTATTGTTTCATAAGATTTGCTTATGTGTCTTCTCTATTCAATGTTGGCTTTATTGATAATACTGTAAAATAATTTAAATGTGTCTGATAATATGATTATTATCCATGAATATTATATTCGTTTGGAAAAATGAAGAACTAGAAAATCCTTGTTCAATCAAACAATATGCATTATGAATTTCTCTATTAGGCTCCAAATCTATTTCTATGAAGAAATCTAATCTATGAAGAATATTATGTTTCTTCAATGATATTCTTCCTTCAATAGGCGACTAACTTGAATCTTTCGATGTTCTTTGTATCTTGAACCATTTGCATTTTTTGTTTTGCTATTTACATTATATTCTATTCAAACTATTGTTCGCATCTTGAACTATGCACGATTGAATCGTTTGTTATGTACATCAAATTATATTATGTATAATTTATATCACTCTACATAATATATAATATTGTGTAATAGTCTGTAGGTTGCACTCAATATAATTCTGGTATCTGTGTTAACTTACTATGTATTCCTGATTATTCATATTCTATTATTGTATCCACAAATGAATAAATACTCTTCATTCCCTTTCATTTTACTACTAGTTGCTCCTAGGAATAGTGTAAACTATCCATGGGAGCTCTCCCCCCCTCATGGACGAATAGTCTTCTTATGGTATTCTACTTTCCAATGTTATTACATTAAAAAAAATGTAATAATTTATCTTAATATTCATTTATTGTAAGTGGAGATTTTATATAAACTTGAAAATTCATGTGGAAATGAATTGAATTGAATATAACGAATCTGTATTTTCAGGTGGCGAAACAGTAGAGATCAAGAGTCTGAGAGTACCAGAAGTGGTGCAGAACGGATCGGAGGCATCAGTCGTTCTGGACTGCGACTACAATGTTGAGAACAAGGCTGGTCTCGTGGTGAAATGGTTCTTCAACAACCAAACGTCGCCCGTCTACCAGTGGATCCTGAACAAGAAGCCGCAGGACCTCGGTGTGCTGAAGGGCAAACTCAACCTGGACTACCGGGCCTCGGACGATGAGACCAAGAAGCATCGCGCCATGCAGATTCTCAGGCCGACCACTGAGTTGTCTGGCGAGTACAGGTGCATCGTGTCCACCTTCGATGGCGAAGACTCCGAGGCCAAGAAGATGATCATTTATGGTGAGTTCAACCTTTAATCGTTATTATTACATATTGTGACTATGTATATACGAACATATTCCTGACCAGGATTCAACTCCATCTGGAAATCATTTATCGGAAAGGGGAAGGGGAAGGGATGATGATGATGATGATGATGATGATGATGATGATGATTAATAATTTCTCAGATGCAGGGTATTCTCCTATAGTGAGGCCCACGTTATTAAGGCAGTAGTGAAAGATAGGAAAACAGCGTTCCCGATTCTTCGCCTTCTGTGGAGGATAACTGATACTGGTATATCTATCTGATGTAATATTAATTGTCATTCTTGTTTAAAATAATTAATTATATTTCATTCGTTAAAAAAATATTTTCTTCAATAATTCCCATAATAGAGATAATATAATTTGTTAATCATTTGTATTTCTACATTGTTGAAAAATTACCTGGTCACGTTGCCTGGAAAAAGATAGCGTTATCTGCTTAGTCGAAAGATGGACAAGTATCAACTATAAACACCAATGTTAATCAAATACTGACATTATAACGTGGACTTCACCATATATGTCTAATTACTTCACAAAATAAGTAACTGAAATTATTATTTTGGTAGTGACATACAGAAGAAAGTTTTCTCTAGAGAGTAAGTTTCTCGTCTCTACAATAACATTCTTTCAAAATTCTCTGATTTGAAGGACAAACGATTGACCAGACTAACTTTAAAATCATCAAAAAAATTATAAAAAATCTCAACTATTGTATATGAATTTGATTGATTATTCCAATTCTCCTGATCATTAGGTCCATAGTATATTATCAGAATCACATAACCTCTTCCTCTACTAAAAAATCACTCAGGCACCTAGTTATTTAAAAAAAAAATAATTTGAAAATTAGCTATCAGAATGAATTATTGTATAGTCACAGCAACGCTAGTTACACGAACATCGATTTTAGGACGAATAATTTTTGCCGTCCTTATGAATTCTATTGGATTAAACAAATGATTTCAAATAGACGTAGTTTGTCAAGTACCGTTCAATCTGATAGGACGGCAGAAAATTGAACATCAAAAATCGATGTGTGTGTAACTAACTGGCTTTACTGTTTTATGGAAAAAGTCGAATTTAATTAGAGGAATCAAGTGTTGCAAACGAATATCCACTTGAAAGTAACATCTTCCATGCGACAGGAAGTCACCCGCCTAGTGCAATTAACGAACTCTAGATGGTGTGCTCAAGTTGCGAGGCAGAAACGGCAGATGGATTCTTTGGCCCGTGACTATTCAACACGTGTAACAAGAATGATGTGCGTCTGCTTGCAACATTTCAAAAAGCAAGCACAATAGGTCTTGGCGATTCACTGGAACAAGGTAGCAAGGCCTTGGAGTGGATCCGATAGAACATGCCAGAGATGCGCACTCAATTTATTCAAAAATGATTTCCAGCATGATCAAATCTTTCATTAAGCCCTATGAACTTTCACAATGAGCAAAATACATTTGAAACAAGAAATTCCCAAAATTTATCAGTTGGAGAAACTTTATTATGTTTATAAGAAATGAAATAATAGAGCTAGAGAGTTCCTTATTCTCTTATTCTATATTCTTAAATATGAAGGAGACCAGAAAAAGCAAATCCATTCTTTAATCGCCTAATTGTATCTATTATAACTCTGACGAGAATGAACTGAAATACGAATAAACCTCCAGTAAGAATCTAACTGAACACCAGTAAAATATTGAAATTCTATAGTAATGGTGAAGCACAATATACAATCTTGGTTATATTCATCAATCAATATATCATCTGAAGTGACTCTTTTGAATTTCTTCAGACCGATTGTAAAGTATCGAATTTGGGTAGATAAAAATCCCTAACCGAAATAGTAATAGGTCTGAAAATAAAGTAACTGGCTAATATCGCCAAATAGATAATAACTAAGATTTGATAGCATCAGCTTGTTCTGGCTAAACGGTACAAAAACCCAAAAAGGATGTGAAGGAATTTGTTGCTAATAAATAGATTATTATATAAAATATTTTGAAGATTGAGGTTAGGTACATGTATTCACGGATCGGTGACCTAGAGATCGATCAAATCGAGAAACGTAGAATCTGACCAAAACCCCTTGGCAGAGCTCTATTGCAATCAAACGGTATGCAATGTGAAAAAACACATGATCACGTGGCTAATTATTAGGTAGCATGAAATTAATATTAATGTATAGAATATTAGCTAGCATGTAAAGAGCATAACCAATAAACCAAATAAAAATAATTAAGTGTATTCAGGAAATAGGAGGTACCATGCGCATGAATACCGAACAAAATTTGCATGCACCAATAGCAAAACGGCAGTTAATAGGCGGCAACTGTAGGCCAATTCAAAAATATTTCTATATATTTATATAAATGTACTGGATTTGTGTCAAAACTTTGTATAGTCTATGTTATCGATATGGCTCGAAGGCAAAGAAATTATTAATCGTACAACCTAAGTAATAATTTGATATTTTTTGTACGATCTATTTGAGCCTAAATGGCGGAGGACTAAGATATTCAAATTTTATGTTAATTTGAAGGTCGGAAATAAGATTTGTAAAATTGAGAAAGGAGAACCAGCACTCGCCAGCCAAATGCCACCATAAGAGGACCCCAAATATTTTAGAGCGTAGTACCTTGCTAATAAATTTTGTAAAAGTTAAAGTTAAATCAAATTATTAAATTTCTTAAAGGACTTCGTGATGCTATTGTAAAGCAGAAGTCATTTTCAATTTCAAATAAATTTATAACCCCTTGGAAGAGACGATTCCGGCTACCATATTCCCGGACCACATGGAGTTGGATCGACATCGGCGGCTTACAAGAAGATTTTCGACACGTGAGTGATAAATATTGAATTAGTGATGGGCGCCCTAGTGCTTCGAATTAATCTAATAATCAAAGCTAGCTCGTCGAAAGGGTTTTTATTATAAATTAAGAAATTAATAAGAGTAATCCTTGCGCAAGTAAAATTAGTATTAAAGGTATTTTATTAAAAGAAAAAAGATAGATCAATACATTTCAGAAATTTCTATTGAATCAAAGAAGTATAAAATCTAGGCTATTAAAACATATGCATATGATATTTAAATTTTGCAATATAATTTGCGATAGTTTGTTATAGCTCTAATTCACTAGATGAATGGCTCTACCTATTCCATCAGGTGCCGAATCTTGCATCCTGAGATAAAATATATATTCGATACAAAGAAATCTATTAAGTACTAGAGATTTTAATATATATAATTATATTTGGATTATTAGTGGCTAATTTATCAAGTTGATCTTAAAGAACATATTTTTTAATTGAATTGTCCAAGTCGACAAGTATTAGCAAGCGCATCTCGCAGCTACATGCAAAGGAATGCATATGATTTTAAGATAAAGGCACATGGTAATGATTCGTGCCATAAATCTAGAATATAAAGTTTAGCCTGTGATATTTTACTGATTTCAATTATTGTTCTATTTTTATATTGTATTTTATCGCTCTTTATATATTTTTTGCCTCGATCTATTTTTTGCATTATTTGTTTAATATATGTATGACATGTTTATAGAGAGAGATTATATTTTATAAGCCTAAACTGCTATTACTTTCTAGTCAAAAATATATTATGTGTTTAAGCCGGTTGGAAAATAAGTCACAGCCTGTAAACTAGCCAAGAATAAATTAAAACAAAACATTGGGGGCGCTAGAGCATTATAAAAAACTTAAGTATTGTGGATTCGCAAGAGCCTCTGGACGCTTAACACCTGTAATTCGGATAAAAAATCAGCCGGCAGAGCTGCCTACACCCGTCCAGAATATCCTACAATTCCACAAGAAATAATATTTCCGCCGTACTCTGATATAAACTGCTTGAGAATCAGGCGTGATAGCCTACCAATATCTCCAGGCAATTCAAACCCGAGCACAGCGAATGTAATTTATTTCTTATGAATAACAAGTAAATTCAATATTGATATTCCAATACCTGAAATAATTCCTACAGAGGAAAACCAATATGGTAATTATAGACCGAACTGAGCAGGATCTAATTAGAGAAATTACTGAAACTGGTTAACAATTATGCAAATTTATTGATGAATTATAATCGTTAAGAATCAAATAATAATAATTAATTAAATAATTGACAAATTGGAATAATAGAGTTTTCAAAATTTGGTAATAAATGTTCTTGATATGAGATAATAAAATGAATGTTCTTGGTAATATAGTGCAATTAGGATTTTAATAGGGGTTACACGGTATTATAGGAGGATATAGTCCTGCACTCTTTCACAATAATTAATTGATAGAAAATTGTAGCTTTCTCAATTCACTGATTGGATAGAATAAGTATTTTTCGCTCACCAACTCGATCGTGGGGCCCCAATTCACTTAATAATTTTATTTCACTTGAAGATCTGGCGTGGAATGGCGTCACCCGGATTTAGTTTCACAATTCTTCCTCAGGAATAAGCTTATACAAATTGAACTTGCCTTCCAATTTAATTTAAGAGCACAAGACTACAGAGGAGCTACACATTTAACACACTGGATATATTACATTTAACAAGAAGAGAAACCATTTAAACATTAATTTTAATAGGACAAATTAAACGGGTCCTGATAATTCGATTCTCAGAAGGCAAGTGTCTCTTCTTCCCAAAAAGCGGAAATCACCGGTCTTCTTCTGAGAAGAAGAACCACGTCATTTGGGCAAGAACCAATCCTGTGCCTAATAAGAAAAAGTCCACCAATGGGAATTTTTCCACGCGGTTTTAATATTTAAATTAGACACAGAGGTTCGAAAAACACAGAAAATGACAAAAAATTACGTTAAATGGGAAGACTATAAAATTAAAGCAGATAAACAGAAAATAAACAGGGGTTGCAGAAATGAACAAGCTTGAGTTAGTTTTAAAATGAAAACAGACAATATAGAGATATCACAGTAGCACAGTAGCCGGCAGTATCAACAGCTGACAGATAAGGCTTGTTATCAATTTTGGTGCAATTCACTCTAACCTAATTATTGAAAATAAGGTAGTAAACAAACATTGGTAGGCAGTTGACGAATGACTCTGACAATAAATTGGTAAATTATACGAAATAATACTGTAAGAATTTAATAAAACTATAATTAAATGAGTTTTACATAATTTGACGTGAGTACATTTGATTTATGTCTCAATTATACATTAATTTTAGAAAATATGCTGGCATAGGCTTTGTATCCTGACATAAAGCCCCCAAATTAGAAAGGTTTTAGGCCATTAAAGGCTTTCTAATTTCAATCAAGAAGGGTACAATGACATATGCTAACTTAAAACTACGACTTAGGGTCTATCACAAAAAATTCACAGCCAAACAACAATCTGCACAAAAAAGCATGATGTTACAACAAATATGCATGGCTTTGTGCCGCAGCAGTGGTGCCAGAAACCACAAACTAAGGTCCGGGATTTTTGCCCAGTCAGACTTACAAAGGAAGTACAGAGGTGGGATAATACCACATGCACAGAATCCAAAAATCCCTACGGTGAGAGGATGGGTGCACAAGCCCCCCATCACTCCTCACAGAATAAAGAGCAGAGGTGCATGAGTGAAATAGACCTGCATAGAGTGCATAGAAGATGCCAGAATAACAATATCAAAGGGCCATGCCAACAATTAACAATTTTTATCAAAAATTTACAATTTAACATTAATAACAATTTTAATCCAATATTGCAGGTCTGTTAAAATATAACTATACCAAGTTTCATCAAGTATGCCAGCTTACAAAGATTGATAATATCTCTCTGTGATTCAATACATTTAACTAGTCTCCACTTGTTCAATCAAAATTTCTACCCTGTTTGTTTTTAAAGCTTGATTCCAAAATTCCCTTCATTTCTCAACATTTCTATACAAAAATACAATAAGTAACATAATATTCAAATTTTCCTATAAATTAGTTGCTGAATGCATGTTTTAGATTTCTGATGCATCATATTTTTTTTCAAAATACTAATCACATTTATGTGATTACAATAATTCATTAAGTTAATAACAATAATAACATATAAATTAAGAATTCTAATCTATAGTGAGCTTTCATGCTACAAATATAATATTCAGGATAATTTTATAAGCCTAAACTGCTATTACTTTCTAGTCAAAAATATATTATGTGTTTAAGCCGGTTGGAAAATAAGTCACAGCCTGTAAACTAGCCAAGAATAAATTAAAACAAAACATTGGGGGCGCTAGAGCATTATAAAAAACTTAAGTATAAATACCTTGTCTTTGAGTATCCAAACACTTTGCACATCACTGTTTCACTGTAAGTCCCGGTTTGTGTCTCTTTTTTAAGCATTTGAGCTTATCATTTTTATCACTTTTTTGAATAGCATTTATCATATTTGACACCATGAATCACACTCCCGCAAACTCTGAAGTTTCATATATGTACGGCGGTTGCACAGATCCCACTTTGTCGACTCCAAGCACATCAAACCCCACCACGGTAGATGCCAATACGCCACGAGAAAGGGAACCAGGAAGCGTCGGGTCGATAGTCTTCGATCCACAAGGTATGCAACCTCTATCATCCACTCGAATCGACGCCGCTGACACACCATTGAATCAACGGATAGCAGAGATCAACTTTGAAGGGGGCGAGGAGCAGCCTGCAGAACCCGCATCGCCGGAGGCCGAGTCACACCTGGGCAAACAAAGTATATTTTCAGTCACAGAGTTAGATCCGTTTCAAAAGGTAATAATGGAACAAACTAGCAGTACGTTCAATATTATGTTACAAAACACAATGGATAATATGATGCAGGAGATTAAAAAAGAGATTGCTGCAATAAAAGAGGAAAATAAACAAACAGTGGAACAGGGCATGAAAGAGACCACAGGCGCTATAAAATCAGTAGAACGACGGTTGGATAATATTGAGACTAAAGTAGAGAATCATAGGGAAGAATTAAAAGCAATGATAACTCTACAGAAAGAAAGTCAGGATAAAGTTACGGCAGGATTATCGGAAAGGTTGGATACGGTTACCTGTGAACTCAACGAAAGGATAGATAACCTAACCACACAAATCACTACACCCATTCAGGATATAACGAATAACATTAAGGCCGATTGCCACCAAGAAATCCACAAACAAATTACCGTTGCCAATCAAAATTTAACAACTACAGTTGACAAAAATATTAACAGTATTAAAGAAATACAAAATAAACAGATTAATATGTCCACAAAAATGAACCAACTGCAAGGTAGCATCAATCAAAATACAGAAACCTGTAAAGCTTTAAACGGAACTCTACTCATTCAAAAATCCACTCTGACTCAATTAAATCAAGAAATAAACGCTAATAAAATTACACATAATAGTCAATGGCAGATGACACAGGAAAAAATAACAGCATTAGAAAATCATATTCAACAACGACCTCAAGGGATTCAAACAGACAACCTCAACGCACACAGTATATTGCAAGGACTGGGCAAATTTGATAATACTGATCGCCATTTGCAACCTCAACCATTCATTGATCAGATAAAATTAGTACAAACTCTTGCACCTACCTCTTGGAGCATGTGGCGTCTTCGTTTGACTGGTTTATTGATTGGCGAACCCCTGATGTTCTTTCGGAGTAGAGCCCATGAATTTACATCATTGGATGAGTTTGTAGCTGTCTTCCTGGAACAGTATTGGAGCAGAAGTAAACAGTTGGACGTGCTAGCGGACATTATATCATGCGATTTCAACCCTAACTTAGACGGTGCAAGTTCCTCTGCGGTCTTCAGTCCATATTTGAACTAGTTTTCGAAACTCATGCTGACTTATATAGAACGAGCACCGTTCACTACTTTAGTGGGAACATAACATGAGATTAATTCACATTCGTCAGTTAATAAGTCGCCAACTTTACTGTTCCGCTAAGACTGACAGGATTGATGGATTTGAAGGATATTGAAGTTTACAAGTAGCCTCAAAGTGTGTTATAGGACGTTTTCAAACTTTCAGTGCATGATCCTGATGTTTATAAACATGTTAATCCATTTGATTAGGCTACTAAGATTTCTATTTTTCAACTAGCAAGTTCATGAAGTTCATGTCTCTTATCTTCTGCACTTATCTCTTGAGCTGACGTCGCCATAGTCACAAGTTTAATTTGGATCAGTTTCAAAACGACCCTCACACCAGTTGATCATCACGGAATGGATAAAGGAGAAAGAACTTGATGAGATGAAAAGGAGAAATGGAGAGAACGATAGAGGAAATTGGAGAAAGGTCCATTTGTCGCTTGATGCGACATCTTTTATGCTGGAGACACTTTACTCAGCTGCCTCTCCTCAACAGTAATCGATTCTCTCCCTGACTCCACTCTTTTTATCATACCAATCACAAGTATAGACTACCAGCAATCAAAATCTCCATCTTGGAAATCTGCTTCATTTTCCCCAATACGCGTATTTAAACTATTCTACTCGAAATCGTCATCCTCTCCTTTCCTTTGTTCCCGAGATGAGATTTTCTCTTATTCAAAGCTGACGATCTGGAACTGGAATTGAAAGGGTGGATGAAAGCAATCAGTAGAAATTTACTTTTCTCCTTTGTTTAGGTATTCTTATTTGATCAACCGGAATTGAGTACCTTCATTCACTCACAAGAAGTCGTTAAGCTCGGTTCAGGAAATGATTAAGACTGGTGTAGGCTATGTATTCAGATTTACACTCTCAGGCAATAAAAAAAACATCATAAGAGTGAGAAAAGTTACAGAATGAGTAGAAGGAAGATTAAGAACAATGCGAAGTATTTGGAAAATAGGAGTGATATCGGAGTAGAAATTAATCTGAACTCCTAGTTTTTTCTCATCGTAAAATGATTCATCATCAAATGATCGACCTTTCGTTCACAAACATTTCTAGTGAACTTTGTAACCCATATGATGAGAGAAAGACAATTCAATATGTTTTGCCTCTGGGAATTGCAAAAGTATAGAAATTTTATAAGCTTCGAAATGAATAATGTTTAGACGCATATCAAGAGCGATTGTTTCATAAGATTTGCTTATGTGTCTTATCTATTCAATGTTTGCTTTATTGATAATACTGTAAAATAATTTAAATGTGTCTGATAATATGATTATTATCCATGAATATTATATTCGTTTGGAAAAATGAAGAACTAGAAAATCCTTGTTCAATCAAACAATATGCATTATGAATTTCTCTATTAGGCTCCAAATCTATTTCTATGAAGAAATCTAATCTATGAAGAATATTATGTTTCTTCAATGATATTCTTCCTTCAATAGGCGACTAACTTGAATCTTTCGATGTTCTTTGTATCTTGAACCATTTGCATTTTTTGTTTTGCTATTTACATTATATTCTATTCAAACTATTGTTCGCATCTTGAACTATGCACGATTGAATCGTTTGTTATGTACATCAAATTATATTATGTATAATTTATATCACTCTACATAATATATAATATTGTGTAATAGTCTGTAGGTTGCACTCAATATAATTCTGGTATCTGTGTTAACTTACTATGTATTCCTGATTATTCATATTCTATTATTGTATCCACAAATGAATAAATACTCTTCATTCCCTTTCATTTTACTACTAGTTGCTCCTAGGAATAGTGTAAACTATCCATGGGAGCTCTCCCCCCCTCATGGACGAATAGTCTTCTTATGGTATTCTACTTTCCAATGTTATTACATTAAAAAAAATGTAATAATTTATCTTAATATTCATTTATTGTAAGTGGAGATTTTATATAAACTTGAAAATTCATGTGGAAATGAATTGAATTGAATATAACGAATCTTTATTTTCAGGTGGCGAAACAGTAGAGATCAAGAGTCTGAGAGTACCAGAAGTGGTGCAGAACGGATCGGAGGCATCAGTCGTTCTGGACTGCGACTACAATGTTGAGAACAAGGCTGGTCTCGTGGTGAAATGGTTCTTCAACAACCAAACGTCGCCCGTCTACCAGTGGATCCTGAACAAGAAGCCGCAGGACCTCGGTGTGCTGAAGGGTAAACTCAACCTGGACTACCGGGCCTCGGACGATGAGACCAAGAAGCATCGCGCCATGCAGATTCTCAGGCCGACCACTGAGTTGTCTGGCGAGTACAGGTGCATCGTGTCCACCTTCGATGGCGAAGACTCCGAGGCCAAGAAGATGATCATTTATGGTGAGTTCAACCTTTAATCGTTATTATTACATATTGTGACTATGTATATACGAACATATTCCTGACCAGGATTCAACTCCATCTGGAAATCATTTATCGGAAAGGGGAAGGGATGATGATGATGATGATGATGATGATGATTAATAATTTCTCAGATGCAGGGTATTCTCCTATAGTGAGGCCCACGTTATTAAGGCAGTAGTGAAAGATAGGAAAACAGCGTTCCCGATTCTTCGCCTTCTGTGGAGGATAACTGATACTGGTATATCTATCTGATGTAATATTAATTGTCATTTTTGTTTAAAATAATTAATTATATTTCATTCGTTAAAAAAATATTTTCTTCAATAATTCCCATAGTAGAGATAATATAATTTGTTAATCATTTGTATTTCTACATTGTTGAAAAATTATCTGGTCACGTTGCCTGGAAAAAGATAGCGTTATCTGCTTAGTCGAAAGATGGACAAGTATCAACTATAAACACCAATGTTTATCAAATACTGACATTATAACGTGGACTTCACCATATATGTCTAATTACTTCACAAAATAAGTAACTGAAATTATTATTTTGGTAGTGACATACAGAAGAAAGTTTTCTCTAGAGAGTAAGTTTCTCGTCTCTACAATAACATTCTTTCAAAATTCTCTGATTTGAAGGACAAACGATTGACCAGACTAACTTTAAAATCATCAAAAAAATTATAAAAAATCTCAACTATTGTAAATGAATTCGATTGATTATTCCAATTCTCCTGATCATTAGGTCCATAGTATATTATCAGAATCACATAACCTCTTCCTCTACTAAATAATCACTCAGGCACCTGGTTATTTAAAAAAATAATTTGAAAATTAACTTGGACTGTTTGTGAATCAGAAATTGTGATATTTTCATTGCTATCAGAATGAATTATTGTATAGTCACAGCAACGCTACTTACACGAACATCGATTTTAGGACGAATGACTTTTGCCGTCCTTATGAATTCTATTGGATTGAACAAATGATTTCAAATAGATGTAGTTTGTCAAGCTCCGTTCAATATGATAGGACGGCAGAAAATTGAACATCCAAAAATCGATGTGTGTGTAACTAACTGGCTTTACTGTTTTATGGAAAAAGTCGAATTTAATTAGAGGAATCAAGTGTTGCAAACGAATATCCACTTGAAAGTAACATCTTCCATGCGACAGGAAGTCACCCGCCTAGTGCAATTAACGAACTCTAGATGGTGTGCTCAAGTTGCGAGGCAGAAACGGCAGATGGATTCTTTGGCCCGTGACTATTCAACACGTGTAACAAGAATGATGTGCGTCTGCTTGCAACATTTCAAAAAGCAAGCACAATAGGTCTTGGCGATTCACTGGAACAAGGTAGCAAGGCCTTGGAGTGGATCCGACAGAACATGCCAGAGATGCGCACTCAATTTATTCAAAAATGATTTCCAGCATGATCAAATCTTTCATTAAGCCCTATGAACTTTCACAATGAGCAAAATACATTTGAAACAAGAAATTCCCAAACTTTATCAGTTGGAGAAACTTTATTATGTTTATAAGAAATGAAATAATAGAGCTAGAGAGTTCCTTATTCTCTTATTCTATATTCTTAAATATGAAGGAGACCAGAAAAAGCAAATCCATTCTTTAATCGCCTAATTGTATCTATTATAACTCTGACGAGAATAAACTGAAATACGAATAAACCTCCTGTAAGAATCTAACTGAACACCAGTAAAATATTTAAATTCTATAGTAATGGTGAAGCACAATATACAATCTCGGTTATATTCATCAATCAATATATCATCTGAAGTGACTCTTTTTGAATTTCTTCAGACCGATACAGTAAAATTCTGTAATATGTGAGTAAGGGCTAATTACACACACATATTTGGAAGATTTTTTGATGTTCGATTTTTTCCGTCCTCATTCTACCAGAAAAAATGGAACCTAAAAAGTATCATCTGTTTAATCTAATAGAATTCATAAGGACGGAAAAAATCGTACGTCCAAAAATCGCCGAGTGTGTAACTGGCTTAAGTGAATTTCTGAACTAGAGATATAAGAACGTTTGGAAGTTCAGAGGAAACAAAAATCAAGTAAAAATCATAGATGCACTATGTACAACTTGTCAAGTTATAAATCAATTATCATTATCTTATTTTCATGTCAATTAGGTAGTTGATCTTAATGGGCATTCAGAACAGATTTGGATGTTGGTCCTTAATAACCATACACATGTGGTGCCAGGATGCTTAAATCTGTTCTGAAGCTGCAGTGGTCTGCTGGAGTATTTTTATGCCAAACTCAACTACCGCACACTGGGGTCTATTTCGGTCGGGTTTTAATGAAGGTGCAGTATCTGGATTGAACCATAACACCACTCTGACGTTGTTCTAGAGCGCTCAGGAGAGAGGTGTCTCTAAATATCACTTTTCAAGCGCCTCTTACAAGTGTTTCACAAAATAGATCATTTCTCACGTTTCTTATTCGATATTCACTCTCAATTTCTTCTCAAAAATAACAATTTCATTATCTCAAACTAGTAAAGTCAAACAATCCATGGATGCATTATCCATCCTCATTCCATCTTCATTCATTTATATTTTCCACTTGTTGCTACAATAGTACTTTTTTATAGATCTATCCAAGGATCTTTTATTTGTTTTTCTTCTGATAGGTCCTCTCGTTCAGGAATCATCTAATCTCATAGAAAATAGATATTTTGAGAAAATAAAAAGTACTGTATATCAATTCCATGGTGTAACTACAACAATTGATAACAGATAATTGTCGATGGTAAAAAATTCTGAACGTTTTCCCTCAACTCCATTTTGTCTTTGCCGAGATGACAAACTTACAAAAGAGCCTACCGCCAAAGAAAAATGGTGAACTGATCTCTGATTCCCCAAATTTGTCGTCCAATTCCTCTCGAAAAAATTGTTTTATTGAGCTCATCCGGCCCAAGACGATGAGTCTTACTTACAGAAGAGCTTCATTGATTTTGAAAGAAAAGCTTACAATCGTGTTATGGCTATGATTCCACATGAAATGACGATAGATGTAGTGGACAGACTAACGGGAGCGAGACGGGTATCGAACAAGTTCCAAGACTGGGATTAAAGTGTGTGCGTGTGTACAGGAGAGGAGGGAAGATGTGCGTGAGTTTTTCAAATCGTCCCCAAAGTCTATTGGCGGGAAAATCACCGCTTACTCCACCAAAGTCGGCTGTCCTTGGACGTACAAAAGAAAGTTATAAGCAGCTTATCCTCTCTCTCTCTCTTTCTCCAGTTTATCAGCGCCGTGCACTCCATTGATCAGTTGGCCGCCTTCGGCTTAGCGATTTCTCACCGATAAACCGATCTGCAAAAATCCACTTTTACCTTCAATATTCGAATGTCTTACAAGAGCCCGAATGCTTTCCACTTCGTGAACTTGAATCGAAACTTCTCAATATTACTCACATTGATTGCCGAGACTTCAATAACTTTGCTTTCAGCAACCGCTCGTTAATTTGAAAGTGAGTTCCATTACTCGGTATGGTTTCCCATAGATCAAGTCACTTGTTCAACTCATTGAGCAAGTTATCAACCTGGAAGATTTTCAATAGGGAGGCTTCTTAAGGATTGAAAAGAGATTCTCAAATTGTAATTCCGTTAAAATACGCGATTGATTTCCAATTCTTACGGAATGAAAAATAAAATTGAAACATTGATATGATCTCTCCTACCAGCAAGTTTCGTGTACACAAAATGTATGTGTACAATAATTTAGAAAATAACTGAGAATATTGGAAACACTCTTTCAATATTGATCCGTAGTAAAATTGCGCTTTCAAACCCTTCCTTTTCCAAATTCCCTTAATTTTTTCACACAAATTAAACAATAAACATTCAATTCTGTATTTCTGGTGAATTGGAGGAATCATCATTAATTCTATTCGACTACCTTCCCCGAATCTTGTTGAGAAACTTACCAGAAAAACTCGTCATTTGTTGCTGGAATAACTATTTATAGGCCGGCGATAACTTACAACAATGAATAATCAGCATTCATCAATGGATAAACTTATGAGATATACGAGTTGTGTAAAAATATTTTCCACACAAGTTTAAAAACTTTAGTCAAGTTTTGTTCCTTATTCTGATATGACCGTAGGAAATAAATTTGGAGAAATCAGTGGATGGTTAACGTAAGATGAAAATATTAAAGAAAGGGAAATCGGAGAAATGAAGCTGGAACTCTGGAAGAGGTTCTAGAAGCGTGCTATTTGAGTTATGATACTGACATGATCAATAATTTTGAAGTATGACCTCATAAACATGTCGGAATCTGACAAAATTCACAAAGGGATGTTTCAAGAATGAAGCTCGAAGAACTATTTGCGGTCCTGTGAAATACAAGTATGCCTTTCGGGCCAATTTTCCTACTTTTCTTCCACATGCCGCTTCTTAAAAACATTGTTGCACGCAAAGAGAATAAATTCTCTGGTATGTCCTATTTATTCAACATGTACGGTTCATAGTTCACTCGTAGAGAGCTCTGAATCACTTATTCGCTGACAAGTTACAGCTGAACATTTTCCAGCTGTATATTTATTGGAGATCTGTAATGTGAACATAGAATTTCCCAAGTCCTCAATTTCTAGAACGGAACATCGTTTTCATGACTCATACCATACTTGAAGTGAGGTAGAGTTTCAGAATTCAATATTTGAATCATGAAACTTTATGAAAATTGGAAATTAATAACATTTAACACCATTCTAGAATAATCAATGTGAATTAAATTTCCGATGTCCTAACCAATTTTTGAATTGTATACTGATTAAACAATCTTTTTTAGCTGTATTTCAAGTGTTTCATGCTCATTCCGTCTTCATTATCAACATAAAAATCTATTTCTGACTCCAAAATCTCAAATTCTAATTTGTTCCGATTTGAATTTATTTCATGGCCAAGAATATAATGTAACAAAGAATTAATTTATCCTAGGAAAATATTTGAAATATCTTATAAAAATAGAGGAGGATATTTTGTCTGTCAACAATTGAAAGGGACAATATTTTCAAAAGCGGTTTCATAACATTTAATAAAGACAATTGAACAATCAATATGAATTTGAATATGAATAAATTGAACAATCACTGAGAAGAGCAGATAAGTGGATGAAAAGCATCGAACCGAGATGGCATTCGAAAGAAATCAGATTGGAATGATGATAACCTATTAAAATCTATAGATGTTTTATTTTCAGGCTTTGAATTTCCACCCTGTTCATCATCGTTGAATTCCAATAAAAACTGAAAACAATAACGTTTAATAAGCAGATGAACTAATTTTCTAAATGGACTGACTTTCAAAAAATTGCAATATTTTAAGGCATTTTTAGGGGTTGGGTATGTGTTTCAGTCCTTTCTGACTGAATCAGGCGTTATATCTAACGCTCTGTCGGGAGAGAAAGAGAGAGTGAGTGAGTAGCTGTGAGAATGGTGGAGAGAGAGATGAAAATAAGAGAAAGAAGAATGAGATAAGAGTGGACTAAAAAAGCAAGCAATCTCCTTTGGCCGCCACAAGCTTTGCATTCAGACTCACCCTAGCTCCCGCTTCTATTCTGCAAAGTGCTCGTGTGCTCCATTTTTATGCTCTTCTCCTCTAATTACAAAACTGAAAGCAATGATATGCTACGCTTTTACTTTTGCTAAATTGCTTAATTCAATGCTTGTCAGGGAGAACAAGTGAGGCAAGAAGAGCGCGCGACAAAGATGGGGGAGGATTTGCCAACTGGATAAAAAGGGAGTTGGGAAAAGTGATCCATTCTCTTCTTTATAATTCCAGCAAAATACGTAGCAAATGGTGGCTTATCCACTTCTAGATTATATCAGTAGCCCATAAAAACTTCATGGATGGCACGCCCTTTGTATTTGTTTCACTTATCTCCTACTTGGGAATTATTGTTCTCACTTGCTAATTCAATTATCAAAAATGTTTTCCAATAGAACTCTACATTTAAATGAAACGTAAAAATCCAAGTAGCCTTCTAGTTTACTTTTGTGAAAAACTTCTCAAGAAAAGGATCCATTGATCTCTATCAGGAGATTCTCTTCTGCATGGAATAGATGTACTTCTGCAGATGTTTTTTGTACAGAATTATTAGTTCACTCCAAATCCTTTCTTCATTTCTTGAGATCAATTCCCTCTACATAAATGGAGCTTGACATAGTCTCATTGAACTGAATACAGTTTTATTCTATCAGGAACAAGAATATTTGAGGAAATTCAAGCTTCAAAATAATGACGCCTTATGCAGTGTATTGATGGCCTACAATGATAATAGTAGGAACTTTGAATTCAAGTTTCACGGAAATGGTCGATATCAATCGGGATCGGGACCTATCATTTGCAGCGAATCGCAACCAATGGCGAGTAGAGAGTGTGACCCATGCTCAGCCCCCCATTAACAGTCCCATCTAATGGTTGTTGTTCTTGTCAATGTTGGAAAGTTTGCTGGGCTAGCAGGGCATGAATCATGGATCTGCAACTTGGCCCTCCTTGGTGTTCTATTTGTGGGAATAGTTCGACAGGAAACGACCCAGATTCCAGTTTCACTCAAAACTGTGGAACTACTCAGTTGAATCGTGAACATTCCTCAGCAGCTGGACCAGTCTCTCTTCAACCCGCTAAAACAAAAGTAGCACTCCAAACCGTGTATGTGTAAAGTGAGAAATCCACCTAAAAACTATGAAACCACTCAACTGGAACACTACCAGCTTTGTTACGATTTCCTTCATCTATTTATCTGTTAAATTTCGTAACCATAGTTGCGTTGGTTGCTTTAAAAATTGATAAAGACTAAAATTTCAAATTTATAAGCGAGTACATTGTGACAAGTTCATTCCGTTTGAACGGCTGTTGGCTGAGGAACTGACCGGCTGAGGAAAAAGGATTTTGCGTGAAGCGATTGTCATTTGATGAAATCTGAAATTGTTATTGGTGCAACTCATGACTATACTCATTCTCATTCATTGAATGAATCACATTTATTCTTATTCTTGATTAGTTATATTGTGATTGTACTTCTCAATATCTTCAAACCTTTAAACCACACAGCTATGTGGTGAACTTCCCTAATATCAATCCAGCGTACGTTCTTACTTTTTATCAGGAGAATTATTTCATAATTTTTTCCAATCAAAAATGTTTACTTCAATTATTGCAATTGGTGATTTCCTTTTAAAGTTTGAAATGAGTACCTCATCTCATGTGGAACATATAACTTGAATGAAACATTCAGTTTGCACTTTTCACGCTATATATTTTCCATGGAATTCTTTTGTCGGAACAGCTCACGAGCATGTATAGTTTTTCAACTTTTCCAACGCACAAGGTTCAATCATTCCATCATTAATTATTAGCGAGTAGGCCTAAATGATTTTCTCGATTTTATAAAAGATGACTAGAGTTATCGTCGATACATTTTAACTCCCTAGTGCCATCAAAATGCTGCACTCTAAACTCTTCAGTATTCCAAGCTACTTTTCCGATCACTTGAAATAATTGAACCCAGTACCAGAGTCAAACAAAGAAATAATTATCGGACAAGTCTGTTGCTCCCTGTCGTCAGTCGTCGGAACTGATTTTATCAGTTGGAATCAGTCAAGTCATGCTGACCTCGTTGCTGCTGTTCGTTGGCTAATTGTCTCTGAAAGGCAGATGCGGGACGCAGAGGGGCTTATGCCTGTTTGGCGTGCGCCTTGCTTCCTTGCTTGGTCAAAAGCGTGACGACAATAGTCACGCCTGGCGCACGCGCACCCGACGGAAACAAGGCTCTCGCACATGGAGGAGGATAGAGGATGAGTACTAAGGAGGCCTCCGACACCAAACTGAAAGCTGAAGATCTTTGCTCTATCCAAAGCTTCAGCCCACCTCAATGCTCAAGCCAGCATCAAATCGTAAATCATCCAAGTCAAATAGTGATTTATAACTATAACTTTCAATATTATCGACCCTCAACAACTGTATTTTCTCCTCCCGACATGTTTCCAAATCAGTAAACTGTAGTCGTAAAGGACGTTCCAGTTTGAGAGCAGTCATAAATTATCCAATGTTATTTAGCAACAATAATTGGTATCTTGGAATGCAATTTGATGATATGGAGGTAATGTTTTTGAGAATAAGCATTTTCTCAATACCTATCTATATGTTCAGTGGTGAAAATGAGTACGTTTGAAGGTCTAACTACTCTATCAATGATATCTGTATGTTAGATTTGGTGACTTTACCACAAACTAAAAATATGACTGAATTTACGACTCGTTCCTGGCAAACAATGAATGTGGTACATGAATATTCAAATTCTGGAGAATACAATTTTGGCTTTCTCAGAGGTCATTGTTTCTTAACAATCGGTGGATTGTATTGATTATTCAATTTCAGGGACAAGTGATTTTCTCTTATATTTATTTCTTTCAAAATAATCTTTATTGCGTGATTTTCAGTTCCTGAAAGGACGATCGAGCTGAAACAGATGAAACCCAACGAAGATAGGGTTAAAGTAGAGTGTTCGGCTGAAGGTGTCTACCCAGAACCACGAATGACGATAAACACCAACAGTGCAGGCTCTGATAGGTAAGTGATCACCTGTTTTCATTCTTCATCAAATTCCGAACAAAGTTCATCTATCAATAGAAAAATGAAGCAGTGGTGAAGGAGAGTTTTGAAATATTGAGGAGTTCCAATTGAATGACATTAATAACTGGAAATCAACAATGGACTTCGGATTTTCTAGGATTGAGGATTAATCTGAAACGGTAGAAACTACGGAAAAATGAATGAATTCGCTGGACGTGTGCCTATAACCTCAGTAAAAATTAACAAAAATATTCTTTTTATACAATTCTTTGAATACTAAGATTTTTACTCATTCCCATGTTGAGTGTTTCCAGCTACTGTACATTCAGATACAGAATTATGTATCCAGAGACATGTAATATCCTACATATATTATCTCATGAGTCTTTCAAACTAAATTCTTTCAAAACTTTAAACTCTCCCAAACTTTTAAACTAAATTCTCTAAATTCTTCAATGATCTATTCGAACTGTAATGAATCCGAATTATCATACCGTTGACTAACTCCAAAAAGTGAAGAAATAGCTGTATAATAATCATAGCTGTGCCCAGATCTACATGAATGGACTGGACTGTTGCCAAAATTGCTCATCAAGAGTAGTGTACTCTATATTCATGACTTCCAATCATGAGCACATAAATAACTAGGAATTCAAATCAAACGGCAGGCTGCTCCATATCAACTGTCATGATTCCACGAACCACCGAGAAACTTCATCTACCATTATCAATCATTGTTGTATGCTGGACCCTTTGACATGTTTGGATTGGAGTATGTCGATTCAACCAATAGTTTACTGATGAAAACATCAATAACACGTCAGTACGTTCAATGTCCGAAGCATTGGCTCTACTTCACTATGGAGATGGAGTTTAGTTTCGGAGTGGAACCAGCCATCCAACGTTTGCATTGTCGCTAAATAAGCGACATAATTCAAAGACTAGTCTGCTGGTCAGCTCCATACATGATGCAGTGTATTCTGTAGTTCCATTATGCTACAAGTTCTAATTGGATTAAACAAGAGGATGAGAGGGTGTGTGCGTGTGTGTATGTGAGAGTAGTTTTTAACGAACTGTCAGATTGATGTCAACTGTCACACTAATTACAACGTGGAGGCCTACTAATGACATTCATTGTGAATCCATTGTTGGATGTTTCACGCCTTCAAATTCCAAATTTTACTGCTTTCAACATGGAATTCCATGTGGCTGATAAAGAGTAAAATTGATATTTTTCGGATAGATAACTCAGCAGCTGCATTATTGAAAATGATAAATATTCCATGATTTGTGAACGACATACAATACTCATATAATTAATTAATCAATCGAGCAGAAACCACAGAATTGTATCTAGTCTTATTATAGATTATTGTATTATAAGGCATTAGCCGATGAGTATGAAAATAAAGTTATGGATTGGAAGATTAATTCATTCATTAATTCAACAATACAATCACATATCATAATTTGTAAATATGACTGTGCACGAGCAACAGGCTAAGCTCAGCCCAAAACTGCTCCAGATCTGAGAAACAGTGGAGTTTCCAAAACATAGGTTATATTTTATTTTCACTGCTTAGAGTTTGAGTCCAATTATATGTCCGGAATGAATAAACTGGAATTTTGAATTTAGAAGGATGAAGGACTGAATTAATACTGATATTACTTTTCTTTAATATTCATGAATCAGTGGGAACTTGGAAAAATTTAGTTATTTCGGAAAATGTAACCAAGGTACCTAGAATACCTAGAATACATGTACCTAGTATTCTAGGTACATTGCTCACCACTCACTTTTAGCACAACTGTTCAAGATAATCAATTTCACTCCCATCAAATTCACCATAATCCTAAATAGTTTGTGATGGAATGACTTGATTGAGAATGGAATGATGATCTCTGTGTGGTTCAATTGAATAATATGGAGAGTTATGATAATGTAATGTGGATGAAAAAGTCTATAGGAAACCACATTTTCACAGTTTAATCTTTGTAATTAAAATGTTCATTGATTTTTGAAATTAGACTTTAAATAGAAAACGTTTAACGAGTTATACGTAGAAAGTAATTATGTTGAGAATTGGAATCATCCAAAAATAAACATCAGCTTATGTTGAATGTCAAGGGAGTGGAGGGCGAAGGATCAAGAATGATGAGTCTATGTGAGAACATTATCAGAGACTTAGGCTATCTGTTCTCTATGATACTATGTTGTAATAATTATGCTAATTATTATCAATAAAGATGTGAATTTTGATAATAAGGGAAGTGACTACTAAACCTTCAAATTGTGAAATGTAGAGAAGCAGTACAACAATTCGTGCTCTTACGTATTCAAATTAATTACTTGAAATAACTATATTGATTTGTCAAGTTCAAGGATAAGCTTCCCACTTGTGAGGCGCAAGGCCATTAGTTAATGATAAGATGGGAGATGGAGACTGCTATTATTCTAATTTGACCGTTTAGAGGTGATGAATCACAGCAAATTCAAAGGCAAATCGGTTTCAGGGTCCTTTGTCGAATAAGGGAGTTATGCAAAACAGTATTCTGCCAGCCCATTAAATGCAATCTATAACACTAACTTGCTTATAATGACGGTAATGGACTCGATAAGAGCTCTTAACTCTTGATGTCGTTCTGAACAGAATCGACCTGGAAAAGGAGAAAGCCTTTCCTCAACGCAAACCTCTCTCCAGGGCCAAATCTCTCGCTATATTTTAAAAATCGAATTGATGACAGTCGTACGACTCGATTAATGAAAACGTTCTGGGCTTTTAATACTTTGTGACAATTCCATCAAAATTTCACTATTCGAAGAATGAATTTGATTGAATTGTAGCCTTCCTAAGATTCAAGAAAGGGAAAGATGGTCTAGTTGATCTCATCCTTCTTCTTCAATACCAATTAACAATGAATATTCAAATAAAACCTTCAATTGAGCTGAATAATTGTATGGTGAATAACAGGAGCTATTCGAATATAGTACAATAGTCTCCAATATCACCTGAATAACATGCAATATATGGCATAGCTTAACAGTCTCAATCAATATCCCTCGCAAGATGATGGTCCATGATATTTTCATTCGGGAAACGAAAAAGGAATGGGTATGAATAAGAAGCTTAGTTGTGAAAAAGTAATACATTTCTGCAATTTTGAACAGCCTTGTTTGTGTATCTCAGATATGATTATTCATAGTTTGCTTACTATGTTTTTTTCATTTTGATTATCAAAGATACATGAAAATTAAGTTCAGTGAATGTGATTTCGATAGTTTGATATAATTGATTTCAGGAAAGAGCCTCCACTACCAGTTGAAATAATCAAGGAGAGAGCAGACGGTCTCTTCGACATATCAGTCTCGATCCTGATAGAAGATCGGGAACTGCAATCACCAACCACATTCTCTTGCGAGCTGAGTATACCTGAAGCCAACTACACTGTTCGCAGGCAGTCAGTTTATTATCCTGGTAGGTAAACTTAAATTTTCACATTTGATTCAGATAGAAAGTAGAACTGATAAGTATTAATTTGTGGGAATAATACATGATTTTCGAACTTAGGGTTCATGAAGGTGATGCAATAACTATTAGAATCAGAACACAATCATTTGATTACTTTCCACTGTTATGTTCATTCTATATTATTTACAGTATTAATTATATTCATTGTTGTATCTACAACATTCATGAAGATCTTATTTGCTGAATTAACTTTTGTGATTAACAACCCATTAATTCTCAAAATAATCTATCAATCAATTTATACAATAAGAGTATTCGTTTTCAGAGAACGTAGAATACATTTTAAGAATCATAAATAAGTCAGCTTGGACCTACTAAGAGTAGGCCAGTATCAACTTACCAACGCTACTACAATGAGTTCCACATACAGCCCCATTCATGCCTATGAATGGATAATAAGTCGGCGTAGTAGATTATTTCTGGTCGTATGAACTTTAGCACGTGATGCTAGGCTAGGTAACTTTACTGACCGACAATGCATTCAACGTGAGTTGGAGTTTGACCATACTCTCTCATACACTCTCTGTCTTTGTCTATCCTACATGTTCCGTCTCTCCAAAGGTGCTGTGTCTCTCTCCTCCACGACACACCACGTTAATCCCTCACAGTTAATAATGAATTATGTCTCCTGAGGGCAGTAGAGAGTTTCCCTGCAAAGCCACAATCTAGCGGTCCATGCGAAAATCGGCCTGTACGAAATATTGTGCGCGCCTGTTATTTTCACGAAAGAGTCGTCAGGGGAATCACTGACCCGGTTTGGGAGTACAGGTTAAAAAACCGCTAGCGCCAGCAAGGGCAAGGGCGATAATTGGAATCTAGATGGTGAAGTATTTTTGTTGAATGGACAAGGTACATGAATTTAACTCGATAAAATAAGTTTCCTACTAAATTCGTTGAAAAGACTAAAAACTAAATAAGACAAAATGATGTTCATTTTTATCGACTAACTTTATTTTAAAAATATTCATGCCGTTCTGTTTGAACCGAGTACCTGCATACAGCCTATACTGTATGCTACTAAGCATCATTTATGAGTTAAAATCATTACAAGGTGTTTCAGAACTCATCTGGAGCTGAAGGTCTACTCATGTCATGTCATGTCTCATCATCATCCATCTCATTACTCACGCACAGCCTGCAGCTCATGCGGGCGTCACAATCAGCTAAAGAAATATTGCTCTCCAATCTACCAATGAAATAATTCAATAGATTTATGAAATGAATATCGTTCAAAAGAATATTATTAGAATAAAGACTTGAATAGTCTGTAAACACACGTTTTCAGATGATATTCAAAGCGATAAAAAAATGAAACAGAAATATTATATCGTTCCCAAAGAGAATAAAAAAGAAAAAGCATGCCCTTGAACTAGCTCACCTACAAAGGAAGCACATGTGTATGTTAACATAATATCGCAGAGTACACATGTTTTTCAGACAGCTATGCACGACAGGTTCCAAATGCTGAAATTTGCGGCCTAGCAATCTCATTCTGAGTAATTCTTGTCAAAAGCTTTCCCTTATTCAATAGAGTAACAGAGAAGAATGAGTGCTTGCTTATGATGATCATATCCAGCGTGGTCCCGTTCTTACAGCAAGTCGTAAGGAACGAGTCTTCTACTTCTACGCCCGACAAGTGCTCACTGAATAACTGACACGTTATTTTCGCCTAACATTGTGTGACGTAGCGCCATTGTGTTCACACCGAGTCAATTTCATTTCACGGTTCTGCTCTTTGCCAAAAATACACATCAAACACAAAAAACATGCATTCTCCAAAGCAAACACATTAGAGCCGTGCTTCCCCTCGTCCATATTTTGCTCCGTGTCAATTCTTCTGCTCTTTACCGTTGCAGTTCACCATCATCATGTACACAATTCCTATACGCTTGTTCTAAATTCTTGTTCATCCTTGAGGTCAGCTCTCCACCTATCAAGCACATCACGGATTTTCAGTAAAAAAACACCAGAATAATATTCCCAATATTTTCAGTGTAATTAGTAGAGTACTCTGTATACCTTCTCTAAATTTTGTTCAGATTACTCATGAAATGAATCAGAAGATTTTGTGAAACTGCTTATACACCAGTCCAAGAGAGTCAAAGCAAGTGAGTATACTTGTTATATTGAGGCTTCAAGTCAATTTTTTTATTCCTATCAAGTTGAAAGAACAAAATTATTATTATTTTATTATTCCAAAGCATTCCTGAATATAGTGTTTTTATTCAGTGCTAAACTCTTTCTTTCAAATTTTTTCTTTGCAATAGTTTTACACTTTCCACGATGATTCTGATGAGACTATCTTAAGCCCAAATTAGAATTTGCATTGAATCAAATCTTCCTCTTCCCTTTAGAAAGATTTAAATCGTGGAAGGAATGCTTTGAATCTATAACATTCAACTGTTATGAGAATAAGAAACATCATTCCATTTTGGTTCCAACTTTTGATCTCTCATAAATATTATAAGAGCCTTTCACGAGTACCCTTCTCGTGTAGTACTCGAGTGATTATTTGATATTTCAAGTCTTGAATATTCTGTCTCGATTATGATCCGTTAAAAATAGATCGTGTTCACTTGACGGTGCAATTAAGCGAGATCGAAAGCTGAAGAATGCTACAATGAGATTCGACGTCGAAACGAAATAACAAGACCAGCAATTAATTATCTGCAGGTGTTTTACGTCTCGCTGCTTTGTTTCAAGGGCGAATATTAATCAACAGTGATAATTGATTGCGAATATGCACGATTTGTTTGCTCGATGAGAACAACACGAAAATGATTCATTCAGAGATGAAGGTGCTGCTCTTCAGTTTTCACAATGAAGCTGGAAGATGTTGTTAATAATGATTGCTAGGAGATCTTCAATCTTCGAATTCAAAGACAAAAATAATGATTAAGTTACGTTCCTAGTCTCAATCTCCCATCTCTTCATGAATCAATGGAAACTATCTATGAATCTAGGGAGAGCTTCAGTGTTCATGAATAGTCATGGGAAGTAATCATCAGGACTGAGATGAACCCGAAAAAAAGATAATTGAATTTGCAAATTTTGTGCATGTTCATCATTTATAATATTACTATTATGTTAGAGCTTTACAAGGGTGGTATCCATCTGGCATACATTATAGCAGATAGTTGATTTGTCGAGTGATCTTTAGATCACTGATAATATATTTTGTCTTTTATAGGTAAATAAATTATAATGCTCGTAGTCTTTACATATTATTGTGTTATCGGATATTGTAATACATTTCATAAACTAGTAATGAATTTTGTGATAGGTTACTTCATAGGTGTCCAAAATCACAAACATGAGATCGTTTATGATTTTGGACACAATCTGACTGAAAAAACACACTTGTTTTAGAAGCACATCAAATTTCGCTGTATAAAGTGGATCGGGAAAATACCTTCGTTAGCTGAGATCGAACCCGGAACCACCAATTATAATGTTATAGAACCCTCTACGATATGAACTAACTGTGCTCCACTCACTCCAGTGAATGAGAGATAGAGAATTTCAAATCAATCATTGATTCAATATGTTGGATAAAACGCCACTCCCGTGAAAGATCTTCCAAAAGCAAATGAGGAGATTCAATTCCAGATTAATGTTGACTGGGGTGGAAAGAAATAATATTTTCCTTTTTCAGTCGAAAATGATTATTTGAGTGTGAGAATTAATTAAACAATAATAGAAGAATATTATTTCTTCAAGGAGCGGTTAAGAATCATAAAATTCGTATTAGAGCTTCAAGCTCTTCTGAATATTCAACAGAGACTGGATAGAAAAAATCCTGTTCTTCCAACAATTCAACAGTAAACGCTCATTCTTTGACAATTCCAAAGAGACTGTGATTGGAACTGTGATTATATGAAGAATTGAAGATCCTGAGGTCGAAATGCTAGTTATTGAAAGAACGCTTCCTCTCTATTATTATCATCTCAAATTTCTCTTATCTGATGTGAAAATTTTGTTTCATCAGCAGTACTCTCCCGAGTTCTAAGATTGAGCTTTTCTTCTCCTTGAACAATCATAAATAATTTACCACAGAGTTAGAAACATTTTTTTTATTCCATAACAGCAGAGCTCCTGTGGGTCTAATTTTCGCCAGAAGAATTGTACCGTATACCAGAAAGAGCTTTTGAAACTCAGTTTCTTTCTTCTACTTCATCTCAGAATAACACATATTTCAATCAATCAGATAAAGCATATGATGAATATGTCTTTAGAGTAGGAATATAATGTCTCCTCGTGATTAATCTGAAGATGATGTGTTTAGGGGCACCTACCACCACTCAGGAGCCGAACAGACTGGATCCCACATCGAATGAAAGCTTTCAGTATTATGGTAAGATGATAACTATGGGATAGAGGATCGTGGAGTTCTGGTTGGTGCACCTTTTTTAGTAGTACTTGGTGGTGGAAGCATTATCTGTAAAAATTTGATTCATTGGTTTTTGCACATGATTTTGTTGTGGTGGCACCGTATTATTGATTGCACAAGAAGATTTTGTCTATATTATTCTATAATAACGATTTGTTTAACTAAATTTGAAAGTAGATTATTAATTTATTAATACTGAAAACCATCAAGAAATATTCACCGTACATCCAAAACCCATGACAAATCCATGTAGTTTCTCGAGGAAAACCTTCACTAATATTGAACAGTATGTAATATTCTAATTCTCAGTGTGATGTTGCTTTGGTAGACCTTGCATTTTTCAAGTGAAGTATTTAGTTCTGACTTTAGAATCATTCAAATGAATAAAATCACATATTTAGAACATAACAATCGCATCTATCGTATCATTGCGCTATTTTCGAATAAAAAAGGATCACGGATGAAAAATCATAGCATTGAGTAGTTATAACTCGATTGTGATTATAATTAGCATGTTCTTTGACATTCGGTTGATTAAAAAATTCTTCAAACTTCTATATTTGCAACATGTTAGTCTTTCTTCAATGAGTAAAAGAATTTTTTGATTTTATCCTTCACTGAAATCGAATTCTCTCAATACTGTAGTCAATACTCTTGTAACAATGGTCACGTTGGATAGTAAAATATTAATGCAGAATTTACATTAGTTTTCAAAAATCAAGCTTCCATCATTGGAGATTATTCGATCACAAATCAATAATTATGAAAACTCGAGCAAAATAATCTGAAAGATCATCATCTATCATAGCTAAACTTAACAGGAAAATCTTATGAATGTTTTTTTGAAATTCCAGTAGTTGACTATCATTGGATAAAAAACTATACGCTATCAAAGGTATTACATTTCGAAAGGAATTGTTACAATTCCATCCACAGATATCTTCTACGTCGAACACAAGAAGTATTGAGAATACAAACTAGAGTTGGATAATCTTAAATTCAAAAAAAAAATATTTATGAATACATTCCTTGGTTGAAACGATCCTTCTCTCTCACATTAACTACGAGAAATAATGAGAATAGAATATTATAGAGAGTCAAGCTCCAATGGATCATAATAATTGGGATAATTCAACTTAATTTCAATGTACCATATTATTTACGACAAAGGATTCTGATTGTAAGTCGACATCATATGGGACGTGAAGATTATGCTTCCATTAGGACTTGGCAAATGGGTAACTGACCCATCCTTTGTAATGGGCCTACACGGAATCCTATGATCGGATAGCGGAAATCCCTGTTCGGGATTAATTACTGCCAGAGTAGTTCAAAGCCCCTTTGCCCTGATTATATCTGATTCACTGATGGCGAGTATTGGGCAACGTAATGCATGTGCTTATGAAACATGTACAGTATATTATGCACTTTCCAAGGTAAATTTGTTTTGAACATCATTTCATGTGAATATCTACTGGAATTTCTGGTCTCCAATTCCCTATTGTTCTCGAATTTATAATCTAGTGTCAATTTATCGATTGAATAATCCGCAAACATAGTTTTGAAACTCTGATTTCTCCGATCGAGTACTGTGTGTAAATTTATATGAAGAAATAATCTATTTATTACACATAACAATTCTGCATTTTATTTTTCCTACAGTTACGTTGAAAAGTGGCCATTGCTGCACTGATTACAGAACGCAAAGAATCACTTTTCCGCTCTAGTGCGGGAAAAAATTTTTCTGCACTCCAGATTTGCAACATGGCAACGCAAAATACTTAGTAGGTTATATGGAGCAACAGTGCAGCAAAATCAAAATGAAGTTGGTAAGAGTGACTGGGCTGCTATAGCGAGCAGAGGTGCAACGAAGCACAACGAGCACAGCATTAATTATATATTATAACCAAGGACAACGAGGACTTTAGGATTTTAGGATTAAGGTTTTTATCAATAATAAAATTACACAGAAAAACATTTAATGGATTTCAGGCAATTTTACCCATAATTACCCACTTTTCATATTCAATGGTAACTGTAGGAAAAATTTAATGTGAAATTCGTGCGCAAAGTTCCTCTGCTGCACTCAACAAACCATTCCGCCCTCGCCTACGGCTCGGGCGTAAACGTTTCTTTCGGTGCAGCAAACTGTCACTTTGCGCACTAGTTGCACAAATAACTTATTAAAGGCTAAATATAAACTTTCTACTAGTGATATTTTTTAAAAGTTTTTCTATTTCTATATCATCAAGCTATCAAAATGAGAAAGTTTTCTCAGGAAAACATTTTTTTTCTAACCAATACGTTTCGAGATATGAGCGCCTAAAGATTAAATTTTGGGGACAGAACATTTCAAATTCGGTAAGAGATGAATTCATGAGATTTAGAGTATAAATTTTCCATGGTATTGTTGATCGAATAAAACCAAAAAACTTTGAAAATATTAATTTTTAGTAAATTGAATTACTTTGTTGAAAATTTATATTTTTGGAAAAAATTGTTCTATTCAATCAACAATACCATGAAGAATTTATCGATTTATCTCTTACCGAATTTGAAATGTTCTGTCCCAAAAATGTATAATTTAGGCGTTCATATCTCAAAAAGTAATGATCGAAAAAAATGTTTTTCTTAGAAAACTTTTTCATTTTGATAGCTTGGTGATATATAAATCGAAAAACTTTGAAAAATATCACCAGTGAAAGTTTTTGTTTAGCCTTTGCACATCCTTAATCATCATGATAAAGTCCCAAGGTGATGTGGAACATTGACAACTTCAAAAGCTCTTTTAGTCAAAGTGGTTTTGTGTCATGGGTTCAAATGTTGATTTTAGTCTTATCAATCCCATAATCTACAATATTGCATCATATTTTCATTTTAGTTATACCGATATAATGTGAATCAGCTCATTATGTTTCCTGCTGGTGATAAAACTCGTAATAAATCAATAGGATTCGGAATCTGCTTTGGTTCTTCAACAACGAACTCCTCCCATAATTCTTCTCCCGAGATAATCTCTCTTCGAATATTGTCCTCTTTACATGTGTGAGTGAATGAGATCCGTGTGTTATTGGGGCAAGCCACACATTTATTTGGTTGCAAGGAGCCCCCACAGCAGAACTCAAGGGGATTAGATTGCGGAGCCGTAAGACGAGATGGCGGAACAGGAAGTAAACAGCCATTAGTCTCCCCCATTTTACAGACGAACACTGTGTAGTAGATCTTGCTTCTTTTCTTTTGACCCCCAACTACACATTCAAGTGTATAGCCCGTTGAAAAGAACGTTTTGCTTTTTTGCAATGGAACCAAGATTGTGGAAACGGTACCGGCGTATAAGTCATTTTTAACATAATACTGGTACGGTAATGTCGAGTGTTATTTATTTGTACACAGTCAAATCTTTCTACTAGATGTTGCTTTTCTCAATTACTTCTTCCGTTCCTCATGATATTATGGTTCTTTCATAAGTATTAGAAGTTCTACTACGATACTCATATATATCTTGAACGAATATTATCTTAAAAATATAATATATGTTTACGATACATGTAAGTATCATAGTAGAACTTCTAATACTTCCATGAGTACAGGAGTATACATCATATTTCTATACCATCGTTGAATAGCTCATCAGCGGTTGGTGACTCTGGTCTCACAAGTGAGATAAGTTATTATTTAATCTAAAATCTGAGAAACCATCAATATGTTTTTGAAAAGTTATTGTTATTGATAACAAAATGAGGCACTTACACTTCATGAAGGTGCACGGTGAGTTATTATGAATGATAAATCATAATTCCTCAAAGATTAATATTGCTGTGTAATATCAGTACAGAGCAAATACAATGGAAATGATAATAGAATTGGAATAGAATAGATCACTCTTTATATTGAGCTATACGTCGAGTACTCTCTATTCTCCACGGGTGTAACTCTTTAAAGAACTCCAATAGTCAATTCTATTATAATTCCAATTTTTCCAATATCGGGGAGAAGCATTATACTAATTCAATTTTTATGTTATCCAATATCGAACTCATATTAAGTTATGTTATTCAATAATCATCGACTAATATACTTCATACTTTTTATGATCCTCTATTTCGTAAAAAACGTTCATGGTTATGTCTGTGATATCAGTTTTTCCAGTACATACGCGTAGGTTGGAGGGCATTCAATTCGATTGAATCGATTCCTCAATCACCTAACGGCAAATTGCAGTGGGAAGAATTTTCCAATTGAAGATTCACTGATCAGCTTTCGCATGCAAGTCTTTGATACGATCAAATACGCCCTTTCTTGTAGCTGTTCGACCGGAACTGTGTTGCGGGCTGCCTCGCGGCTTCCAGCCCAAACCACCGGCACCCAACTTCAACCTCGAACCGTGATCCCCCCTCACTCTTCCCCTCCCTTAACTATCAGCCCCTGTAGGATCTATTCCTGCCTCTGCCAACGTCGCCTCTTCAACCCTCAACCGCAAGCTTCAAGTTTCTCTGTTCCCCGTGCAAATTCGTGACAGAATCACTGGTGACACCACCCTCCCAACATGTTTGATGACACAACTTTCCACCAATCCATATCACACTTTTTCAATCGAGGCGGATCATACGTACTTTCTCTCCTCTAACATCAGCAGTTAATTCTTCTCTTCTAATCAGGTTCCTGATAAGGATATATAACCCGTGTTTATAGGGAGGTTTTATTCCATGATTTTTCCACTCATCAAAATAATTATTTCTAAATCAATCAAATAATGAATAAATCAATAATTCAATTTCCATCATAAATTCCATTCAATATTCATTCTATGTTTTGGAAATTATATGAAAACTACCACTCTGACAAGTTGCGTGGTCATTGTTAATTAGTAATCCATATAACTGTGATTATTGAATAATTGTTAAGAGATATAGATTAATTTTTTTTTGGAGTGAAGTCGATCAGTATTCTTGGACTAAAAACGAGAACCAATCAGAGAGGTTTTTTTGGAGAAGGCATATCTTATTAGTTGTTGTGGTATTTAATGACGGTTCAAAATTAACAGGCTTTTGTGCAACTGAGCCATAGGCTTCATTCCTATTGAGATTTGAAGGTTGGATAGTACAAGTTGAGCTTAGTTTTCCTCTCTCAAATTATAATATGTCTTATTACAGCACATTGTAATACTTATAGGTATTGATAAATGAGAATGATTAATTATTTTGTCTCAATAAAGCCGGATTCTGAGGTTTAACTCTTTCATTATAATAGCCAAGGGTTGATAATTGATCCGTCAATAATTCCCTTATCTTTAACATCCACAACTTTACCCTCCAATCCTTTGGCATTGGATTCTGCACTGCAATATACTGCAGATGTTGCAGTATAGTCAATATGGAGCTTAATGTGGAGTTTGCTCAGTTTCCAAATTTGATAGCGATTGCAACTTCCCTCGATGGCCATTGTAACCGTGACCTTCATCTCTTTCCGTGAAAAACGACTTGGAAAGAAAAGAAGGCATCGACAGAAAAGAGAGGAATAACAAACGAGGAGCGTTGGTAGTTATCTGATGGTGGTGAAGACGTAATTTGACTGGAAGTAATTTGAATTAAATCACCCGAAACTGTTCCACTGCCAGATTTGAATCAATGGAGACATTTTCCAGAGAACGAACCGACTCGTTTCAGTGAACCACCACCGCCCACTAACACCTTTTCCTCAACCAACTTGGTCGCTTCCATTCGCCACAACTCGACTAATGGTTTCAATAATCTGCAACAGAGTTTTTCATCAGCATCTCAACGATCGAACTCGAAATAAATTGTAACCATCATCTCAAATATCTGAATTATTGAAGATCACAAGCACTTTAGCTTGACTACAGCGTTGTCAAACCCTCCACTTCTATGGGAAATACTACTATTGTATATATCAAGTCCATTCTACCACATTGTGAGAGAGCTGAATCTCGAAATTTAAATAGGAAACTCGAAAATCACTCACTGCCGGAAAATACAACTGAATATGAAATAATTTAAGAGCATATTACTTGAAGGTTGAAGTATGTCATCCTTGTGTATTATGACGTGAGCTCATCTTCCAATCGACTACTCAATCATTGAATAATATTAGTAAACTCCATTTTTATGTTTCTATAGACAAGTACATCAAATCACAGTGGTCTGCATTACACGCAACAACCCTAGAACAACAATTCTAGACTAGTTTTAGAGACTTGAGACATAAACTCAACAAGTATTTCTGGAAGAATTGTATTGATTTGATGTTGCGTTCAAGTAAATTAAATTGAATGTAGGAAACATTGAGCCATCTTGAATATAATAATTTTGAATTTGAAGTCATAACCTCTTAGGCTAATGATTGATGTCTATTGTGGTAGCAATATAAATGTATCACAATGTAGTATCTTAAAAATAATTTTTTTTCAGTATTTATTTATGACATTGTTATAATAATTTGAAAAATAATTCAAAATTAACATTATATTAACATTATGTTGATGAACTCACATGAGAAGGCGTCATTGAGTAATTTGCACTGTTTTCCACCATGATAACAAGTTTCTCCAATTGGTCCAAGTTTCTCCTTAAGGTCTTTATCAAAATAATCAATGTATTTTCGAAGGATCTTCAACATTTTTATAACTTATTTCATGTTACCGGTGGGAAATAACGAGTCTTGTTGGTTTTAAGGTGCAGCGAAGTGCAAGGTGAAGGGGAGTAGCGTGTTGTGTCGAAGCCTTGATTTATTTCGCGTTTAATGTCTTCCTTCAAAGCCTCGGCAAAGAACGGCAAAGTCCTGGCTTGCAAATGCTTTAATATCCTCCGATCGAAATGAAGGCCAACATAAATCTGGCTCCGTAAGACTTACTCCTGAACGCTGCCAAATCCTAAATTATTAATGTATTTACACGATCGTACTCCTCGAGAAACAAGAAGAAGAAGAAGAAGAAGCAGGTTAGGTTGGCTAAATGGACAACAGACCTGAGCCCTCTTTATGTTATTCCCTCTGAACACGACAAAGATGACATCTCAGAATCTATCAATCTCATTACATTCACTTCAGATGTATTATTTATTTGCAATATTTAAATACATATTGAGAATACATATTCATACAGTGAGGAGTTACATCTATTTTATTTAGATTATAGTAAATATTGTAGACATTTGTGACAAAAACTCACAAAATACTACAAAATAATAAGTACTAAGTTAGTCTAATTTTGCCACAAACATTCTAAAAAAATTCATTTGATACTAACAGTCACCCTGAATCTGGAACGTCTCCTGTATGCCTGACAATGTTCACTGCTTACATACCCATGCAGCAATATTTTTGATGAGGTGGACTTTCGACCTCTAAATACTCATGTAAGCTTAATAAAGTATTGATTCTCATTTAAATTATATTATGAACAATATATCAAGAAAATTTTGTCAATTTGATATTGTCTCGTTTTAATAACCAATTTGCTCAAGTAGCATTGATTAGTAGTATTGATCAAAACTTTCGGATGGTCAAAAAGTTATTGCTAGCGTGCCAATTAGCGCAGGTTATCAATCATAGAGAGTGGAGAGCCAAACTTTAATGAAACAGAGAGCTACGTCGGAGAACAATAGAGCTTCAGACGACCGAATGGATTGAGTGTGATTAATTGGCAATAAGCCATTACTGACCGACCACCGACGAATCGAGCCAGCAAGGGTAACGATGATGAGGCAGAGAGCGAACGCCATGAGAGAGGTGACTGAGACTAGCAGCGGAAGAACAGAACTGAGACTAATTCGGAGACTTCTTCCCACTTGGAGCAGTACTTGCTAGTTGAAAGTCTCGATAAGAGTTGATCAGAGGGTGGTTGATGAGAAGGAGCGATAGAAAGTCCCTGCGTCGATGGATTTAGTATGAAAACTGCTCCAAACTTGGGAGGATAGGGATTAAATGGATTTTCCTCGAGCCCCCTTTTTTTATCTGGGTCTCAACTCATTCCAATCAAACACTCACCCTCCTCGGGACGCCAACAACTACGACATTAGTTCCGGGTAGTGACCCAATCAAAGTTCGGGAGTGAGTTTTTGAAATCGGCCCCGGGAACCGACCTCTGAGCAAACCAACTAACTATTCGTGAGACAAAGTTGGATGATTCCACTGAAATTATACTAGCGACAATACTTTCGCATATGAAAATTTATTTTGATCTCGCTTGTATCTCAATCTACCCCGCCTTTCAACATAGACATCTTAAATAACAAACGTTAAATTGTATTCCTTGTAACAAATTCTACTCACTCAGTCTCTCTCCGTCGCAGTTCCATCCGCTGTGTTAATTTTGTTCCTCGTTAGTCCAACAACTTAATTACGCAACATCTCCATGGAGTTGTGTCTCTGTCAACTCGTCGGCATGGATAGTGTGATTCAGTTTTCAAGTTGTATTGGATGTAGTTGATGTGTCTTCTTGTTGTTAGGGTGCCTGTCCGTTACGAACGTTGGCGATCATTCTGGCTATTATTACTTCGTTGGTTGCGCTCCGGAACAATTCTTTCCGAACCATGCTATGAGGTTGGCCAACCAGGAAATTCTTCTCCTTCCTGGAGCTCTCCTGCCTTCTATTTTCCCTTGCAAGATGCTTTGCAATATTTCGTATCTCCCTTTATTGCGCATTATATGACCCAAATATTCAAGTTTTCGACATTTAATGTGGTTGATCAGTTCTGGGGCTGTATTCATCCTCCTCAGCACCTCATGGTCGGTAATTCTATCTGTCCATGGAATCCTCAGGATTCCTCAGGAATCCTCATGGAATCCTCAGTTGATGTGTACTTATTATAATTATTATTTTCGTTGAGAACGTTATAGAATATATCTATTTGAATATTTGAGAAAGTTTCTTGAATTAATAATAGTTGTACTAGTGCTATTTGAGGATGCACTCGCAACCTTCAGACTTATTACGATAATCCTTATTGTTCACGGGTAGTTTGTGCGTATCGTATACTCCAAAATTAGTGAGTTAAAAATGTTCCTCACAAAATTATTTTCTCCCATAGAAACTAACAATGTTGTGATGAGTTTGGGGAGTAGTGTAGCAAACTCCGTAGGAAACAATGGAAAAGTACAACCATAGGAAATAAATCACAATATCATGTCATGCTATTTCATGATTCTTAAATATTTGATGATATGATGAGCAAATTTAATCCGAATAGATCCTCCGTTTCCTTTTGGATTGAATTGCTATCAAATTATTTCTATATGAAGTTTCAGTCATTAAAAAATATGATAAAATACAGTCTATCATCAAATCCCATGCCCCTTCGTCCTTAGTATATAGTGGCGATTCCAAAGAAATGATTTTCAACATTTTTTACGAGCTGTTAGGGACAAGTTTGTGCTCCTTGTTGACATTTCTAAACGATTTTCCAGGAAATGAGATTGTAGGATTTTGTTGGAGCTTGACCTTTTACGTACTGCGAGGAGAAAACGATTCATTCGACTTAATGACTGAGTCAGTTTTTCCCGCTAGTTTCATAGTGTGATAAAGGAAGTTTAGAGGTGAAATACAATAATGAAAGTGATAATTTATATTTCAGTGTTCACACTCCATTTGTGGTGATGGGTTCATTCATTTTCAAGTTCAAGAGTCGATTGTCAGATTGAATTTGTCTAGTTTACTGAAATGGTTTGATTGATACAAAACCAATATTAGAATCATCGTCATTGTAAAATAAACCAATTTATCACAACTATATAAAAAACATATTATCACTTTGATCTTATTCCATTGGAAAAATTCACCATCAAATCTGATGATAGTGATGAATATATCGATTGCTTAATTAATTTAATCTACTACAGATTTTTTTACATTTTCTCTTGTTTGCTTGATTTTTGCTCACTTGAAACTTGAATTCGAATAATTAATTCAGCCAATTTTTACTGTTGCAAATTCATTCAGCAAATACGGATCACTATTTCAATTCAAAAATACAAATTTACATGGATGGAGAGTTTTTAAAGTGGAGAGAGCATTGTTCTACAAACGTCGATTTATGAGAAATGTTTCCAAACTCAAGTAGCTAGAAAATAGGAATAATTATCAAATAGATTAAAGTTCAATAGTTTTTCTTCGGCATTACACACTACCAGACTTTCATCACTAGCCGTGTTCATTCAATCCTCATAGGCCAATGAGTCTCCAAGTTAGACTTGTTGACCAATATCCACTAAAATCTTTATCGGAAAGTATACTGCGCAGCGACAAGTCTCATAAACCTTTTATAATGTCAAACTGGTGTTCCGAAGTGCTAAATGCAATAACGACGATTGCGCCATTTGGATCAATACTGCCTACCTATAGGAATCTTTGAGTGGGGAAATATGTGGTAAAATAAAATACTCTCAAACTCCCAAAATATGCAACTGTTAGAATAACAGACTCCAGGAAGCACATATTATAGTTATTTATAGAGTTGTTTGGTTTTGTGAACAATCTGTATCACCGAAGTTGATTATAAAACTCATTTCTATTATTCCAAAATGCCTACTATGATTGTAATTCCTCAGCTACTAACTTATTTTACTGTGAGCTCTCAACTACTGTTCTTGAAAATATTCACGTCGATTTCTTCTCTGTATTTCCTCATTATCATGAAATTATTGCGTTTGCAAAAATTGTATTTATTATTCTGGATTTGAATTTTGGAGAAAAGCCTCTAATAACAAGTGTCCATATTTTCTGGTCAATTGTCCATATTATTATGCTGGTCTAGAAAAATAACATCCAAACTCATTCAATCCGATTGAAAGAATGTACAACATGTGTTTGACATCTTTACCTTCAATACACTCAATGGTTCAAGTAGTGGAGATACATGAACTCTCATAGCTTGCAAGCAGTACTTGAAAAGAATGCTTGTTGCAAAGGGAAGAGTGCTCACAGAGCGGAATGAAAGTTCAATTGAGATTTATCGGCGATATTACAAGAGCATTCTCCAGTGTTCATCGCCTCATCCCCTCCAACCTACATGAAATCTTTTCCTTTCTCTCAAACATACACACGAATTCAAACAGTGAACAATACTGTTATGCTCTCTACTTTTCTTTCGCCAAAAATGAAGAATAGAAAGCTCTGGAAGTACTTTTAATGCTCTAGGGTCTCATTCCTCACCCGGCAAAAGAGTGCGAGTACGTTCCAGCACAGACCAGCAGTGGCGAACGTGTTACTGGTTATTATTTTCTACACCCTTGTAACGTGTCAACTGGCCAATATTGAACTGTGGTTCTTAAATATATTGTGAACGTTAAGAAACTCCAACTCTGCAAACAAACTTTATTACTCTTTTTGTCCAGCCACCTTGAAAATAAACGAGTGTAACATCGACTAAAAATGGTATGGAATACAAATCGAACTAGAAAAACGGAAATTCAATATTTCAAAATTGATCAGGAATCAAATTATGTAACTTTTGGCATCCGAATTTCATCACATAAATACTCATGACAGCATCAAACAATCTTTGTTAGGCAATCTCATCCTGAAATAGGCCCATAAAGCATTGGAATGCTTTCCATATATTGAACTAGCCGTCAGGCTCGCTTCGCTCGCCATGTCCGTCTAGCCAGGGGGCTCCGCCCCCTGGACCCCCGTCTGGATCATCCAAGAATGAGACTGGATCATCGAGCGAAGCGAGCCTGCATTTTTCAATTGAGCATTTTTATCATATGTTAGGACGATCCAGTCGGGGGTCCAGACTAAATGTCTGGCTAAACGGATATGGCGAGCGAAGCGAGCCTGACGGCTAGTAATATAATATTCCCAGGGATAGCTCTGATTGAAGTAGCAGTGCCCAATCAAATTTTCCGCGATAAATGCATTTCAATCTTCAACTTGGTGCCAACCTAACAAAGTCAACTCAACTTAATGCCAACCTGACAAAATTATTAATTTAGTTACCAGTTAACAACTGTTTCGAAGAGGTACTCTCTCTAGATTATAGTTCTATATTAACATATGGTATGGACATTTTTCAATTATAATTAATTAAGAGAATAAGAAGAATATACATGCTAAAAGACGAACTTTAAACCCTTAAAAACCACCCTTAGAGTTAAAATATTGCCAAAAAGTTTCTTAGTGCGCCTCTAAAGGGCCAACTGAACATACCTACCAAATTTGAACGTTTTTGGTCCGGCAGATTTTTAGTTCTGCGAGTGAGTGAGTGAGTCAGTCAGTCAATCAGTCAGTCAGTCAGTGAGTGAGTGCCATTTCACTTATATATCTATATATATTATATATATATATATATATATATATATATATATATATATATATATATATATATATATATATATATATATATATATATAGATATTCTACCATATGGGCAATATAAATTGTAATAAACGCTTCCCTGTTTGATAATGAAGGCCTGCAGCTGTCCTAGCACCACTAACAAAAGTTTATGGTTCACATCATTTCGTTAACCTACCCTCCACGAAAAATGAGTCTGTTCAAGAATGAAATCAGATCATGTCGACAAGTGCGGGTCTTAGACTAAGGCTAGAGTTACAGTTAGTGGAGTGTCTCCGGAGATGTCTTAAATATTCCATCAGCGCAACGTGCTTCCTGAGACACCTGTTAACGACTGACATGGAGTACTCAAGGTGTCTGTGTTCATTTAAAATTCATAAGCGCTTTTGCCGTGAAGGCGCGTCTCGACGCTTAACAGTTACGACGCCCACGCTATTTGTGTTGCATGTAGTATGCGCTTCCACTCACCCTTCTACAAGTTTTTAAATACAACAATACAACCCGAACAGGAACTCATCTTGGACTTACTTATACATTCTCTCTTTGGTATTCAAACTTGTGCAATCTGAAATCTTTTTCAAGATATTCAAATTTGTATCACATTATTTATGGGACCTGGATATTTTGTGATATTTTGGAAGTTTTCTCGACTCATAGGAAATTCATAAAAGTCGCACGACGAAAAATGAATAGCATTATTTCTTTCACTACAAGAAAATAAATTTTGACAAACTACCTCTTCACGAATTTCTTTGAGAAATGATTCGTTTGAAAAGATTAGTATGTTCCTACATTGTGCTAGGATAATTGAGTTGTAGCATATCTCGAATGATGTTCATACTCGTTTAAATCATTATGATTTATTGAACATCCAGTAATTCCCAGGTGCCACACAAGTTATGAGATAGAATCGATTATAATTTGAAATATACTGTACACCTCGTTGATGCTGTATAACATAATTTCCATGTGAATTTATTATAGAAGAACAAACCCATTTAGAAGTGGCGTTTACTCTTTTTCAAGTGAATTTGGGAAATTTCCTCTAAAGAGAATCATACGATTCTCAGCTAATGCTGATTTTCCACCACAAAGTTGCACACAAATTGCGATTCTGTAAGTTGATCACGTACAATATTTCAATGAACTCCATCTTTTCAAAATGAATGGAACTGAAAAAATATGAAAGAGGTTTTTCTGTATAGGTTTTGTAGAGAAAGGAGGCGAACTTAAATTAGCTTAATGGTCTGAAAACGGCGTGATAACAATTACTTTTGTGACGGCTGGAAATAGGGTAAGTTTCTGGGGTGAGGAGGGCTGGTACAGAAAATTATACAGTGCAGAATATCTTGCTGTCACCATCCTTTAAAATTTTGGCTCGAATACATCCGGTGAGGACTTGGGCTAGATTCGACATTACTCCTTTGGCTGGCTATGATCCCCTCTCATTCCCACACCTCAGCTGCAAGCCCGCAAGTATGTCGGATAAACATTTCCTCCCCAACCATCTCACAAAACTCATTCGCCAACGCACAATAAAGCTATCTCCTCTGCGAATACAAAGAGACCGCCTCCAACCTCTTCCTTCATCAAGATTTATGTACATTAATAACGACTCCTTATCCACCTCCAGCTCACTATTTCTCCTCGCTACCATATATCAAAGACACCTCAGCTTCTAACCGCTGAATTTTCTGTTACCTGTCGGTCTCACCCCATCCTCAGGAAGCTTTGAGCACTGCATCATTTATAAAGTGAATTGCTCATGTTCGCGGCGCGTATATCTGTACGCACCTTTATACATACGTTATTCAACTCTGTAATTTAACAATCAGATTATCAACTTTTGCTTCTGAATTACTTACTCAATGCTTGAAGATTATATTTACCTTGTTGATAATCTTCGGTCATTCATAAGTTTGTCAAGCAAACAGTTGACTTTCTCCATGAAAATCATCATGGAAATGACTATCACAACAGAGAAACTAGTTATTGAAGTTTTACAATGATGATGTATCATGTGGGGTGTAAAGTGTATTTTTCAAGGATCTCCCTGTTTCTAGCAGAATTCATATGTTCATTATCAGATCATATAGCCATTGTAATGTATAAAATAAGAGACAATAGTAGTATCATCTATTGATGGTAATCCTACAACGAAATTCATTCTATTCATGATTGCACCACAGGGTAGGTCATACAGCACATTTGAAAGAGCTTGTGACTCTTGGGAAATCGAATTACCATTATTTGGACTCGCCCGTTTTCTGGTGGATTGAATTGCACGGGAACGAAGTACCATTGCCATTGTCAGCTGTCTATTAGTCGGCGAGTACTGCAATTTTGTGCAACTCACTTGGAAAGGGCTTGACACAGACAGCAGTGGCACTGCTTCCGTCATTCACCACTCGGTCATCGAGACCCGGCTCCTAACAATAGCAACTCCTTCAAACTTGGATCGCCAGTTTCTGACAAACTCTGTTGTTGTTGCTCCAAGTTTGGACGAGTATCATAGAATTGTACCGCAGCACCAGCAGCACTACAATTGATGATCTCTACAATGGTTGTTCAATATTATCAATGACGGTAGAGCTCTTACTACTTTTAACGGGACGCAGATGTTACTCATTCAATTATCAAGGGTGAAAATAATCGGAGGTTCAGTCAGATAGTTTGATAGGCAGAGGAGTTCGACAATATTCCTAATATTCTTTAGAAAGCCATTACATAAGCAACCTCTGATCGACTGCTGTAAGATCAAAACTGAAATTGAATACAATAGAACTCATTCTAGAACAGTTGGGGGAATGATAAGTTCCAGAAATAATAAATAATAGTTTTTCAATAAAGAATATAGAAAAAATATTTCAATTTGTGCTTCAAAATCGAAAACATACTACTGTTTTTATAATAAGCGTACATTTGAATGAATTACATATCAAGTATTGTAGAGTTTTCTATCTAAATAACCTCCTTATCTGTTTATAATTTATTATTCTATTAAATGGAATTTGATTTATTGAATTTGATTACTCTATTACATTTCAAGAACTAACAATTACAGAGTCAAAAAACTTGATTGTGTAACTTATTATTTGAACCACTTTTTTCAATGTCCACATAAAAGTAGTAATAGATAAAAAAAAAAATTATATCATTAGTCATCTATCAAGCTTGGACTTAACAAACATTCATGCTTTCTTTGTCTACGATTACTTTGGTAGAATAAATGTTTAGCATTTCACCATAAAAAAGGTTATATGAAACAAAACTCTCTTCCATTGATATACAAGTATTTGTGTCGCTGATCTCTTATTAGCTGTTACCATTATTTGTTTCTTATTCAATATCTAATTTCAATTTTATACTATTCAGCCAAGATAATCCAATATTTCAAATAGTCCTGCAAACTTTCATCTCAATATTACAGTCTGGGGAAATCAACACTATAAATTCATATTGTCTTACTAGGAGCATGTTCACTAGAAATAAGCATTTTTGAATTGTGAATATTCAAAAGCGAATTATTGGTTCAGGAAAAAAACAAAGTGAATGTCGTATTGAACTTTCAAAAAATTGTTTATCTGTCTAGAAAGTTCAATATTTTTTTCTAAATGTATTCACATTTCTGAATAAAATATTATTTATTCAGACAGAACTTGAATTGAACGATTCTTTGCATTTATTATTTCTATTGTCATACAATACTGTATTTCACTCAATTTAAACAAATAATGTATTTGTTTGTATTATTTGAGAACTACTTGTATAGTGTAATGATTATGATATATTGTGCATATTATATTAATGAAATTTTCTATTTACTCTTTTGTTTTGCAGACAGCAGTAATTCCAGCTCCTGTTACCATCTTCCCCATTGGATTATGTCAGCTGTTCTAATTTTGACTATTGGAAGGCTATGAGACTGAAGTGAGTATTGTTTGAGTAACAATTATAGTCTCGTTTTTACTATTCATGCTAATGAGCTTTGATTATTCATATGAATGGGAAAGCAGATCAATAAAAAATCGGTTCATCACTTTCAAGAATTCTGTTCAGATTTGAATTAAAATATCATAAATTCAAATTAGTAAGCTCTTTAATTTGAGGAACTTACAGCTTTATTATCATAGTGTGTTCTGAACTGATTTTTGAGACTTTTTACTAATCATTGAATACCTTTGAATCATTCAATCATTGAGACTTTCCACTAATCCCATACCAATAAAAGAAGACTGGAAGACTAGACAATTTTCGAGACAGTTTGTAATTAAGTATGTTCTTGAAAAAGGAGAAGCCAATTGATTTTCTTGAAAGTGTTAATCAATAATCAAGAAAACTCAGTTATTAATTCACTCATGTTATAAACTGTACGGTACAAAGGGAAAAAGGAAAAGTACCTTAGTGAGAGGTGAGTCTGGATTCAGAGTGTCTACTCAAAAAGGAAGATGGAGCTTCCGTAGAATAGGTAAATGATAAAAACAGTGAATATATAAGAGCTCCTTCACAATAAACATCTGTATGGCCTTGTTGACTTTGCAATGAGCTCCGCAGCTGCGTCATTGAAAATCGAAATACTGTGTACAACTATTATACACTCGAATAATACGAGTGTATGGAACTTGTGAACATTATTTCACTGCATATTCCGCCAATTTTGGATTGAATTTCAAAGTTTGAATGCTTTGTAGAGCCGTCATCCTATTATATTAAGCGAGCAATTTCTGTATTTTTATATCAGGTTATTTATATTTATATCTGGTTATTTATGTTCAACGGATCTTGAAAACGGCTCTAACGATTTTGACGAAATTTAGAACATAGTTGGTTCATGATATAGAAATTGGATGCACTAGGTCTCATCCCTTGGAAAACTCGCTGAAGGACTTGAAAAGGATAATTCATCCTTGGCTGAAACAGCTGAGACTTTCGTCGTCTGTGGATAGTAAAAAGTGAGCGAGTGATTCTGTGGAAAATCAAAATATCACATCCCCGAAATTTATAAGCTGACGTATAACCAGCTGTAAAATATAAACACGATCATTTTAGATAATTGTGTTCAACGAGCGAAGCTCGGTGCCCCGATATTTATTCATTACTAGCTGGCCCGGCGAACTTTGTACCGCCAAATAGTTAATGCATCTCATGACAAAATTCAGCTGTGTGCACACCTGAGGAGGCGCTAATCTGAAGCACTATATTTCTATGAAAATTATCCAACAATCAGAATTTACATTCATATCTCAATATGGACTCCCTATGTGCTTAGTTAGTTGTGCGGCAGTTTGTATTTTTAGATATAGTTGAATGCAGCTTGCAGGGAAATTGAATGGTGTATCTCCTTGCTGCTGATTTTCTGGTGCATATTCTAAATTTACAGAATTTCGAGTTCTACGACCCAAGTTTGGATGTCGTTAGTACTGCGGAATTATTATTAGAATTAAAATTTTGTGAATCAGTAGAAAGAAAATAGAAAACCAGATCTACCGACTGCTGTTGGGTGACGCAATGATTATAACAGCTGATTTTTATTTCTGTGTGTGGCCAATACCTACTATCACTTAGTAATAGCATAGGGGAACTTACTCTATTGTTTCTTTATGGTAATAGTAGGTATTGGTGTGGCCAGCTCACAAATATTCTCCCATACGGATTACATGTAAACTATGAAGGACCGTGGGAAAAAGTCCTGAAGTCGGATCATAGATTTGATAGGCCATAAACCTACTCCTAAACATAACAATCACAGCTAAAAAAATAATCGAATTTGGTGCACACATAGAAAAGTTATTGAATGTCGAAATTCGAGGCTCGATTTTTATTTATATTCATGCATGTGAGAAATTCGTCGACCTTCAATTGATTGACCCGCATATTATAGTGAGGTCCACGTTATAATGGCAGTGTTTGGTTAGCAATGGTATTGCTGTCCTTGTCTATCATTCAACAGAGCGGATAGCGCTATCTCTTTCTCGCTTTGCTCTGTTGCCAGATCTCTATTGTCTTTCAACAATGCAGAATAATTAAATAATTAACAAAATATTTCATCTTAATTATGAAAATTCATTATGAACTTATTGAAAAATATAATTTCTTGCTTAATAAAATATAATTGTTCATTTTAAACGAGCATAAACAGTTAATATTACATCAATAAACCTGTATTAGCTACCGTCTATAGAAGGCATTGACAAGACAGAGGATCGGCAACATTGTTCTCCTATCTTTCTCCACTGCCATTATAACGTGGACCTCATCATAGATTCAAGACAGGTCTATTCATAGGAACAAGAAATTTGAATTATTTCTAAGATCTGATCTATCTTAATCTATGTTATTTTTATGATACAATTTGACAATAATCAAAAATAATTCAAACTAGAGAAAGATTTGAAGCTCAAGATTCTAATTGAATAAATTAGGAAACTGTTTAAAAATTTGCTTCAACTATAACCTCTCGTCAGATAAAAAATGATTATTGTACTTCATTGAATATAATATTATACACAAGTAGTAGAATGATTGATGAACTTTCACTGAATGAAGCAGATGAATGATGAATGAAGCAGAGTTTTCACATGAAGTTTTAGTTTGATAAGCGATTATGGAAATGGTTCTGATTTCGAGTAGATATGAAACTGATTGTGAAAGTCGCTTTTATCTGGTCTCAGAAAACGTCGTCAACCGTAAGCAAACTATTATTTGAAACCCTGTGTCTCCCCAAAATCCACAATAATTCCAGTTGTAATTCGCCACTTATTGAGACTTGGCTGGAATGGCTAGAAATTAGTAGTAATAAAGTCAGAACGTGCTTCTGAAAAGTACAGAAGCTCAGTGTGCTCGAGTCGAAAGACAGTTGAACAGCTACGTGTTCCATTTCAGGAGCGCGTTTGCACATTGAAATTTGTGGTGTTGCGCATGCGCAAATGAGATTGTGCACGTTTCGAGTATTTGAATGCAGTCCTGAAAAGAGCTCTTTCCTTGAATCGTGCTCAAAGAACCAGCCAAGACGTTTTGCTACAACTGTGCTATACGGTACTGTAAAGCTTTCCTTTCGGCTGCAAAAGGCAGTTCGGGCCAATAATAATTGAGTTTTCATTCGTCGGGACCCTATTAAAGAGATTATAATTCAATAGAGTCAGCCTGGAATATAAACCATGCCAATCAGGCCAATTAGAGTGGAAGATACCTTTAAGAATATACCTTTGAAACGCTACTCTACAATGTACCAAGCAAAAAGAATGTCCTAAGGTTGAGAGAAAATGTATGAAATTCGCCAATGGAAATAGTATATTCTGATGAAAAATATTTCACTTCACTTGAGGTTCATTCAATATACTCACACACATATTTTCCACAATTGAAATAAATCTTGCAGGTGATATAAAATGAGAATAAATGCAAAACTTTTGAACGTTTTTCTGATGACTGAGAAGAAGAAAACAATATTGTTTCTGTCTCTCTCAGAATCTCTGACACAAATTTAAAGATTATCAAAAATTTGACTAGACTAAAAAAGTTGAGCGATTGTAATAGAAATCCACATCACTATTCTGTTAACCTTTGAGAAACTTCTCTGCCTTTCCGTGGAAGGATGTTTGCGTCCAACATTTTTAGTCACAATATATTATTATGATAGCCATAGAATGATAGGTATGAAATTACAAGTCATTATAGTTTATAGTTCATAATTACAGTTTTAACGGTTATCTCTCCAGAGCTTGTAGAGATGAAACACATTCAAGAAGAATTGTAAAGTATAGAAACAATGTTTCTATAATATTATGTTTCCAAGCTTTAGTAAAAACTGATTCGATTTGACTTTGATCTCATGTTGAGACTGAACGCCAGAATAAAAATATCAATCAATATTAATTACAATCCCAATCTCGATTGTGACATTACATTACAGATTGTCTTTATTTTGGTTATGAATAATTAATTCATCAATTTTTTCATTCCATTCATCATGATAGTAGGCTACAGTAGGTACTGTTCTATCATTCTTCTGTATTTTTCTTCAAGTAGGCATAAATATGACTTTGATTGATTACTGCAAACATGTTGTGAAAACGTTTGTATCTGTTTCAGAGATTTTCGAGGAGTATTCAGAGGAGGGCAAACGGCGCGCCAAGATGCTCTTCAATACACAGAAAATCCAGCCGATAGACCAAAGATTTCATTGAACTGTGGCGCAATGAGACAATATTACATCTATAGAAATATCATTACTGATAACCCGAGTCAAGATTTTATAATAGGAACTGAACTTGTATATTGATGAATTTGTGAAAAGTTAGTTTAACGCTTGTGTGTATAGCAGTTTGTTATTCATAAATTGAAAATTGTGAGTGCTTGATTAACAAAGTGTAAATCCGCAATAACAATTAACATGAATTAGTAGGTATACTGTAAGTGTTCAAAAGGAAGATGAATATTTAACACAACTTGTTTTAATGTATTCAAGTCACTGTCATTGTACTTGACTTCAATACTTCCACCAAGGATGGAAATTCCAATTCGTTAATTATTTGTACTTGATTGGTAATTAATGAATTAATTTCAAATTCTTATGCATGGCGAGAGTGAAGATAAGCTTTCTTTCAAGGTCAAGGTTCATTCACTATCCAATCCAACATCTCATGCCCAAATGTCAATTTAGTGAAACCACTTGGATATTTGGCTCCAGGTGAATGAAATATTGAATTTCGATTTATTAATTAACATAATAATAAAGAATTCTAAAAGGGCTGATTAAATTGCTTAATGAATAAGGGAATTATTCATAAGAGATGGTGGATTTCTTATATAAAACAAACTCCAGAAGCTTTGAAGCTGGAACTTTCAAGTATCTTTTTATTCAAAATGGATCATTATTTCCCAGTAGAATGAATAATGAAAATAATAAATTTTGAAAAAATGACACTTGAAAATAGCTCCTTAGCTGAGACTTGTAGTGTTTGTGTTTATATAAGAAAGATTGAAAAGATTGCAAATTATTCCCATATAAATCAAATAATATTATATTGTACCGGTATTATATCTTTTACTATGACATTGTAGTAATTGATAAGTATCATGTCATGGATGACTAGATATCGCAAATTCCCGTAACTAAGTAATATCAATATTCATTTTGCAAATAATCGATTGAGCAAAATACTGGGATATGTAGAATTTTTCACAAATTCTCATTTAAGTATCTTCGAGCAATAATAAATGCAAGAACTATGGCCTGTTATCAATCTACATTTTTGACGTTACGTACATGTGGAGAAGTTTATATTATATGTTATGGAATGGATAATATTGTTAATAGGAATTTGTATATAAACTAATAAAATTACAGATTTTAGTATTGTTGACAAAGAAGCCTCTAATGTTGATGATATTCCTGTCATGTCTATGATTGTTGATAATATTATTGTGTATAATAAATTTAAATTGATTTTTAGGAATCAACATGTAAAGAGAAGATCAGTGTCTTCTAAAAATTTCCAATTTGAACAGGGTATGATTCACCACTGTACCAAAGAGCTTTTACAATCTTATCTATAGATGTCATGATGGATTGTAAGGGGCATTCATAATAATTATATAAGATTATAACATCACATTTATTTTCATTATAATTATGAAAATAGTCTCCCTTCCTTCTAAAAAATTCAGGAGAAAAATTCTTCAAAGATTAATGGGAGAGTTCAAATATTTCATCAATATCGTGAAAACGAAATATTCTTTTCTCATTATATTTCAAAACACAAACTGGTTTTTTTCTATACTAAATAGTTTGTATATAGAACTAACTCATTAAAATATATTGTATTATTTTGTGTTTACCAAAGTTTATTCATTAAGTTTGTGATAGTTTCTACTTATAGTTTGAATTTCCTAGTTTTATTCTAGTCTCATGTACCATTTCTGCAAATATAATTCAATCAACACCCACAAGAGGTGTATTTCTAATTAATTATGTTTGAAAATTCATGACTATTGATCCATCAATATGGATTGGAAGAATACAGAATGAAACAATCGGTTAATCTGTTGGATAATTTCATGAACAGAGATATGAACAGACTATTTTCATGCAGATCATACATTGCTACTTTCTAAAGAGCTTATAATTACTTGACTACTTGAAGGAAAAATACTAATATTTCAATTTTTTGTTCTAATAATTCTGTACTGTATACGATTTGAATTATTTATCATATTGTGTTAGCTCTTTTGTTGTTATTTTATCTTGAGTGAAATGAAAGGATAAATTCGATAAAATATAATTTAACTGTTATCTGAAAAACTGGATTTTTAAAAAAATTAGTTTATGAATAAATTTTCATCATTCTTACACACCTGTCCGCCTTCTTGTGTTATTTATCCCATTTGTCGATTAAGCAGACCAAGAAATTTCAATTTATTATTACTCCATTAGTAGTTAATCACAATTTTTTCTCAAATTGACATTATTTTTAGTTCTTCAATGTAAGATCTGGATGGATGTGAATTTTACTGCAGAAAAATGCTGATTTCCAACTGCCAGTATATTAGGAATTGATTTGCCAAGATTATTGAGCAACTCTGATTTGTGAACACCAAACATAACTTACTGACTTGTTTTATTGTGGGAGAAGGTTGATTTTTCTCGTATCTTATAAATATGAAAAAAACAATAAAAAATCAATAGTTGCTTGTTTTAGGAAAACATAAATCAGAATAAGTGGAGAATGACTGTTAAATATTTGTTGCATTTGATTAATGAAGATAACAGATTGTATATTATTCAGAAATGAAAATTAATTTATTATTAACGGTTGTTAAAAGTGTAATCATGTTTGATCGAATAAACAAATTTTAGAGAAATTTTTGGTTTCAATGAGTTTTCTGGATAGGTTTATCAATTTCCCTTAAACCTACATACATTTTTATAATGGAGAAAACGTATAAATATCAATGGAGAATTCTAGATCAATAAGATAATACTGGGTGATTCACATAAGGTTTTACAATAGGTAACTTGTTAACTGTTCTTTTTACAAAGAACTTCAAATAAGCAACTACCCTTCTTTTTTCGTGACATTTTACGACATGCCATTTTAGATTGAAAATTTGGCCGCCATCTTCCAAAATGGAGGACAACTTTATTTTTTTGAATGACAACCCTAATTTTTTTATTAAATTTTTGGGTTATACGTTGAATTTTAAGACATTTCTACTCTTGTCAAATTTTTTGATAAACCTAACCGTTGAGGATGTACAGCTATAAGCCACACATATGGTAATCATATTGCATTACTGTTTACAACAACATATCGTCAGTAAAGCTGTACATCCTAAACGGTTAGGTTCATCAAAGAATTGACAGGAGTGAAAATGTCTTAAAATTCTACGAAGAATCCAAAAATATAATAAAAAATAAGGGTTGCCATTAAAAATAATAAAGTTATCCTCCGTTTTGGAAGATGGCGGCCATATTTTCAATGTAAAATGGCATGGCATGAATAGCAACAAAAAAAAAGTAAGAGAGTTCCCAATTTAAAGTTAGCTGTCAGATTAATGGTTTTCTATATACCGGTGGTTAATCATTGAAAAAACACTACTTATTTTATTGCTTTCATGAGTAGTATACAAAAATACCCTCCAGTTCGTAAATGGTTGGGTTTATAAAAAAATGACAAAAGTAAAAATGTCTTAAAATTCCACGTAGATCCCAAAAATATAATGAAATATTAGGGTTGCCATTCAAAAAAATCAAAATGTACTCCATTTTGGAAGATGGTGGCCAAATTTTCAACTTGAAATGTCATGTCGTAAAATGTCACAAAAAATAAGGGAAGCCTATTCAAAGCTCTTTGTAAATGAACAAGAAACCTATTGTTGACCGATCTAAGATTCAAGTCGACGGTTTGGCATTTCTCTTAATGTTTAAATGTTAGAATATTTTTATGTTTGAATGTTTAAATGTTTATATATTGCGCATTTACGGCGAAACGCGGTAATAGATTAACGCGGTAATAGATTTAATTGCCCGTCAACAAGTAGGGGTAAAGTGAGAGTATTGCCCCAAAGCTGCCCTAAAGCTGCCCCAAAGCTGCCCCAAAGCTGGCTCAAGGCTGCCCCAAGGCTGATTCTTGGTTCTAACCTTGCCCAATCCAATGTAATCCGAACTAACTTGACCTAGCCATACCCCTAATCTCACAATAAACCTCAGAATACTGTGTGAGGTCTACTGTTCACAGAACTACTAGTTACACCTTATGTGAATCACCCGGTATACGTTGAGAATTTTTTTGTTTCAATGATATGAATAAGTAATTAATCAAGCTTGGTTGAGTAGCTTGATCAAGTTCAGTTGAATCAGGACCTCTTATATGTAGGTGTATAAAGGAGGTCCTGGTTGTATACGTGATCAGAAAATCAAATCTGAAGCAATGATTCTTGCATGACTCTAATGTGAGTAGGAAACTGATAAGTACTTGGAAATCTCCATCGTATTACTGAGACATGAGCATTGGAGTTTGAAGATATCAAAATTTTATAAACTATTAAATAAGTTGATGATAAAAGATCCCTGGAATAAATGGTATCGTTGGATTTTCATCTTTATAACGACTGATAAACAAGGTGTATGAACTGAAATTGGAAATATTATTCAAATGAGACGTTATTTTCGACAATGAGTGATTTTGGATGCTACTAGAGATCCTATCAAGCTAATCTCAGAGCATTGGAAAATTTTCATTTTTCCGAATCAAGATTTACTGAATATTTTGAGCAATGTTTGAGAAAGCATATTCTATGATTATAAGGAGGTTTACTGAAGTGAGAAAATTAATCCCAGAACTCCTATGAAACAAACCAGACCAATCTCAAATTTCACTTGCTCCGAATTTGATGATTGCAAGCTTTGGTGAGACCTGCTATCTGTAGTATACACAGGAAAATTCATAGGAGGCCAAGTTCTTCTCTTTTAAGAAGCAACAGATAATTGCTTAATTATTGTAATGTATTGAGTACTCTATGATGTGTTCTCTTGGCCCTTGATGCTTGAGGCTCTGTTTGTGTGTGTGCCTTGCAATGGCGATTACTTGATGTGTTTTCTAACAATTGTATCCTGTATCTTAACAGTTGAATATACTTACTATCGATTATCTCATGAATTTTATTTATTTATCAATACCTGAAGTGAATACTTCACAGTGGCTACGAGAATTGGTTCTACCGAATTAGGTTTCCAGTGATTTCCGTTTCATTACGTGTATAAGAGGTTACAAACATGTCTTTTTTGGGACATATCAGTGAATTTCGGGTGGAAGGAGAAAGTTGGGACAGCTATATTGAACGTTTCGAATTATTTATCACCAGTAATGATATCAAAGATGAAAAAAAAATCAGTATTTCTCTCACAACGGTTGGAGTCAAAACGTATTCTCTGCTACGTGACTTGTGTAGTCTAGTAAAACCAGCAACAAAGAAGTTTGCGGAACTCACCACAATTATCAAAGATCATTTGTATCCTGAACCCAATATTATAGCAGAACATTATAAATTCAGTCAAAGAAATCAACTAGCTAATGAACTTGTTTCTGAATATGTTGCACAGCTTAAAAAACTATCAGCTCCCTGTGATTTCAAAGATAACTTCCATGACCAACCTCGAGATAGGTTAGTGAGTGGTCTTATCAAACACAATATAAAACAATGAATATTGACCGAAAGCGATCCCACTCTCGAAAAAGCACTTCAAATCGCTACTCCATTTGAAGCTGCTTAGAAAAATGCTGCTGCATTAGGTTTGTCTACAACTTATTCACCAGCTGTGAATCAAATTGTTTCCAAGGACAAAGTCAATCCTAATCAGCCCAGTACTTCTCGTTCTACACATCAAAGAGGTTGTGAATTAGTTTGCTACTGCTGCGGTGTGAAAGGTAATCACACAACCAATAAATGTAAGTACCGTGATCTTACTTGTCATTTCTGCTCTAAAAAAGGACATTCACAGAAAGCTTGCTGTCAGTACAAAAATTCTTTTTTAACAAATCAACAAAAAGCTGAAACAAGTTCTAGTCGTGGTAAACCTTCATATGTTAATGAACTGAAAACAAGTGATTCTCTCAACAATTATCAACCTGACACCTATGGTGATGATGAACACAAATTGTTTAACATGGACTCATCTAAATTGGAGAAAGTTGCACCAATTACTCTAAATCTGGATGTATCTCATGTTGTCATAGATTTTCAGATAGACAATACTGTTGATGATTATCATGGTACCTATTTGCATTGCTTGAATGAAGCTGAAATTTCATTGAGTTTTGAAGATGTTGAAAAAGGAATTAGTACAGATTCTGTCTTGAGTAAAATTTGTAATTATGTAATGCATGGTTGGATTGAGGAATGTCCTGATGAACTCTTAAGACCATATTTCCAACGTAAAGATGAAATTTCAGTTGAAAATGGTGTTTTACTTTGGGGTTATAGAGTAATTGTACCTATCAAATTTTGCAAGAGGTTATTAGATGAGCTTCATTCTGGTCATCTTGGCATTGTTAAAATGAAACAATTAGCTAGGTCATATATCTGGTGCCTGCTATCAATAATGATATTGAGAACTTAGCTAACTCATGTTCCTCCTGCCTTCTTGAAAAACAAAATCCTTCCAAAACTATTCTTCATGTTTGGAACTATCCAGAACAGGCCCGGCCCCAGGGGTGGGCGGACCGGGCGGCCGCACAGGGTGGCGGATCTTTGGGGGCGGCAAATTTTAAGGAACAGAGAATTTTTAAATGCAAATAAATAATAAATTCAATGTGAATAGTGAAATTTTATAAAAAGCTTTTCCAAACTCAAGCTAATGAAGACATATATCTAAGATCAACAATGTCCCAGGAACGTCTGAGTGGTCTAGCAAACATAAAATAGCTTAGTCCCTAGATCTTGAAGAACTGGAGAAGGAATTTTCTACTTAATTGAACAAGTGTGTTGAACAAACTCGTGTTGTAGCAATTGTAGTTTTGATTACTTAGCAAGTTGAATAGGCCCAATACTCTGTTGCAGTCTCTTGATTTGGAACTACCGTCTTAATTATGTTTTCTTATTGTGTACCATATTTGTTCTGAACATAAAAATAGTTAAATCAGATATTTCGTGTTACTGTTCTAGTCCAGTCAGTTAAAGATTATAGAATGAAAAGTTTGGAACACAATTTCCAACTCCACATCTCTTTCAAGGATAGTAAGAGGATTAACATAAATCAAAAGTCCTCATGTGCTAAAGGAGTGGAGGTGGTTTGAAAGTACCATTTTTTCATTTTTGCCATATATCTCGGAAACTATGCAACTTATGAGCATTTGTACACCGTGATAAATTGAAGCTAACAAAATTACCAACAAGTTTTGTTCTCTACATTCTCTTCATATCTCTTATAGTTTCTGAGATATCCGCTCTTGAAGGTGAGACATTTTTTGAAAAAACACTTCTGCCTCCAATTTTTTCATCTTTTCGGCCTTATAATTTTTGAACGATTGATGAAAAAAATCCGTGCTGATTATAAGCTGACGGAGCATCAAATTATCTTCAATTTGATGTATATATTTCCACCATTTTACGCATTTCCCTAAGACTGTTGCAGCAGTTCTAGTGTTGAGAGTGAAATTTTCTGTTCAGCAACAATAAATCAGTTGACAATGAAATTTGAAGGGAATGTTTGGAACTCAATTTTAGACTTTGCAGCTTTGTTGACACTAGTTTGGAGGTGAGCAAATCAAAAATCCCAACCCCTACATCATGTGCTAAAGGGATGAGTGTGGTTTGAAAGTTGAATTTTCCACTTTTACTTACATGCTTATATCTTGGAAACAATGAGTTCTATTGACATAATCATCCACATAAAAATGAAGCTCAATGGATTTCCTACAAGTTTTGTTTTATAGAGGTTTTCAATAAATATGATACTAACTTTTCGAGATATATATGTTCTAAAATGATTCATTCTCAAAACCCCAGTTTTTCTTCCATTTTTCTCTCTTTCAAGTCTTTTAACTTTTCAACAATTGATGAAAAAAAATGTGCTAGTTACGAGATTTTAGAGCATTAAATTATCTTTCATTTCATGTATAATTCAACTATTTCAAGCATTCCTATACGACTGTTGCAGCAGTTTTAGTTTTGAATGTCTTGTTTGGTAGGGAGTTTAGAAACACACTGTGTTAAGTTCCACAGACGTTCCAATAGGTACTCAATATGGATGTTCATACTGAAGCACACTCCAAATTTTTTGATCACAGAATAGTGTGATATTCGAAAAAAGTCACTTGTTGCAAATCTTGATATTTGACTCTCAAACCTAAAACTGCTGCAACAGTCATAATGAAGGGAATGCGTGAAATAGTCGAATTATACATGAAATGAATGATAATTTAATGCTCTACAATCTCGTAGTAAGCACATTCTTTTTCCATCAATTGTTGGAAGTTATAAGAATTGAAAGAGCGAAAAATGGAAAAAACTGGTTTTAGAAAATGCATCACTTTAGAACATATATATCTAAAAAGTATTAGATTTATCGAAATCCTCTACCAAACAAAACTTTCACTCTCAACACTAAAACGGCTGCAATAATCGTAGGGAAATGCGTGAAATAGTGAAAATATATACATCAAATTAAAGATAATTTGATGCTCCGTCAGCTTATAATCAGCAGAATTATAAGGCCGAAAAGATGAAAAAATTGGAGGCAGAAGTTGTCACGTTATTTTTTATATTTAAATAACGATTAGCCTCCTGCTTGGTATCAGTCGGTAGAGCATGAAATATTTTGATATAATTATAAAAATTAGGTCGTGGTTTTAATAGGATACAGTCTCATAAAAATCTTTATAGGCCCAGATATGAGCTTCCCCTATAATTCTGGTAATCCATTAAAAAATAAATATATATATATATATATAATATATATATATATATATATATATATATATATATATATATATATATATATATATGGTACTTATCCTATAGTGTTGAGGAATTAAAATGAATTGCACACCATGAACAATTGATACATATATTAACAAATATTGCAAAAATAGATCAGGGCAAAAAATATAAAGAGCGATAAAAATATATAATATAAAAATAGAACAATAATCGAAATCAGTAACCTATCACAGGCTAAATACTATTCTCTAAATTTATAGCACGAAACGTTACCATGTGCTTTATTTTTAAATCATATGCATCCTTTTGTATGTAGCTGCGATATAAGCTTGCTAATACTTGTCGACTTGGACAATTCCATTAAAAATAGGTTCCTTAAAATCAACTTGATAAATTGGCAACCAATAATCCAAATATATATATTAAATTCTCTAGTATCTAATAGATTTCTTTGCAATGAATATATATTTTATCTCAGGGTGCAAGATTCGGCACCTGACGGAATAAATAGAGCAATTAATCTAGTGAATCAGAGCTACAACAAACTATCGCAAATTATATTGCAAAAATTGAAGATCATATGAATATGTATTAACAGCCTAGATTTTATACTTCTTTGATTTATTAGAATTTCTGAAATGTACTGACTCATTACTCCTCTAATAAAATACCTTAATACCTTAATACCTTGATACTATATTTACTTGCGCAAGTATTTTTTTTACTAAATTCTTAATTTATAAGAGAACCCTTTCGACGAGCTAGCTTTGATTATTATGTAATTTCGAAGCACTGAGGGCGCCCTGTCACTAATTCAATATTTCTCACTCACGTGTCGAAATCTTCTTATGAGCCACTGATGTCGTATCCAACTCTTGGTGGTCCTGGACTATGGTAGCCGGAGTCGTCTCTTCCAAGGGGTTACAAAATTATTTAAAATGAAAATGACTTCTGCTTTATAAGAGCATCACAAAGTCTTATAAGGAATTTAATAATTCAATCTAACTCTAGCTTTTTACAAGTTATAGCAAGGTATTACGCTCTATAATATTTAGGGACCTCTCATGGTGGCATTTGGCAGGCGAGTGTTGGTTCTCCTTTCTCAATTTTACAATTCTCATTTCCGACTTCCAAATTTACATAAAATTTGAATATCCTAGTCCTCCGCCATTTAAGGTTCAAATAGACCGTACTGAAATATTAAATTATTACTTATGTTGTATGTTTAATAATTTCTTTGCCTTCGGGCCATATCCATAACATAGACTATACAACAATTTTATATAAATCCCAATCATTTGTAGAAATATATATAAATATTTTTGAATCGGCATGCTATTGCCGCCTATCAACTGCCATTATGTGATTGGTGCATGCAAATTGTTTCAGTATTCATGCGCTTGGTAACCTCCTATTTCCTGGATACATTTAATTATTTTTATTAGGTTTTTTAAATATGCCCTCTACATGCTAGTTAATTTTCTATGCGTTACTATTTGTTTCATGCATCATAATAGTTAGCCACGTGACCTTTTGTTCCTCCAAATTGCATACCGTTTTGCCGCAATAGATTTCTGCCAAGGTGCTTGGTCAGATTCTACGTTGCATGGCTCGGTCGATCGTTAGGTCGCCGATCACTAAATGTTTATGCCTAACCTCAATCTTCAATATTTTATATAATGTTATATATTAGCAAAAAATTATTTCAATTCCTTTTAGGCTGTTGTACAGTTTAGCCAGGACAAGCTGATGTTATCTAATCTTTATGTTATCTCTTTGGCGATATTAGCCAGTTACTTTACTCAGACCTATTAATATTTCAGCTAGGGATTTTCATATCTACCCAAATCTCAATATGTTACAAAGTGTTTTTTCAAAAAATGTCTCACCTTCAAGAACGGATATCTCAGAAACTATAAGAGATATGAAGAAAATGTAGAGAACAAAACTTGTTGGTAATTTTGTAAGCTTCAATTTTTTACAGTGTACAAATGTTCATAAGATGCATAGTTTCCGAGATATATGAGAAAAATGAAAAAATGGTACTTTTAAACCACCCCCACCCCTTTGGCACATGGGGTAAGGGTGAGGACTTCTTATATGTAAATCCTCTTACTATCCTTAAAAGGGCTGTAGAGTTGGAAATTGTGTTCCAAATTTTCCTCTCCATACCTTTATTTGAGCATTCATTGCCTGCACTTATTCCTCAATATTTATATTTGTCAAAAATATTTTAACTTGAAAAGCTGATAACCTTCTGGCAAATTTTTAAGTAAACAATTATTAGACGGGATACCTGTTGGTGGGGAGGGGAGCGGCGTTTGCCGATTTCGCCCAGGGCGGCAAAGTCCCTAGGGCCGTGCCTGATCCAGAAAGTCCTTGGTCTCGTATCCATGTTGATTTCCTTGGTCCATTCAAGTCCAAAATGTATCTAATTGTCAATGATGCTTATACCAAATGGCTTGAAGCCTTAGAGGTCAGCTCCACCTCTGCCAGTCAAACTATCAATCATTTGCGTCAATTCATTATTTGCCAGATTAGGCTTGCCTAAACTCTTAGTCTCTGACAATGGTCCACCTTTCACCTCTTCAGTTTCCAAGCTCTTCTTGAGCATGAATGGTATCAGACGCTCTCTTATTGCACCATATCATCCACAAACCAATGGGTTAGCTGAAAATTATGTTAAGCTCATTAAAAATAAATTGAAATGTGCTTCACTTGAAAATGAAAATTTTGAAATTGCTCTATCTCGGCTTCTGTTCTCATACCGTACTTCAGTACATTCTAGTACAGGGGAAACCCCAGCAAAATTGATGTTCAATCGGCCCTGTAGTTCACGTTTCGACTTATTACGCCCTGACCTGCGAAGCGTGGTTAATGCTAATCAATCCAAGCAAATTAGTCACTCTCATGGTTCTCAACCCAGAGAGTTGTCCATTGATCAGCCTGTTCTGTGCCGAGACTACCGATCAACTCACTCAAGATGGGTTGAGGGGACTATTTTCAAACAGCTAGGCCCTGTAACATACCTCATCAAATTGAATAATTCCAACATGATTTGGAAACGTCATATTGATCAAATCTCACAACATGTACCCAAATTGACACATGCTCCTCCTGTTCCAGTAACACCACCTGCTGTACCTACCCCTGTACCTATCCCTAATCAAATACCTGTACCCAACACTGTTTCTGAAGGTACTACCTCAACTGTACCTCACCCAATTCTCTCCACCAACTACCTCACCAATACTTGGAAAGCGATATCCACAAAGAAATAGGCAACCAAATGTAAAACTGAATCTCTGAATTGATTCATGTAATGTTTTCTTTTATATACTTATATCATTCGTATCTTGGATTTTCTTTTTATCTCCATCTTGTATTGCTACCCAGTTCTATTCTTATTTATTCATATGTTTTTCAGTATTTTTCCTATTTTGAGGGAAGGATTATGTAATGTATTGGGTACTCCATGTGTTCTTTTGGCCCTTGATGCTCGAGGCTCTGTTTTTGTGTGGCGATCACTTGATGTGTTTCCTAACAATTGTATCCTGTATCTTAACAGTTGAATATACTTACTATCAATTATCTCATGAAGTTTATTCCTTTATCAATACTTGAAGTGAATACTTTAAATTATTAATACAGATAATTCAATCTTAATTGAAGAAATCTTTTGATCTGTAACATTTTTCAATACATCCCTGAATAGAACAAATTGAAAAAAAGTTGCGTGGTTCTATTCAAGGCTCTAGTCGTTATCCGTTTGTGGTACTCATTGATGCATACAGATACAATTGACCAACTCATTTATCCTTTATAAGGCAGGAAAGGATACATGGTCAATATCACTATAATCACTTATACTGTAGATATAATATTAATAATCACGAAAATCATGTGAGAGTCATATGATAAAATATTGCAATTCGATTTCAACCAGAGATTTCAATAAAACAACTGACCAAATAGCTACGTCATTTCTAGCAGGTTCTTCATGCCGGGGGGCTCACAAGTATATATCTCAAATCCATTTCAGCCCTTGTAAATGTATATATAGATAATTTGACACATTAATATTCAGTTATTGAATATAATAATTAATTATTCATTTCAGCTGATCATCCTGTTGTCAATATTTGCAATAGCAGAAGACTCGATGGTGGTTGACAACTTTCAACTTGGATTTTCATTCAATATGATTCTGTATTATATCCAATAACATTGGAACAAATTTAATGCTGTTTTTTTGCAGAAATTTCTCATTCATTTCCATCTGCAATGTAAAATAGTTTCGCTCATGCTCTATTAAATTAAGTATTAAAACCGTTTGTGGTACTCATTGATGCATACAGATACAATTGACCAACTCATTTATCCTTTATAAGGCAGGAAAGGATACATGGCCAATATCACTATAATCACTTATACTGTAGATATAATATTAATAGTCACGAAAATCATGTGAGAGTCATATGATAAAATATTGCAATTCGATTTCAAACAGAGATTTCAATAAAACAACTGACCAAATAGCTACGTCATTTCTAGCAGGTTCTTCATGCCGGGGGGCTCACAAGTATATATCTCAAATCCATTTCAGCCCTTGTAAATGTATATATAGATAATTTGACACATTAATATTCAGTTATTGAATATAATAATTAATTATTCATTTCAGCTGATCATCCTGTTGTCAATATTTGCAATAGCAGAAGACTCGATGGTGGTTGACAACTTTCAACTTGGATTTTCATCCAATATGATTCTGTATTATATCCAATAACATTGGAACAAATTTAATGCTGTTTTTATGCAGAGATTTCTCATTCATTCCCATCTGCAATGTAAAATAGTTTCGCTCATGCTCTATTAAATTAAGTATTAGAAGGGCTCATTCTGAAATTGACGTCAGCCTATTCTGCAAAATACACTGATAAGGAATATGCATCCATATTCTAGACGCAGGTGGAAATTATTCCAACAGTCAAGAAAATGTATCGACACATGTCAGAATTCCTTCATCTTGTACGCGTTATGGAAGTGAATTCATTTCATGTGACGGCTCTGTCTCCCTCCAGATTGATAAGTCAAACATAATATTTCAATCACCATACATACTTGCTCAATAATTCAATACAGACATGCGAAACTCTTCCAACAATAACACTGTCGTGGGACTAAATTATTGAAAAGCTGACATCTACTGACATTATTTATAACAATAAAATAATAATTTCGCGAGCACATTGTTGTATTAGAAGAATTGATTCTAACTCACTTCAACAGAAATTGAAGATGAAGGAAAAGAGTGAAACTCTACAAATTTTACATGAAGCCTGATTTATCATTTTATTTATAGTTCTAGCAGCTAGCCATCTGAAGCGCCTGAAAGTTATGTTGCGGCAACCCAACTAACATTAAAGAGGGTAGAGCAATGAGCGTATTCGGATAGAACGTTATTTTGCTTCGCCGAAAACCAGTTTCATTACTGTAACAAGAGTTGCCTATCTTGCAGGCGTGTTCGTAACAGTACTTTTAGCATTTACATCCTCATCTATTCAGAGAGTATAGAATGTATTATTCTATAATATGTTACATTCGATACTCGCTGCATCTTCTAGCATCAGTTGAAATTCATTATTCTGGATAATCCAAGAATATAATTTCGATATCAAAATAATATAGCTTCCATTTTGAAGGTATCTTCCAAAATATTCTTTTTACATAATGTTGAAGGATCCGTATGATTAGAATTACGTATGTTTAGAAAACCTAGAGTGCAGCATTTATTTCATTTTCATTCTTCATTCATTTTTTTCCTCTCTCAGTATTGGGGCGCTACTCCTACTGGCGGACAAGTTCTCACTTATGCCAGTAGATGTGCAAACGCTCAATTAATAGAGGTAAAATAATATCAATATTGGCTGTCAACATTTTATCCAAGGTGAGGTCTGAGAAATGGGAGGGGAAAATGAAATTATTAGATATGGTTATCATACCATCGAGTTTGTACGGGAGTGAAGTGTGGGGTTTCGGTTGTGAGCAAGCTGTGGAAGCTGTTCAGTTGTTCTTTTTGAAGCGCTTGCTCTTGCTGGTGCGTACGACGCCGAGTTGGTGTGTTAGATTGGAGGCGAATAGACCAAGGCTCAAATTTCATATCCTCAAAAGATGTCTATCTTGGCTGATAAGAATTGCGAACATGCCAGAGTCCAGATACCCTTTCATTTGTTATCGCCTACTGTTGAAAACCAACTTCAGTTCTAATTGGTTATCTATGGTTCAGAGAGAGATGGATTTGTTGGAGTTTCAAAATTTAAGGAACGATATTGAATTTGATGCTATTGAACTATATAATAGTAGAGAGAGAATTCTTGAAAGATATGTAATGAAAATAATGGATGAGGATAGATACTTGGCTCAGAATTCGCAAAGTTCTCCTTTTTATAAATTGTTTAATCCCGAATATCAACTAGGAGAACAGCTAACGTATGATCTGCCAATTAAAATGATTCGTTGTGTGACACAGTACAGAGTATCAAACACGAGTACATTCTTACACATAAACGGTCAGAGATATCAGCTTGACGGAGAGAAAATTTGCCCTGCCTGTGATTTAGATTTCGAATCGTTAATACATTTTCTATTGATCTGTCCGGAATATGAAAATATTAGATTGCAGTATATTTTACCTTATGTAAATAATGTAGTTCAAAATGTAGACAAATTGATGGTACTGTTATCTAACTTTAATGATGAGAAAATCAAACAGGTATATCAGTATACTGTGAAAGCACTTATCAAGAGAGAAAATATGGTGTCGACCACCGATAGATAAGCATGATAATTACGATAGTTATCAGTCACTGCCAGCCTTAAGATATTATAGGTTAGATGTATAGAGGTATTCATGTTTTCAATCTTTGTTATTAGTCATTCTTACTTTTCTGTACTTGGTTGGTGGCATTATGATTGGTTTATCATGTTATAATATTGATGTAAAAAAAATATTTATATATACAAAAATTATCTATATTCATGTGTAAATGACTCAACTCATTTGTATGGCAATAATTGTCGAAACAAATAAAATGATTTATTATTATTATTATTATTATTATTATTATTTCTCCAATCTGTCCACAAAAGGCTCGTTCACTGGTTTATTTCTAGATTATATCAATATTTGTGAATAATAAGTTATGTTATTGTTTTAGTCAATTGAAAGCATTCAATATTTCAATAAACATTCTACACAGTTAACATTACCTTTAGAATTTAATTCTATTTCATTGAACATATTGTTGAGGAACGAACGGAAAGGTCATGTCAATGTTTAGTTTTTCATGGTGATTGCCCTCGTGATCGACCTTCATGTGGCACAAACAATTTGTAAAGCATTGGAGTAAACAGTACGGTTGAGTCTGGACACAACCTCCGTAGACAAAGCCGTGGTGCATTCGTGTGACGTCAGCACAGGTGGGGCTCCTACACCAATAAAAATTCGTCGATTTCAGCTGATCCTTATCAGCTAGTGTTTTTATTGATGTAGGAGCCCTACCTGTGCTGACGTCACACGAATGCACTATGGCTTTGTTTACGGAGGTGGTGGTCTAGATCGGGGTTTAGCACGATGTCATCCAAATATTCTCATCATTACCAGTTGATTACTAGCTTCGGTTGGAACTGAAAGTTACACTGCCAGGTAATCGTTCTGTTCCCACCTTAAGGCCCGGTTGTACGAAATCTGGTACAATTTCAATAGTGATTAATTCCACGAGAACCAATCAGAGAAGACTTTTTCAAAAAATGGCTTCTCTGATTGGATCTCGTGAAATTAATAACGATTAAAATTGAACCGTATGTTGTGCAACCGGCACTTAATGTATCAATGTTGTTCCACATCACCATTCATATAGTGAATATCATTCCCATACAAATAGATTCATATATTCCCATACAAAATGTCATAGCTTACATTGTCAGTTGGTGCTCAATAATAAAGGAATATTATGTTCGATAATCAAGTACACACGTCAGATCACATAAATACAGCTATTTTGGCTTTCATTGACGCAAACAGTTTATGGGTGGACAAAATTATTATGAAAACAGAATCAACCAAAGCTTTATAATGTAGGCTCTCCGCCATTGTCACAGTCTCAAAAGCACGGTGAGCAGCTCATCCCTCGCCGCCGACAGTTGGTTAATTACCAGACTGCTCTGTCAAATCGTTCCTGGAGGCTTCAACGCGTCTTTGCATGATTATGATACGCTTGCCTGGTGGTGTGCGTGCGCAGGTCGAATTATGGCTCATGATTTGATTAACTAGAGCCGGAAACCTGCGCTCCATTTTGCCTGCAGTGCAATTCAATTATCGGGATAAACTTTGATCACATTGTAAAGTAACATCTTATTAGGGTCATGGGGAAGGAGTGGGAATGGTAGTGCTACCGTCCAATATTAATCCAATTCGGGCTCACTCGGCTTCTTGTGTTGCGCTGTTATATGTATACACATACCTTGTTTGATTGTGTGTTCAGGCCAGCGTTCTCCCAATGTATCTTGTCAATCTTCTGCTTTGTGTGCTGTGTCATAGAGATAATATTCCCTCAAGATCCATTCCAATGACAACTTATAATACTGCTGAATGATTAAAATGATTCCATAGATGAGAACGCGAAGAGGCAAATAAACCAAGCGTTCATTGTGATCCGTTGATAAACGAATGATTCTGAATGATTGAACAGTTCTGAATGATTGAACAGTTCTGAATGATCAATATGATTCAATAGAACAAAACTGGTAAAAACAATATCAAAATGAATTACTAGACTGATACTAGCAATCTATTTTTGAGAGTTTGACCAAAAACTACTTTCATTAACAAGCCAATGATTGCAAATAAGTTGTTGAAAGAATAATAGATTATTGTTATGTGGAATGTTGATTAAGTTGTCCAAAAGTTGTTTGGTTCAATTTAAATTCATAGTGTCGTACTAGCCTGAATCATTTTAGTCGATTCAAAAAATATGTTGAGTTTTGTCTATCCCATTTTATTTCTAGTAGGTATTTTCTCTGGTCTTGCGCCCCCAGGGAGTTTGAGGAATCCAGCCTGAGACCACTCATTATAGACATAGACTATTTTTAATTTCTTCCAAATATTAAATCTCATTAATGACCTTTATCGGAAAGTTGGTTTAATATTCCCCTGAAATGAAAAACTTCTCATGATTCAATATGAAAATGTTGTCAATACTATGCTAGTGATAGCTTTTAGGCACGCCACTATAGTGCATAGGTGCCGTTGACAATCGAAAAATGAATTCTTCAAAAATAGTTCATAATCATTTTTTTGAAAGAGGAAGGGGAAGATTCGTACCATAGATATAATACTCAATCTTTGTTCTATGATAAATGTTGACAATTGATTAATGGAGATTGAGGAATGGTATAAGTAATAAAATAAAAATTTTATGTTGGGAAGCAAATTTAATTACTATTATTATGTTTTCCAGACAACCTATTCCGTATATCATGTTTTAATATAACTTGAGTATTATTGATGAATATATATATTTTATATTCAGTGAACAAGATCTCATGACTGACATTGGAAGTGGTTGAAGTTTGCAGCATCATTGTAAGAACATAAAAGAAATTCATTCCATAAATGATATAATCTTATGTAAGTTATAGCAGACTTGTTGAACAATATCGATAATTAGTGATCTTGTTTTATCAGCCATTGAGTATTGATAGCCACTCGGATTATGTGTATCCGACACGGATCGTCAATTATTAGCGATGCAATCGTGTGTCGTGCATCCGATGTAGTCGTCATCTATTCTAACTTGGCAGAGAAAGTTATCAGCGAGCAGTTAAAGTCACGAGTGATACGAATAAAGTCTCTTTCATACACTGCGATATTTGATCATTACCATTTCTCTTCAAGTTGTAGATCGGTTACTTCTAGATAATCAACTTGATCGCACCTCAATCATCATCATCATAATCTAATATTCTTGCACGATTTCCTATTGCGTTCGGCGACCAAAACCGCTGGTTTTCATAGCTTTCTGATTGGTAATTCGATATCTCACCTGATTGTGGCTGGAGGGAAGCTCAGTCCCCTCGAAAACAACAAAAGGCCACATTGCGAAATATGTATTCAGAGATATCTTCTCTCGAAAAAAGTGTCACACTCATGAATGATGAATGCAACACGGAGAATCATTCCACAGTCTTCAATGGTTGCATTATTGATACAACGAATTATCTGACATGAGTACTGCTGTGTTTGTGCACAACTTTCGAATACGACAAGATGTCGATTCAATTTAAATATCGGGGCACCGAGCTTCGCTCGTTATTTTTATTTATCTTAAAAAGAATAAAATAGAATAGAATTTTATTGGTCATAAAATAATCACATGAATACATGGACTTCGTCAATTTTTTAATACTAAGTGAGTCGAAACAAACACAAAAACACTAAGATCAGTCAGTATCAGTACAATACAATTAAATAACATGAATCACATAAAACGATTCCAATCTATTCTAAAATAGTCATGTACGTTGTACAAACATTCATCAATTAACACTGCTTTCAATATTTTTTTTAATTGTGTGCATGTGAGTACTTTCAAGTGGTCAGGTGTGGAGTTATATAATTTGATAGATGTAAAGTGCCCGTTTCTTTGTGATTTAGTATGACTGTACAACGGAATTCTCTAACTGTAAACAGAACACAATATTCTCTGAAATGATCGTGTTTACATTTCACAGCTGGTTACACGTCATCTTATGAATTTCGGCGATGCGATATTTTGATTTTTCACATCCTCACTTGCTCACTCACTTGTTTACTATCCACAGCTGTCTCAGCCAAGGATAAATGGATGTAGTTATGCAATAAGGTACCAAGTGCCAAAAGTAAATTATACGGTAAAAACGAACAGGTACTGTACTATACAGTACGTAAGTACTGTAGCTATTATAATACAACTTACACTGTATTCGTGTAGGAAATTTGGTAGGTTATTTATCTTGATTTCTGAAAATACCCCAAAATAAGGGAGTAAGATAACTTTGAAAAACCAAAGTTTTCCTGCCGATTGAAGAAACATTAAAAATTAGTCTAAGACATATTATGTCTTAGAATAAAAACGTGTAACAAATATCAGATCACTATTCAAGCTATCAAGCTTTTCATAAATTTCATAAGTTTGTATCGACGGTATATGACATAAAAGGCAAATGCTCGCGCTTGGTCCATAGTTCTACGACTGAGGAATGAGGATTTAGGTCAGCAACTAAAATCGACAAGCCATGATTGTCAATCTTACTCATGATACAAAGCTTTGTACTATGATACATGGTTTTCATTCCGTATCATTCTTTAATAAAAATAAAACAAGATTCTGGTTTCAAAAGCATCAAAGTCGCCAGGCTGGTCTGAGCTATTCATGACTTTTTTTCAGTATGCATTATCAACTCAGCAGTTCTAATACACAGACATCACTACTTGGAATGCCATGACATTTTCTATTCTCTCAATTCCTATTATTACCATAGATCGATTCAGATCAGCACAATGTTTATTCTGTATGTTCATAATAGATTTTTCTGATTGTAAAAAGAAATAGTCAATAATTGCTGGGAATTTAAAGTGATATTCAACGATTTGAACCTGATAATTGGATTGTTGAATGACAATTGAAATTCAGTGAATTTTACTGTACAACATTCCTTTTCCTCCTATTTTATTGGGTGATGAGTGGAGATGATTTATGATTTCATATTTGGATTCATCTTTTCATAGTTCAATATTTTTTTGGAAAACTAGAATTTTTAAAAATTAAAAATGTTTATGTATAAACTTCTCAGGTGTTCAAAAACTTCTTAAAACCTTTGCCTGTCCCTTTGTGAGGCAGGAGTATTATTATCTTAGTATGTACTATATAATCATATGATAATGGAAAGCTATATTAAAAACAGCTATAACTCCCTTGTTTTCGGGTATTTTTGAAAATGGGACTTACGCTTTAAAGAATTTGAGGTCGCTGAATCCAAATCCGAAATCAGAAATCTTCTATCTATATTTTTAAGGAAGTTAGACTTTGAGAAAAAGTGATGAGTCATAGGTTTGAGCAAACGTCGGCATAGTTGTTGGATCTGTCGGCTTATTCGTAAGATCCCCATGTGAAAGTACAGGAGAGCTGCAAAATATGAAATATGATCTTCCGTAATATGATATTCCAGGAGCGAGGTCTCTGCCGTGTGAAACTGGCCTAAGGCCTCTTTCACACGATAGGAGACGTGCAACTTGAACACTGAACAGTGTTCTCGTTTTTTTGTCGAAGTACATTGAGTCAAATCGTGTCTTTCACATGGTGACTCCTATCCAGGAACCTCGTTTTGTCACGTCTTTTCCCCTCGAGGCAAGCAGAGGCAAGATCTAACAACTACGCGCCGACGTTTGCTCAAAGGATGACTCATCACTTTTTCTCAAAGTCTAACTTCCTTAAAAATATAGATAGAAGATTTCTGATTTCGGATTTGGATTCAGCGACCCCAAATTCTTTAAAGCGTAAGTCCCGTTTTCGAAAATATCCGAAAACAAGGAAGTTATGGCTGTTTTTAATAAAGCTTTCTATTATCATATAATTATACGGTAAAAACGAACAGGTACTGTACTATACAGTACGTAAGTACTGTAGCTATTATAATACAACTTACACTGTATTCGTGTAGGAAATTTGGTAGGTTATTTATCTTGATTTCTGAAAATACCCCAAAATAAGGGAGTAAGATAACTTTGAAAAACCAAAGTTCTCCTGCCGATTGAAGAAACATTAAAAATTAGTCTAAGACATATTATGTCTTAGAATAAAAACGTGTAACAAATATCAGATCACTATTCAAGCTATCAAGCTTTTCATAAATTTCATAAGTTTGTATCGACGGTATATGACATAAAAGGCAAATGCTCGCGCTTGGTCCATAGTTCTACGACTGAGGAATGAGGATTTAGGTCAGCAACTAAAATCGACAAGCCATGATTGTCAATCTTACTCATGATACAAAGCTTTGTACTATGATACATGGTTTTCATTCCGTATCATTCTTTAATAAAAATAAAACAAGATTCTGGTTTCAAAAGCATCAAAGTCGCCAGGCTGGTCTGAGCTATTCATGACTTTTTTCAGTATGCATTATCAACTCAGCAGTTCTAATACACAGACATCACTACTTGGAATGCCATGACATTTTCTATTCTCTCAATTCCTATTATTACCATAGATCGATTCAGATCAGCACAATGTTTATTCTGTATGTTCATAATAGATTTTTCTGATTGTAAAAAGAAATAGTCAATAATTGCTGGGAATTTAAAGTGATATTCAACGATTTGAACCTGATAAATTGGATTGTTGAATGACAATTGAAATTCAGTGAATTTTACTGTACAACATTCCTTTTCCTCCTATTTTATTGGGTGATGAGTGGAGATGATTTATGATTTCATATTTGGATTCATCTTTTCATAGTTCAATATTTTTTTGGAAAACTAGAATTTTTAAAAATTAAAAATGTTTATGTATAAACTTCTCAGGTGTTCAAAAACTTCTTAAAACCTTTGCCTGTCCCTTTGTGAGGCAGGAGTATTATTATCTTAGTATGTACTATATAATCATATGATAATGGAAAGCTATATTAAAAACAGCTATAACTCCCTTGTTTTCGGGTATTTTTGAAAATGGGACTTACGCTTTAAAGAATTTGAGGTCGCTGAATCCAAATCCGAAATCAGAAATCTTCTATCTATATTTTTAAGGAAGTTAGACTTTGAGAAAAAGTGATGAGTCATAGGTTTGAGCAAACGTCGGCATAGTTGTTGGATCTGTCGGCTTATTCGTAAGATCCTCAGGTAAATATACAGAGATGTGCAAACGCTCAATAATAGAGGTAAAATAATATCAATATTGGCTGTCAACATTTTATCCAAGGTGAGGTCTGAGAAATGGGAGGGGAAAATGAAATTATTAGATATGGTTATCATACCATCGAGTTTGTACGGGAGTGAAGTGTGGGGTTTCGGTTGTGAGCAAGCTGTGGAAGCTGTTCAGTTGTTCTTTTTGAAGCGCTTGCTCTTGCTGGTGCGTACGACGCCGAGTTGGTGTGTTAGATTGGAGGCGAATAGACCAAGGCTCAAATTTCATATCCTCAAAAGATGTCTATCTTGGCTGATAAGAATTGCGAACATGCCAGAGTCCAGATACCCTTTCATTTGTTATCGCCTACTGTTGAAAACCAACTTCAGTTCTAATTGGTTATCTATGGTTCAGAGAGAGATGGATTTGTTGGAGTTTCAAAATTTAAGGAACGATATTGAATTTGATGCTATTGAACTATATAATAGTAGAGAGAGAATTCTTGAAAGATATGTAATGAAAATAATGGATGAGGATAGATACTTGGCTCAGAATTCGCAAAGTTCTCCTTTTATAAATTGTTTAATCCCGAATATCAACTAGGAGAACAGCTAACGTATGATCTGCCAATTAAAATGATTCGTTGTGTGACACAGTACAGAGTATCAAACACGAGTACATTCTTACACATAAACGGTCAGAGATATCAGCTTGACGGAGAGAAAATTTGCCCTGCCTGTGATTTAGATTTCGAATCGTTAATACATTTTCTATTGATCTGTCCGGAATATGAAAATATTAGATTGCAGTATATTTTACCTTATGTAAATAATGTAGTTCAAAATGTAGACAAATTGATGGTACTGTTATCTAACTTTAATGATGAGAAAATCAAACAGGTATATCAGTATACTGTGAAAGCACTTATCAAGAGAGAAAATATGGTGTCGACCACCGATAGATAAGCATGATAATTACGATAGTTATCAGTCACTGCCAGCCTTAAGATATTATAGGTTAGATGTATAGAGGTATTCATGTTTTCAATCTTTGTTATTAGTCATTCTTACTTTTCTGTACTTGGTTGGTGGCATTATGATTGGTTTATCATGTTATAATATTGATGTAAAAAAAAATTTATATATACAAAAATTATCTATATTCATGTGTAAATGACTCAACTCATTTGTATGGCAATAATTGTCGAAACAAATAAAATGATTTATTATTATTATTATTATTATTATTATTATTTCTCCAATCTGTCCACAAAAGGCTCGTTCACTGGTTTATTTCTAGATTATATCAATATTTGTGAATAATAAGTTATGTTATTGTTTTAGTCAATTGAAAGCATTCAATATTTCAATAAACATTCTACACAGTTAACATTACCTTTAGAATTTAATTCTATTTCATTGAACATATTGTTGAGGAACGAACGGAAAGGTCATGTCAATGTTTAGTTTTCATGGTGATTGCCCTCGTGATCGACCTTCATGTGGCACAAACAATTTGTAAAGCATGGAGTAAACAGTACGGTTGAGTCTGGACACAACCTCCGTAGACAAAGCCGTGGTGCAATCGTGTGACGTCAGCACAGGTGGGGCTCCTACACCAATAAAAATTCGTTGATTTCAGCTGATCCTTATCAGCTAGTGTTTTTATTGATGTAGGAGCCCTACCTGTGCTGACGTCACACGAATGCACTATGGCTTTGTTTACGGAGGTGGTGGTCTAGATCGGGGTTTAGCACGATGTCATCCAAATATTCTCATCATTACCAGTTGATTACTAGCTTCGGTTGGAACTGGAAGTTACACTGCCAGGTAATCGTTCTGTTCCCACCTTAAGGCCCGGTTGTACGAAATCTGGTACAATTTCAATAGTGATTAATTTCACGAGAACCAATCAGAGAAGACTTTTTTCAAAAAATGGCTTCTCTGATTAGATCTCGTGAAATAATTAACGATTAAAATTGAACCGTATGTTGTGCAACCGGCACTTAATGTATCAATGTTGTTCCACATCACCATTCATATAGTGAATATCATTCCCATACAAATAGATTCATATATTCCCATACAAAATGTCATAGCTTACATTGTCAGTTGGTGCTCAATAATAAAGGAATATTATGTTCGATAATCAAGTACACACGTCAGATCACATAAATACAGCTATTTTGGCTTTCATTGACGCAAACAGTTTATGGGTGGACAAAATTATTATGAAAACAGAATCAACCAAAGCTTTATAATGTAGGCTCTCCGCCATTGTCACAGTCTCAAAAGCACGGTGAGCAGCTCATCCCTCGCCGCCGACAGTTGGTTAATTACCAGACTGCTCTGTCAAATCGTTCCTGGAGGCTTCAACGCGTCTTTGCATGATTATGATACGCTTGCCTGGTGGTGTGCGTGCGCAGGTCGAATTATGGCTCATGATTTGATTAACTAGAGCCGGAAACCTGCGCTCCATTTTGCCTGCAGTGCAATTCAATTATCGGGATAAACTTGATCACATTGTAAAGTAACATCTTATTAGGGTCATGGGGAAGGAGTGGGAATGGTAGTGCTACCGTCCAATATTAATCCAATTCGGGCTCACTCGGCTTCTTGTGTTGCGCTGTTATATGTATACACATACCTTGTTTGATTGTGTGTTCAGGCCAGCGTTCTCCCAATGTATCTTGTCAATCTTCTGCTTTGTGTGCTGTGTCATAGAGATAATATTCCCTCAAGATCCATCCCAATGACAACTTATAATACTGCTGAATGATTAAAATGATTCCATAGATGAGAACGCGAAGAGGCAAATAAACCAAGCGTTCATTGTGATCCGTTGATAAACGAATGATTCTGAATGATCAATATGATTCAATAGAACAAAACTGGTAAAAACAATATCAAAATGAATTACTAGACTGATACTAGCAATCTATTTTTGAGAGTTTGACCAAAAACTACTTTCATTAACAAGCCAATGATTGCAAATAAGTTGTTGAAAGAATAATAGATTATTGTTATGTGGAATGTTGATTAAGTTGTCCAAAAGTTGTTTGGTTCAATTTAAATTCATAGTGTCGTACTAGCCTGAATCATTTTAGTCGATTCAAAAAATATGTTGAGTTTTGTCTATCCCATTTTATTTCTAGTAGGTATTTTCTCTGGTCTTGCGCCCCCAGGGAGTTTGAGGAATCCAGCCTGAGACCACTCATTATAGACATAGACTATTTTTAATTTCTTCCAAATATTAAATCTCATCAATGACCTTTATCGGAAAGTTGGTTTAATATTCCCCTGAAATGAAAAACTTCTCATGATTCAATATGAAAATGTTGTCAATACTATGCTAGTGATAGCTTTTAGGCACGCCACTATAGTGCATACGTGCCGTTGAAAATCGAAAAATGAATTAAAAAATAGTTCATAATCATTTTTTTGAAAGAGGAAGGGGAAGATTCGGACCATAGATATAATACTCAATCTTTGTTCTATGATAAATGTTGACAATTGATTAATGGAGATTGAGGAATGGTATAAGTAATAAAATAAAAATTTTATGTTGGGAAGCAAATTCAATTACTATTATTATGTTCTCCAGACAACCTATTCCGTATATCATGTTTTAATATAACTTGAGTATTATTGATGAATATATATTTTATATTCAGTGAACAAGATCTCATGACTGACATTGGAAGTGGTTGAAGTTTGCAGCATCATTGTAAGAACATAAAATAAATTCATTCCATAAATGATATAATCTTATGTAAGTTATAGCAGACTTGTTGAACAATATCGATAATTAGTGATCTTGTTTTATCAGCCATTGAGTATTGATAGCCACTCGGATTATGTGTATCCGACACGGATCGTCAATTATTAGCGATGCAATCGTGTGTCGTGCATCCGATGTAGTCGTCATCTATTCTAACTTGGTAGAGAAAGTTATCAGCGAGCAGTGAAAGTCACGAGTGATACGAATAAAGTCTCTTTCATACTCTGCGATATTTGATCATTACCATTTCTCTTCAAGTTGTAGATCGGTTACTTCTAGATAATCAACTTGATCGCACCTCAATCATCATCATCATAATCTAATATTCTTGCACGATTTCCTATTGCGTTCGGCGACCAAAACCACTGGTTTTCATAGCTTTCTGATTAGTAATTCGATATTTCACCTGATTGTGGCTGGAAGGAAGCTCAGTCCCCTCGAAAACAACAAAAGGCCACATTGCGAAATATGTATTCAGAGATATCTTCTCTCGAAAAAAGTGTCACACTCATGAATGATGAATGCAACACGGAGAATCATTCCACAGTCTTCAATGGTTGCATTATTGATACAACGAATTATCTGACATGAGTACTGCTGTGTTTGTGCACAACTTTCGAATACGACAAGATGTCGATTCAATTTAAATATCGGGGCACCGAGCTTCGCTCGTTATTTTATTTATCTTAAAAAGAATAAAATAGAATAGAATTTTAATGGTCATAAAATAATCACATGAATACATGGACTTCGTCAATTTTTTAATACTAAGTGAGTCGAAACAAACACAAAAACACTAAGATCAGTCAGTATCAGTACAATACAATTAAATAACATGAATCACATAAAACGATTCCAATCTATTCTAAAATAGTCATGTACGTTGTACAAACATTCATCAATTAACACTGCTTTCAATATTTTTTTTAATTGTGTGCATGTGAGTACTTTCAAGTGGTCAGGTGTGGAGTTATATAATTTGATAGATGTAAAATGCCCGTTTCTTTGTGATTTAGTTTGACTGTACAACGGAATTCTCTAACTGTAAATAGAACACAATATTCTCTGAAATGATCGTGTTTACATTTCACAGCTGGTTACACGTCATCTTATGAATTTCGGCGATGTGATATTTTGATTTTTCACATCCTCACTTGCTCACTCACTTGTTTACTATCCACAGCTGTCTCAGCCAAGGATAAATGGATGTAGTTATGCAATAAGGTACCAAGTGCCAAAAGTAAATTTTTCAGTAGAGGCGTCACAAGATATGAATATGCAAAACATTATTTTAAGTATTAAGTATATAATATTAAGTTGTAGCAGTGCAAATTCTCGCATCTATACTTGCGAATTTCGTCAAATCAGTCACAGAAATTGTGAACTGTCGGAGCAGCCGACGTCAGTAACCGGCAAGAGCAGAGAATTGCGGGAGCTCCTGGGCGAGCCAGTGAGAATTTGGTATGATATTAAGAACATATATAACCCTTGTTCTTAATATCATACCAAATTCTCACTGGCTCGCCCAGGAGCTCCCGCAATTCTTTGCTCTTGCCGGATACTGACGTCGGCTGCTCTGACAGTTCACAATTTCTGTGACTGATTTGACGAAATTCGCAAGTATAGATGCGAGAATTTGCACTGCTACAACTTAATACTATAAATTTGAGACTCTTCTGGTCGAATTTAATGATATTGGATAATTTATATAAACCTCTGGAACGTATTATTTCCAAAGATTTGACTATCAAGGCCTATATCGCCGTCTTAACCAACTTATTCGGCGAAGAATAAAGTCGGATGGTAATCTCATTAATATTTCAATACTGGCTACTAGATAAATAAAAAGGAGATTGGTCATGCATGGAAGTAGGGAAACAAATAAAGGATACACCATAAAAATTGATACAAGTATATTACATAAAAATCAACGAATAAATAAATATAGATATGTATAGAACAGCAAGTAAAAACAATAAAAATAAGAACAAATTGTTTATCAAAAAGAAAGTATCACAGATTAGCTCACTAGTTTTTTAGCACGAGACGTTACCATGTGCTTTTAGAATCATTAATCATATGCATTTATTTTATGCAGCTCAGATATCGACTTGCTGCTGCTTGTTGACAAAAATCTCAAATATATCTTCTTTCCAAATTAATAAAAAATAATCATTTGATAAATCACAAATCTCAAATATTAATATATATATATATATATATCTCAGTATTTATCTCAGAGCTTAAGGTTCGGCCTCTGATGGAAATTAGATGAATTAATTTATCCAGTGAACATGAGCTTCATTTATATCTTTATAATTTTCTAATAAATCAATGATTGAGTGAGCATATTTATATTACATCATTAAATTTAAATATTTCTTTCATCTATGTATCCTTAGACATGTAAATCTGATTCTTAACTAATAAAATATGTTTTTTGTACTTTCTAAGACTTGCACAAGTTTTTATATTAATTTCGATATTTATAACCTTTCGATGAGCTAGCTTTTTATATCTTTATTTCACTCGAAGCACTGAGGGCGCCCTAAATTCATATATTCCGATAATTTTCACTCACGTGCTGAAATTCCCAAGATGATGGTGGCGATCCGAATTTCCTGTCTTCCTGGATTTTCTGGTGGCCGAAGTCGTCTTCTCCAAGGGAATAAAGAGAATATCTAAATGACTTACACTTTAATACAGCATCACAAAGTCTTATAAAAAATTAATCAATATATTTAAACTTTGAACCTTTCAAAGGAACAATTTAACAAAAAGGGACTTGTGCTCTATAAAATTTGGTGGCATTCCATGGCAGCGTCTGGCAAGCAAGTGGGCTCTGATTCACCCCTATTTTCTATAATCATACTTCCAACTTCCAAATTTGCATACATCCAAATATTCAGTTACTACGCCATTAAAAAGATAAATAGTCCGTGCCAATCTGCTAAGTTATTACCTATATCTTAGGTGTTACATTTTATAATCACTCGGATTACATCCGATACATAAACTGAGTAGTGATAACTTATAAATTCTTATCATTTATATAAATATCTATGGTTACATTTGAATCAGCTCGTTATTGCCGCCCATCAACTACTGCAATTTGATTGGTTCATCCAAAATTCATAAATGTATCCATGCGCCTACTGGATATACATACTTCCTTAATATTTTTGTTTATTTTATGTATTTTGTACATCCTCATTTTATATAATACATTTTTATAGACCTTTCAAGTTGTTTTTCCATTTACAATAACACACCATGTGGTTACCAAATCCTCTAGTTGAATGCTATTTGTTTACAACAAAAATTTGCCAAAGGTGTCTGGCTAAATTTCAAATTACATGGCTTGATTGATTATTTAGGTTGCCGACCAGTAAGTATTATAGCCTAACCTCAAAATTCAAATATTTTTTTAATACAATAAATAGCAAAAAAATTCTTTTCTATTTGGCTGTTCTAAATGTAGCCAGGATACCCGTTATTATCTAATCTTTCACTTGTTGCTATCGCACCCTGCGATAATAGAGCAGCTGTTTGCTCGAGACCTATAAAATCCTTTCATTTAGCATTTTTGCTTGCTTATCAAATTTAATTTATTACAATATATATATATATATATATATATATATATATATATATATATATATATATATATATATATATAATATATATATATATTATATATATATATATATATTGTAATACATTAAAATTTGATAGACAAGCAAAATCCCTATTTGGAAGAATTTATAGGTCTGAAGTAAAATAGCTAGTCTATTATCGCCAAATGCGATAACAACAATTGAACGATTAGATAATGGCGGGTACCATGTCTAAAATGAGAACAGCCAAATAGGAAAAGAATGTTATTTGCTACTTATTATATTATATGAAGTATTGAAAAATTTGAGGTTAGGCTTAAAATACCTACTGATCGGCGACCTAATAATCGATCAAGTCGCATAATGTGAAATCTAGCCAGACACCTTGGCAAAAATTTATTGTAAACAAATGGTATGCAACTGGAGGACTTTGGGAAGCACATGGCTAATTGTTGTAGAGGGAGAAACAACTTATAAACCCCCCAAAAAAAACTATTATCTGTAATGAATATACATAAACCACCAAATAAAAATAATTTAGAATATTAAGGAAGTAGGATATTCCTAGGCGCATGGATACATTAATGAATTTGCATGGACCAATCAAATTGCAGAAATTGATGGGCGGCAATAGAGAACCGATTCAAATGTATATATAAATATTTCTATAAATGATAAGAATTTATAAATTATCACTACTCAGTTTATGTATCAGATATGGTCTGAGTAATTATGAAATATTATACCTAAGATATAGGTAATAATTTAGTAGATTGGCACAGACTATTTGATCCTTTTAATGGCGTATTAGTAAATCATTTTAATATATGTAAATTTGTAAGTCAGAAATGAAAATTGTAGAAATAAGAGTAGAACCTGCCCACTTGCCTGCCAGATGCCACTATGGAACGACATTAAATTTTGTGAAGCACAAGACCCTTTATTAAATTGTACCTTTGAAAGACTTAAAGTTCAAATTCATTAATTAATTTTTCATAAGACTTAGTGATGCTGCATTAAAGTGAAAGTCATTCAAACATTTATTTATTCCCTTGGAGAAGACGACTTTGGCCACCAAAAATCCAGGACGACCAGGAAATTCGGATTGCCGCCAACATCTTGTAAAAATTGAGCACGTGAGTGATAAATTGTCGAAATATACAAAGTTAGGGCGCCCTCAGTGCTTCAAGTGAAACAAATATAAAAAGCTAGCTCATCAGAAATGTTATAGATATTTAAAATTATTATAAAACTTGCGCAAGTCTTAAGGAGGTACAAAAAATATATTTTATTGTATAAGAGTTGTATCAAATTTACATATCCAAAGGTGCACAGATTAAAGGAATATATAATTTTAATCTTATAATATACACATGCTCACTCAATCATTGATTTTATTTAACAATTTGTAAAGATATAATGTAGCTCTTGTTCACTGGATAAATTGATTTATCTACTTCCATCAGAGGCCGAACCTTAAGCCCTAAGAGATGCATATATATTATCGAGAAATATACTGAGATCTACAGATATTAACATAATAATCATAATTTATGATCTATCAATTGATTATTTCCATGATTTTTGGAAAGAAGATATATGGTGAGATTTCTAAATCAACAAGCAGCGGCAAGTCGATACATAAGATGCATGAAAATAAATGCATATTATTAATGAATTAAAGCACATGGTAACGTTTCGTGCTACAGAGCTAGAAAGTAGTGAGTCAATCTGTGATATTTTATTTTTGATATATTTGTTCCTATATTTATTGTGTGTGCTTGTTGCTCTATATGTTTCCACATTTATTTGGTTTTTGATATTTATTTATACAATATATGTATCAAATTTTTTATGGTGTATCCTTTATTTGATTCCCCAATTCCATGCATGACCAATCTCATATTCATTTATCGAATTTTCAATATTGAATTATCAAGAAAGTTACCATCCGATTTTATTATTAATAGAATAAGCTGGTTTACTCAGCAATATATTGCATTGCTAATTAAATCTCTGGAGATAATACATTCCAAAGATTTATATAAATTGTCCAAGAGCAGTAAACTGCAAGAACCCCTGAGCGAAATTATAAGAACTTTGTCCAAGTTACATTCTAAGAACCACTATCAGACTTATATTTTTGCACTCATGCTTTACTGATTGCAGCCAAGCTAGGCAAACCGTTATTTATATGAATAACGTCAGATAAAACATGGCGCCCAACATGGGGCTGGTGATGAGAACAGAGCTCATTAAATCATTATTGAGAGTAAATCAAGATTATATATCGCTGATAATAACTAAAGACAAGTCAATGCATAATGAGAGTCGTCGTGAATGGATGATAGATAGTAAGAATGTACTGGGGAATGCAGGCAAGTAAAAAACTATTTTTTGGGAATAAATAACTTCAAAACAAGAAGAAATTATTTTATAAAATTTTTATTATTTTTGTTGAAACTGTATTTTAGAGAGAGCTATATTATTTTTATGGGCCTAAACTGCTGAAATTTGTCTAGTCATTAGTATTTTTAATATAAGCCGGTTGAAAAATAATATAAGCCACAGTCTGTAAGCTAGTCAGGAACCAATAACTCAATACATGAATAACATTAATATATTATAAGAACTTAAGTAATAAATACCTGATAGTTTGTAGCCAAAACACACTGCACATAGCTATTGGCTGTAAATCCCTCCTTGTGTCCTCATAAAACACTCATTGCATAATATTCATCACTTTTTTAAATCGCACTTAACACACCTTGTCGGAAGGGAGACGGCGGTTTGGAAATGCAGCTGCATACATTCTTCTTGCTTCGGTCGCATTGCCAAGAGCTGCTCCATACATGAAGTGAATATCGGTGTACTCCAGCGAACTAAATTCCATTACAATAATTAAATATTTGTATAGAAGCAACGTAAGAAAATATTGAAACTGGAAATTTAAGATAGAAATAAGACCTAGGAAACATGAGACTAAGAAATAGGAAGCACTACATCTGGTTCTTTACTTTTAATGAAACAACAATACTTTTACAAGACAAACATTATCATCTGAAAACCATTGTAAAATCATCTGTTTGCTCATATGGAGCCATACCGAGTTTCAAAGCTTCATCTTAAATACATCTGGAATTAAACAATTAATATTGATCTTTAAATGGTGAAAAGTGGTCATGCATGCAGTACGAAAAAAATTAATTTCTCTGTTATTCTTTGACAAATCTTAATAAGTTAGATATCATTGGAATTGCGAAAACATTTGCTAACTTTTTTGTCTCTTGTAAATTTTCTGTAAAATGGACGGTTTTCGAGATATTCGCCATCAAAAATTTAAAATGGCTGCCATTTTGAAAAATTTCAATGAAAATTTTTTTTTTTTTTTGTAGTTGAGTCTTTATAGCATAAATATTCATGCCAAATTTCAGATCAATACAACATTTCGTTCTTGAGATAAAAATTTTTAAGTGAAAAAAACAAAATGGCAGCTATAAGGATAACCGCTGAGTTTTGGACACTTCAAATATGACATTTGTAGTCTCCTAGCATCCAGGTACAATACCCTAAAATTCTCGACACTACTTCTGAAACACTCTGTATAATATATTGTGATGAATTTTTCGAGTAAATCTCATGAAAGGAGAGGATTAACTATAAAAATTATAATTACCCTTATAAAATAGAAGGTTTGCCAAACAAACAGTTAGCACCTGAGCGATGAGGCTCCCTTATCAACAGCTGAGTATAAGATAAGAGTACCATTCTGTACTACGCATTTTTTCAAAGAATTATTTAATAAAATTATTGAATTGCTCATTGAACTTTTTGGAGGTTACACTTTTGTTTACAATTGGTCAGATGTTTTGTAACAGCTCAGGCACAGCTGACTGACTCAATATTGTCAATGTCATGCCAGGTTTCAATGCAGGCTATAATATTATTTCTAAAATTAAGAACTATTGAAAAAGGATAAAGAGTTTCAATAAAAAAATAAAATGTATTATTGTTAAAATTATTTATTACTCACGAAATTACATTATAATGTCGAATGTTGTAGTAACGAACAAGGTCATAGCATGAATATTGTATCACTGATAAGAGCAGCAAAATTAATTGTAACTGTTTCAAATATAATAAGAATTTTATAGAAATATTAAAATATAAATTATTGTTTCAACTGAGTGACATGGTGAATGAATCTCTTTGGCAAGTCTAAGCCATTCATATGTCATATAAATGGTACCAAAAGGGATGATCATTTGAAAGCATCATATATTAATCTGTTATCAGCCAGCAAACTTGCCTTATCATATATGCTAGTGCATGTACACTGTATAGGGGAACTTTATTATAGAGAATTAAGCAATTTACAAGATTATACAAATTAAGTTATTATTGTAATCAAAGGAATTATATTTTACTGCTTGCACTGACGTCATGCCTACATCATAATCATTCTACCAAAAGCGAATTTTCATGCAAATTAATTACACAGAAATTCCAAGAAAAAGGTTCTAGTCAAAGGCTTAGAAGAAGGCAGCACACTTCCCTTTTAAAATCCTCCGTTAAGACCTTGTTAAAAAGTTACCAAAGACCTATTAGTGAAATTTTATTTGATTTTTGTATTTTTTATCTGTGAGCCAATATCTTAGGTTAATTTATCTACTGTATTATTTTATGAAATTATTCATCAGTTGATTGTTCTAGAAATTCAAATTTAATTATTCCCCAATTTAATTTTGAAGGAAATATTTAATTAAAATTCCACACATGCTAAGACCAAAGCCTGGACCAGCCACCGATCATACAAAATTTGACCTAAAGGAACCACGACCATCAAGAGGATTCACGTGAGTTTTCATGTTGGGGCCCCAATCTTTGCTTTGAAAAAACATAGTGCAGAAAAATATAAAATTTTCTTTGTTAAAGTAATGGCCACGCCGACAAGTGCTTATAATCATTAAGATTCTAGATTTTATCTGGTAGAGAATTTATAGGAACTTGTAGTTGATTAACTATCCTCCACTGCCAGAACCACGACCTTGAGTAATTTTAAAAATCTTTTATAATTTGTTTTCATTATTCAAAAAAGTAACAGTATTTAAAAACTTTTCTATTTGGCTGTTCTAAATGTAGCCATGGTACCCGTTATTATCTAATCTTTCACTTGTTGCTATCGCACCCTGCGATAATAGAGCAGCTGTTTGCTCGAGACCTATAAAATCCTTTCATTTAGCGTTTTTGCTTGCTTATCAAATTTAATTTATTACAATATATATATATATATTATATATATATATATATATATATATATATATGTACAGAAATTGCTCGCTCAATATAATAGGATAGGCTACTCGACCTGGAGTTGAATAATTTGAGTTAACTTTTCATTAATTTCTAGCAGGAAGTGAGCAATACATCTGATATCCTTTATTTTTTATAATTAAGTTCTACCAACTCATTTTTTTCACATGAATTGCATGGGAATCTTAAAAATTGGATTTAATCAACTATCCCAATAAGGTAAGATATTTTCTCACAAACACAAGAGAATCAAAGATGAAATGATCACATTAACTGCACTATTTGGTCTTTCTATCTAAATCAGTAAGAGGAGGAGTTTATGTCCTTCTCTGTATTTTGATCACGATTGTATTGAATGAATGAATATTTATTTTATTGATGGAACTCCCATTTCACTATAGTGATAAATAATATTATTCATAAATAAAATTCCTGATAATAGTCCAGAATCTTTTAACTTCACATAAGGGTAGAATCATCAATCGATGATGGGAAACTCCGCTTTTGAGGTATTTCTATTAAAACCAGCCAACCGACGTATCATTAGCTTCTGTCATTCTGAAGGTCGATCAAACGAGTTATCCACGTTATGGATTGCAACTCACTCTACATTTCCCCTCGTTTGCCGCTATAAATTTTGGATATAAAAATTGACGCTGAGCTTCTCTTATGGGGGCTGTAGAACATAAGAAATGTGTGACGTTTTATAGGCAGTTGCTATGTACACAATATTTTACACTCGCCCTTTTGTTGGGTTTGCTTTTGCTAGTATGTCGACATTGTTTGCTGTAATAGAACGAGCTGCAAAACACTGTGCAAGTGGGCTGTAGCCGTGTGTTATGTGCTTAGTCCAACATTTATGCCAACATTCTGTAGCAAAGCACAGAGAGACACACACACCAGAATAGGGGCTCAATCCCGCGTGTGTTGCTGTGCTTCGAGGACCATGTACACACGTGTGAACCGGTAAGTCGCTCGGTAAACTTGGTCTACCTCGGGCAAGACCATGTCCGCTAAATCGGTAAGCCTCTATCAGGTTTACCCAAAATTAGATCAGATTAGCTTTACTGCACGCATCGAACAAGTTACGAATTCCCTATATCCACCATTCTATGTCACTGTTGAGTCGTTATGAATTAAAAAGAGAATTTGAATGAAGAATTTATTACACTCGATATTAGACATACAAATATTAGCTTTAAATTTATACAACTTCAAAATAGTAAGTATGAGTGCGATAGAATTATTTTTTACTCTGTTCTGCATCCCTTGTGGATGAATAAATATAATAATCATATTATCAAATCAATCAATCTGGTTCAGGTGAACTTCACCTGAAGTTGCAGAACAGAGATAAAACTAATTCTATTATTCTCATACTCTGTAATTGAGCAAAATTATACTAATATCCATCAGCTATTGAGATACAAATTAAACAGTCGGTCCCGGCTGATGTATGATGATCGTAAGGCTCATTGAAGACTCAAATGATATATTCAGGCGAGGTAGAACCTTCCCGCGAGGGACTCCACACCAATAAAGAGTCATACGAATTTACTTTCTCTAGATATTAAATCCAAGATTGATTCAAATCAGGTTTTTCATATAAGTTGCACTTACATGCAGTTGTATGAGTTGCAATCAATTAATATATCGCTCAATATAAATATGATGGCTACTTTACTACAATGGATTCACTATTGATTATTGTTATTACAACTTACAAAGGTATGCTCGACTTACCTCATGTTCTACGGCGTTTTCACAGCCTTTGCACATTTGATTTTCACAGCCTTGGTGAAGAGACTATACCTATGCGGCACTGTGATAATATATCGATTGTTTAAAATCCATGGTATTGAGGTTCGTTGAAATTTCTACCAAGTAATCATGAGATATCAAACAGGAGGATATTCTTGCATTAGTATCCTCATATTACGTACTTATCTTCATACAAATTTCAATTGAACTTAATGAAGTGGGAACAAGAGAATAGGAAAACAAAGACAAGCCAATTTCATAATTATCCATATTCATATTATTTTTTTTTATTTTCATTGTCATACAATGCATTAAAAAACAGAGAAAAAGTATTAGAGAATATGAAATAAGCTGATACAATATTATTTTAACGATAATTGTAGTAAACTTCTTACAAATTAAAATTGAACTTGATCAAGAGGAAACTGGAGAATAGGAGATAAAAGACAAGCCTAATTCATAATTATTCATACTCGTATCCATATTTATTCATTTGTCATGAATATACTGTACAAATTTGAAACATTTAAAATGTAATGAACTCATACCATATCAGTAATTGCCATACAATGCATTCAAAATCATGGAAACAGTATTAAAGAATATGAAATGAACTAATACATATTGTATCAATAATAATTATTGTTGAGTTGAAGTGTGATATAGGTGTATGAGCTTTTGCTCTGATTGACTGTGCTGTTAACTAATACGCAATGCGCAATCCATCTTATTTGAGGCGCCTCGTCTCCTCAGTATTCGGCGGGGCTACGGCAGGCAGCGAATCAATCATGTGGGCTTTGATACCTGTGCAGGCACAGCACCTCATCAGCTCATCACCTTGCCACCTAACCATCAAACGCCCCCCGGGGTGACTCATTCCGCTCCTCGCATGAAGCGCCGCCACTGCCCTACTTCCTTCATTTCTCACGTCCAATTAGGTGCTCCGTGTGTCCGGCTTATGATTTGTTACACAATACCTATCACGTTCTCAATACACCCCAAATTAATCGCTCCTCAACTCCAAGAAAACTGAGTAAATCTTCGAATAATAAATGGAATGCTCGATTTTTCGCGGGACTACTCTTTCTAGGAATACAGTTATACAGTATACATTATGTGTGATACAGTGTAATTCATAATAGAGAATGATAATGCAATAAATTTGTACTCGTACCCAAGATTGAAGGGCAGTGAGTCAAAAATAGAAATATTTTTCTCCAATATTCCGGTTGACACTCCTAGAAAAGAAGTTCAACGTCTTATTCAAAAGTCACGCATGATACCAACTACGTCACGGAATCACTTTAAGAAAGAATCACTTCAATCACAAAAAGAAAGGCTTTTATCGTTACAAATTGAATACATTTGTTTTCATTATGTTTTCAATCATTGAAATTGATTGATCAATAATGATGAAAATGAGCCTATAATCATCATCGATAAATAAGAATTTTGATGCGAAATTTCAAGTTAATCATTTCAGTAGCTCAGACGTAATAGTAGGTGGTCAATCGTGTATTTCCTATCCCGTACAAGATAGTGTGAATAAATTCGTATCTTCATAATGTCATACAGTAGATAGTTAGGCCCGGTTGCACAACAGCCGGTTAAATTTTAACCGTGATTAATTTGACGAGAATCAATCAGAGAAGGCGTTTTTGAAAAGACGGCATCTGATTGGTTCTTATGGAATTTATCACGGTTAAAATTTAACCGGCTGTTGTGCAACCGGCACTTAGACTTATAAATCCCCACGAGGTTCTCGAGTACCGTACATAAGATATCCGGAGCATTCATAAGATAATTATTCAAATGAATTCAACTCTTGAACAGAGATCACACTTTCTCGTTACACGAATTATTTGAACCGCCGACGACAGCCTTTTATTTGGAGCTTCTTGTCTCTCGGCTGTCCGGATACAGAATCTCAAGCTCTTCCACATTTGGCATAATTATGATTCACATGCATGTCAATTCTGCTAAATTCGTTGCTGAGAGAATAATTATTGGCATACGTACCTTTGCATTATTTTCCAACAGTTTCTGCAAGTGAATAAACTTACCAAAGAATAGTAGGTCTTGATTAGCATCAAGATCGACGGTTCACAAATTAAGGAAGCCATGTCCTTTATTACTTTTAAAAATATACTCCCAACTTTCTACGAAGAATAGAAGGATGAAGTATGGTTAATGGAACCCCAAGCCTTATTTTCCTTCCTTTATATTCCTTCCTCATTTCACCCATTCTAAGTCTTCCTATTGTGATGTTCTAATCAGTAGGCCTAGTCATTGTACTGATATGGCCATGATAGGAATATCATTATCTATCCTGGTCTCAAGAGGGATTTGATCAGATTATCTTGCATATTATGTTATATTGATCGAATTTTCCCAGAATAAGAATCTCCAAGATTGGATTTGCAAGGATATATGATACCAAATTGGAGTCACGTGGATGACGTCATTCAGTTGAAAGACGACAGCTTTTAAAAAATCTCATAATATGCTACCCTCATCAGATATAATAACAATGTTACCCATACATTCAGTACTTTCTTCGTAGGATATGTTTTGTCGGATAGGCACACTCGATCGTCTAGAGCATGAGTTAGCTAAAATCAAAAAAGTTTGAAAGAATGCCTGTGTGAAGTATTCTATTTGAAGAAATTTTCCTCCGCTTATTGCACAAAAAGAATCTCATTTGATCCTGAAAAATCTATGAAATCGATCGACAATGTTCAATAGACGATCCTCTTTTTTCAAAAAATTACACTTACGGAGATTATCTTGTCAAAGGTTCTGATTCCATTAATGATTGATCCAGGATTTTTTGAACATTTTTCGACCATCAGATAACAATCTTTGAGCAAGGTTGTCGGGAGTTTGAATAGCACAATTACGAGAGTTGATGAGGGCGCAATAGATTTCCGCCCGGGGGTCCGATTGAACTGAAAGGGGGATATTTGAGATCGAAGAAATATAAGAACTTATTGGGAGGAAAACGATGGAGTAAGATAAACAAGGAATTGGTGGGTAGGAAATTGAGGGAAAAGGAGTCAAAGAGAGTGAGAGAGCAATAGCGAGTGTTAGAGAGTTATGAAGAAAGTGTTTTGGCGAACAGAAGCTGAGAAGAGACGCCTTGATGAAGACTGTGAAGAGCGGAATAACCGACTGTAATCGGGACGAGCGGGTATAATCATTTCACTTTATAGGGACCAAACACAGAGCTTGTGAAGGGGTATTGAAGCCTGACCCCCCCTTTTTTAAGAGTAGCATGCCCCTTCTTATTCATCTGGAAAAAGAGCTTCCGCCTGTTTTGTGGCCCAGAGAGAATATTGCATACCGCCGAAAAAATGACTCGGGAGCCATGGTCAATCTTATCTCATAAGAGCAGTATGTGTATTCTACTCAACCACCATGATTCTCGAATATTTTCCAATGACAATGGATTTCTTGAAAAGGGAGAGAGCAGTTTACAGTATCTGGAAGTATGTGAGGCACAATAGAAATAAAAATATCGAGTCCTTGGAACTTATCAATACTAAACTTCCCTCTTCAATAGAGGAAATAATTTTGGAACAATTCATAATAGAGTAGATATTTAATTTGAAATAAATTGTAAAGAAAATTGAATTAAGCCTATAGAGCTGTACATAATCTTGATGATTAATGTCAGCTCGTAATCCCAAAACCCAGTTCCCTTCAACAGGGAGTATGCAAATATGTTACAATATTATGTAATACAGTTATATTGTAGAACTACTTTCAGGTCAATTGATTATGATTATTTGAATATAGTCGTGTGATACTTCTACAATGATAAAGTCCAACTTTATTTCCCAGTACAATTCACAAAATAGTGAAATTTGAAGCTCAAAATATTGATTCAATTTGTATTAAATCACATATATTTATAATTTTCTATGGAATACTCTTCTTATTTATCAAACAGCTCAGAATACATAGATAGGCTACTCATACTGGAGATAAAACTGATACCAATTACTTTTTCTCTAACAATCACTCTATGAAGGGATTGAAATATAAACTTGTTGTCGAGGGCTACTCTTGAAATAGAAAATGCAAGTATCCTTTTTGAAAAAATTTATACCCAACATTTCACTTAATAATGGCACTTAATAATGGCATTAATACGTTGAAACATGTTGTGAATAAAGGCTTTTGAGAAGGATTACCCAGATATTTTAATTTAAGATATTGAAATATAATATAACATGCCATCAATTCCATTCCCATCGCATTGAATTAATAATCTAGTGAGGGTCTCTCGTGAAGTTTTAGAGTTATCTATCTGCCAAGTTCGTGAAAAAATCAGTATTGACAGAGCTGCACCCATACCTAGAAAAACTGACTCACTAGACTCCATAATATATTATACTCTTCGTATATATCCATAGGATATGGTTGATAGATAACACCCAGGAACATATTATCCATCATATTCACCAAGACTATACAACGCAATAACTCATTATCACTTAGGTACAAAGTTACAAAATTGGTAGGCAGTTATATAGTAATTGGTGTATCAACTTTCTTGAGCAAGCAAATTGTACTTGACAAGTTTTCACTTAGTTTTGCGGAATGTCTCTGGAACCGCACTCATTCACCGTTGATAGAATAACTTGTAACACTGACTTATATGATATATTTTTTGATATGTAGGCCTACTATAGGTGAGTCGGTCATCATCGAAGAGAGCTGGATATAGACTGAAGGATTATTGATTTGGAAGAGAAAGTAAACATACAGTATGCTCTAGAGTGATTGGATTAAACATTGTTAGAGTGCTCGATTGAAAAAGAAGGGAAATATTAATTTTTAAAAATATATCATATTTGAAAGTAATTTGAGTTTACCATATTATCATGACTCATGAGATGAAATGTGTGTACATTATTTAATGTATCAAAATATTTGAGCATTCTCAAAAATGAATAAATAAGGATACCAGTTACCGTTTGAAAAACTATTTATTAATCAAGAAGAAGTACGTGATATCTGAGCATCAATCATGATCATAATACTAATTTTTGCTCACTAGATTCCTTGTAAGGTTTCAAACCTGGACAATATAGTATTGGATATTATCATATCAATCATTATACTAACCAGCAATCTGCGATTGTATTCCACTCTACCAATCATAACTATAGTAGATCTGATAGCTTTATTGTATGGATGATACAGATGAATAGTTTCATTCACAGAAATATTTGCAATAAACCCAGGAATAATGAAGAATAATGCTCTGTTATTCCAAACTACAACTTGCATTTTTCATACTTTGAGTATCAGGAATGTTAAGTCATCTAAGCACTCCAAAAATTGAATGACCATTTCACTTCCAGTTCTACTGTGTTGCATAACATGATTGATGTAAGATTCATTTAATCAGGAAAACAATCTTATCTTAACAATTGCTGGACGCTCGAAAACAATGCCAAGAACAAAATTGAAAGGCTTCCATTACTTTCATATCTAGAGATGATTATTCTGCTTGCTGGTGGCCATTCACATACTTTGATACTGGTCACTCCAGTGAACATTCTCTTCCACCTAAAACAATTTTTTTTCACCTCATAGAATAATGTACTGTATGTTTTCAGAGATATATGACTAAAGATATCGAATGAAAAAATTCTCGGTGTTATAATTGCTGCTGTATTTCTGGTGCTCCTCCTCTTGCTTTATAGTAGTTTTCTCTTGTGATCAATATAGTCATAATTCGATTGTCAATGACTGAGGACAAATTTCCATTTCTTCCAGATAAAATGCATGCTCCAGTATATTTTTTATGTACGTTAATTAACCTAGACGCATCAGACGCTAAGGCCGCCTGAACAGTTTGCGACGGTTACAGTTTGCATGTATGCTACTCATGCTACACTACATTTTAACAAAACATTGAACTACAAAACAGAGTGAGATTAGATCAGAATCAGATACATAGCTGTAAGTTGTTTTGTTCTTTTCTACATTTTTTAGACCTATCTGTAGTTGTCGATACAAATGCTCGGTAAGTACGTACTGCTAGTTTGTTCATCTTATTAGTTTGTTAATCAGGAAAAGACTGTACTAAAAAACTCGAGCATCCAGGATGTACCAATTTCAATAGTCAGTGAATATAAAGAGATCATAACTGTTTTCTCTGTTCTAGAAACATATAAACCACCAATTCAAAACCAAGACATTAACACAGATTAGAAACAAGTAATTAAACCTGGAAGGTTGATAAACAAACAACGTAATTCCGGCAGATTCCAGTTGAGTGAAGCCGCAAGTCCAACCACAAGTTGAGCCAGTAATCCAATACGCCAGTTAACAAATCCATACTACAGACTCAACGACTTTAATAATAATTTCTCTTCTGGAGCCCTTCCGCTCCTTCCACCAACACTGGAATGCGTGATCAAGGGATACAAGGTAAGCGTAAGCAATCTTATCATTGGAACGTATTCCATTCCAATCCTTGGAACTTGAGTAAATTAGAAATTCACCCATAAAATCACGAATCATTCTTCCTTTGAATTTGCTCTGGCTGGATTAATATTGTAAACAATAAGTCTGAAATAAAACAAACAATTGTTGACGCAATTATATTGAATAATGTGAAGAGAGAAGCATTAAAGCAAACAGACAATAATTCACATAAACATAGATGTGCATCAGTGAAAAGATAAGATTAAAGATCATCAATGATGTATAATGGAGATTGAATATTACAGTTGAAATAATATAATATATTCAATGATATTCAGAAGCAAAGTAACATATAATAGGAAAAGTATTAATCTCAACAATAATTTATATACGAGGCTGCATTTTCTCTGAAAAAAAATATACATCGAGCATCAAAGATCAAAATGCAAAAATAATACAATTTGTAGTTCATGTCCACTGCCACTTTGATATTGTTATTCCACTTTCGATAATCACTGCGCTCAGAAAACAGAAGACCAAGTTATTCATGAAAATAGCAATGAAAGGAGAGAGTTTGATGATACTGCCGATGTTTGTTTCCTTGAAAAACAAGGGTTTTTCATGCATTGCTTGGTTCTTTGTTTTATGCTCCTCTCTTTGGGAAGAAACATATTGCAAAGACGTCGATGGAACGGATATTTTCGTGTCTCGGCGAGATCATTAACATAAACCACGCTCAGACAATGGCCTATAGGTATTTACAGCTTTATTTACAACCAGTGCCTTCAACTTTCTTGGAAACTAATCCGGGTAGAAGGCAGATAATCTCTCCCAGTCTCCAGCTATCCTGAGCTAGAACGATATTTCACGCATGAAAATGTTGAGATCTAGCTTATATCATTACCGGTACGCGCAGTCTACAAAATACGGATGAAATTATCCTCTCCGTTGGTCACATTACCTCCACTATTCCAACCATTCCACTCCAAATTCCTTTCAAAATGTGATGCGAACTGTAATAAAAATGTGAGGTGATTATAATATTGAAACACAACATTTAATAATTTCTTTTCTACTCGATTCACTACAATATTGGAAAGCTCTCTATAACTTTTATGTTTTATCAGATCATTCCAAAGAAACATAATATTTTCAAATTGTCACGTGGTATTTTAGCACCACAAAATATTTTCGAAATGAACTATTGAGCTTTAATAGAATTATAAAATAGAAAGAATAGATAGCCTAGTCAAGTTACTGCTCAAGTAAAATCGAATGTTATTCATGATAAAGAGAAATCAGGTTATCTTTAAGCGATAAGAAAATCATGCAAAATTGTAATTCAACAATAATGAGAATTCCTTGGCAGAAATAAAAATTATAAAGCGGCTTATTTATTATTGGCAGATCATAAAAAATAAAAGTCTGCATGTACATTTTGAGGTTAGAATTCTTTTGTTTTGTTCTGATGAATCAATCGATCTAGGATCAATTGACAGTTCTTTTAATCGATACCTAACGAATCAGCTGATTGTTCGATCAATCAGTATGAATTGAATTGTAATTTTACTTACAAAATATATATTATATACACTAGGGAAGGTTTATGTAAATAGATAAGGAAAACTATTATTGTTACACGATTATTTATTGCAATCTAAAAAAGTATGAAAACCAAGAGTACACAAAACTCATAAAAAATTAAATCTATATCATTTTATAGCATCATATATCGAGATTTAATGATTAAAATACTCTTAGTCTATCACTTAATTTATTTGTATAAAAACTTTTTATTTATCGTTGTATAACAAAGTTAGGAAAACCCTGAATCTTAAAGAACCAATTACATCACGTCTTACTAAGATGAGACAGCCAATCAGAAGGAAGCTTATAAATCGTTCAAGGAAGAGATAAAACTTTTCTAGAAATCACTCTCTCTGGCTTGTGATTTCGATCTGTAAGGAACACATGGAGATTAGGGTTCTTTCTTCCTATTAAATTTAAAAAGCATCAAGCCAACCCCTTTTTTAAATGTGAAGTATATGTAATTAATGTTTGATTATTTGTGAACTCAGTGTTGCTGAAGAGTTCTTATTTGTAATTTATTCCCGTAAATATATTTTTGATACTGATAGAAATTTATAAGAAATCTGGACCATGCGCGAGCCCAGCAGAGACGAAAAGGACCTGCCTAATTAATTATTGGAAATAATCAATTTACTCTACAAGATCTTCAAGAACATCATTATAGTGAGTGTGCAAAATTTGTCTTAAATGAGCTCATTTCAAGAAGGCCTTTAGCAGTTAATTGGGGAATCAATTGAAGTGCTATATAAATTTATTCAAGTTTAAGAAATTCGCAATGTGTCGACTATTATCATATAAGTTATAAAAACTCTTTTATGAATTTATTGATTTATGTAGGAAGCTTATTTCCATGCACGGCATGAACTCATAAAACCCTGAGATTATTGAATTATTATTTGTCATTGATCAAAGTATGTCCTGTTAAATCTACAGACCATACAGGTTTTAAGTTGTAGAATTCTGAATTGACTTGAAGTCCATGTATCAGTATTAAATACACATATATATTTTTAAAGCTCACAACTGTGAATGCTAATGAACCTTGTGATAATTATTAAAATATTAAAGAATTTATTTATGTTGGAATTATAGATATAAGAATATTTTATATAGATTATTTCATGGGAATATATTTTATGTTTTATGTCAGCATACAAAAACTTAGAAGTTTTTATTATATCCTAACTCATCTCGTGATATACAGTTTGAGCTGTCTTGATACCATGAAAAATCCTCTGCAACATATAAAATCAGTGAATCAATTAATATTGATCTTATTAAGAGCATTTACTACTTATCATCCTTTGATGATAGTAATACTATTCCGCCAGAAAAATCATACTGATAATTATATCAATAAGGTTACATTATATCATATAAGGATCCAGAGAACTTCAAGAACTGGCGTTGTAAGTTCCAAGGAATTTCAGAAGGGTAAATTGGTGAATACCTATATTCATGACAAGCGTTTTAAAAATCAACTAGAAAAGTCATAGTTGGTCTTCATTATTCTTGATTGAATATATGGTTACTGGTAATCAGTCACCAACTATCTTTTTGACTTCCTTATTGGTATTCTTCAAGAACTTCACGGAAGCAGCAGTAAGAATTATTGTTCACCAGTCATTGAACCTTGTGGTGATTAATTATATTTGGAAAATTCGTGCATCTACCACCGAGCTAGAGCTGCGGTCTGAACCCAGCATATTTGTGAGCCGGACAACCTCAACTTTTTGTGAATTTATTTGCAAAATAGGGATTTCAGCAACCGCTCTTATAAATATCAAAAATACCGCACCACATATGAATGGTTGGCAGTCCACACCATTACATAATGTCACCCAACACGTGGGGCAAAAATCTACATCTTTACAAAATGTAAAAGCTTGAAATAGGAAGAAGTTACAATCATTTTTTTATAAGGAATTGTGATTTAGGCCTATAATTGATGCAATAAACATGGAATCATGATGATAGTAATAACATTCATCTAATAGAACAGTGATAGTGGGCTTACATTGAAAAACGTTTGAAAGCAGAGAATGCAGGCAGAGATAAGGGAAGATCCTTACTATCTCCTGTCTGAATTACTAACTCTTCTCTGATGCAGGTAACGTATGTTACAGGTGTGAGCCAATTTCGATAAAGGAATTATTATTTAATAAGTTGATGATTATAATCGTTACAAAATTATTATAACCATCATTTTCCATGTTTTAATGAATGATTATATATTGTGATAATAATTTTTGTACAAAATACAAAAGCAAAAATGAAATAATCCACCGCAACAAAGTGTTCACCACCTCAAGTGTTTAGTTTATTTTAAGTTCATGTTTATTGAAAATATATTGTTTAGAAATGAATGGAGGAGTATCTGAAGATCTTTTGGTATCATAGAGCCTGGTAATGAGCGTGAGCAATACGAAGTGATGATTATGGTCATGATTGTTTAGTGATAGTTTTAAACAGCATCATTGATTACCAGTGACCCTTTCTTCTTTATTTCCTATTATTAGATATTCACCAAGACAAAACTGAATCAATTTCAACCTCTACAACGCTAGAAAGGTTGAAGAAAGTGTTTTATTATAGAAGCAATCTTCAAAGCCCTAAGGCTCATATCCAGATATCCTACCACTTCGTTAAAAGTGCGTAGACTTTCTAGTCATTAATTACAGTCTACTATAGATTATTGTCTTCAATCATTAAGAACTCTGTGTGTGTGTTATAGTAAGCTTGTTTACATGTGAAGGGTCCTTTTACCACTTATTGCCTCACAAAGTAATCAATCATATAAATTGAAACGTCAAATGAGAGACAAATTGAACAACTTGGTTACCGAACATTGGCTTTACTTAAAAAATAATGATATGACATAATGTATAGTGGTGTCAATGAGTATGGATGAATGATTGAGGAATCATTTTTTTTTTTTTTTAAGAAACCGTGGAAATCATTGAAGAGCTTTTGTAAACTGATAAACAACAAATCAGGACAAGTTGGTTACTGGATATTAACTGTATTTTGAGAAATATTGATTTAGTAGATTTTTTATCTTAAAGTATGAAGGGATAAAGAGATTCGTGAAAACACCATAATGAAATGTTCTAAGTTGTAACTCTCTCCAAGCATCTCAACAGTAAAATTATTCATTTTGATATTGGAAATTTTCAAATTAGTTTTCATATTTATAAATTCATATTCAAGAATTGGTTTCTCAATATTAATAGTAATAATATTTTTTCCCCACAGTTACCCGAAAAAGTGCTCATTCCCGCATCAATTATAGTACGCAATAGTATATTTTGCACCTGGAGCAGAAAATGAGATTTTTCTGGCTCGAAGTTAGTGTTCAAGTCCGAGGCCGTAGGCCGAGGACTAGAAAAGATTGAGAGCTAGAAAAACATTTTTGCCCGTGGTGCGAACAATATTTTTCGCCACACTACAGGTATTTCTGACAAAATAAATAAAGAATACAAAATAAAGAATACTTGTTATTGTACTTATCTCTTGATTTTAGTGGTAGAAGATTTGCAGTCAGGATCTCAGATTCTTTTAAAATTTCAATTGGAATATCACGGGAGTAGTCATCTTCAAGCATTTTTGAAAATTTGGAATGCGCTAATCAACAATAAATAATTGAATAAAACTGGTTGCAAAGTGAATGCTCAATTAGTTTGATTTGAAACTCGAACTGAAATCATGGTGACTTTAGCTGATGAAGAAAGTGGACACTCGCCCGATCTAGCGGATGACTTATCAATACTATGGACTTCCATGACCGGCTGGAAAAAGACCACTTTCTGGCCTAGACCGGAAAAGAAACCCTCTTCTGACTTCAGACGAGAGTCGTCTGCAAACAAGGTCTTTCAGATCTACGTAGGGACTGGAAAACAGCTGCTTTCTGTGCAGTGTGGCGAAAAATACCTTATTCCCATATCCAGTGCGGGAATGTAGATATTTGAGTGCGCAAAGACTTTGTCACACTTCAAATTTTCAACATAACAACACAAGAAAGTTAAAACGCTTTATGACGGTAGAGTGCGGCAAAGGCCGAGATGGTTGGCAGGCCTGGTGTCTGCTAGGTCAGTTCTATTGGAGTGAGCTACATGAAAAATTTCAGTTTTATTATTATTACGCGTTTAATTAATCATTTGTTCAAGTTTGAGATGTGTAATAATGAGGAGTGATTCAATCAGACATACGGCATAGTTCTTTTGTGTTTTAAATTATCTGAATTTGTCACTTATGTTCATTTCTCAAGATCTAACCTACAATAAATTATTGACTCGTAAACAGTGACAGGATCTAATCATTTTATCAGTATTGTTGACTCAGACGACGTGTTTTCGTGTTTTCTACTTCACTTAACTGTCGTCTGCAAGTTGCCGGTAAGTGCAGGGACACACGATCCGGCGACATCGCCGTCCGGCGTTTTCGCCGGACCCGGCGGCAATTAGCATTCAGAACACACGACAGACGGCGAAGCTGCCGTCCGGCGTTTTTGCCGGAAAATGAAATCACCATTTTTAAAATCTTAACTTCCAAATTGTTTTGGAATCGAAAGTATTATTTATTGGAGGGGGACAATATATTTTCACATTCTCACTAGATTTTGAAATTTTATCAGAAGTATTTCACAAGACATGCAACTTTGAATATAGAAATTGGTCATTTTCTGTGTATTGGAATATGGGCTTAAGTACCGTACACTCAACAATAAATTTTCCATTTTTTGACCGTATTTGACTTATTAGGCATGATTTTGAACCGTCGTGACGAACCGAGAAGGATGAAGTGTAGTACGATGAAATCTGAGCATTGTGTCGAAAGTTATGTGTTTGAAATTTTGATCCTTGAGGTGTCCTTAAGCGCGCCTCTCCACTAGGAAATACTGAAATGAAGTGTATCTTACTGGTAATTCTAATAGAACATAATCTCAAGAACTTATGTCGTTGTGCAAAATATCAATGTGAGGACAATGTAGTTGGTGATGATGCTTGAAGCTGAAAATTAGGTCTTTTTCATAATACAAGGAGAATTGTTGTCAGGTGTACCTAGAATATGAGATAGATCGCTATACCTGAACATCGATGTATCGATACCCATCCCTACTTACAACCCTACCTTTGTAACCTACCCTTGTAACCCTACCCTACCCATTTGTAACGTTACAAATGTTAATAAATAAAGAAGTGGCATGGATGGGGACAGCGCCGTCCGGCGTTTTCGCCGTGTCGTGTGTTCATCTCCATATAGTACTGTTACCGCCAATATAACTTCGGCAGTTTCCCTCTTATATCTGTCGGTAAGTTGGCTGTGTGTTTTGAATCAACCGCGCTCACCCATGGCCATCTAACATGCCACTGCCATCAGCCGCAATGATATCGTCAAGCCCATTGTAGATGGCACTGCTCTCTCTCTCGGCTTGTTCCACTCCCCACTACTACTTCGCCCGTTTCCGCTTTGTCAAGATGGCTTGTTCTAAAACGTGCACTAACGCTACCAATTTTTCCTCCCTTTGAAAGAACTTATAATGTACGACCTCTTCGCTGCGACATGGGCCCATGTTTTCCCCCCAGCCAGTGCAAGTGATTTCTTATTACAATAACGTGCTACCGCCTACCCGAACGAGAAAACCGCTGTTACAGTCAACTGGGAACCCGCCATCCTTGTATGAGAAGCTTCTTAAAGGTAACGACTTTATTTTGAGCTACTAAGTTACGTGATTTGAAGCCCATTACATTGGCTCTAACAAGTACAATGCCCTGCTACTGCTTTCCGGCGGCAAAACCGGACGGCGAAGTAGAGAATACCCGGCGATATCGCCGGATCAATTTCTCGCCGGACCGGCGTTTTCGCCGTCGCCGGCGTCGCCGGAGTCGTGTGTTCTGCCCCATGCCTTCCTGTGTACTTCTTGCAACCGGACGGTGAAGCTTCGTCCGGCGAAAACGCCGGACGGCGATGTCGCCGGATCGTGTGTCCCTGCACTAACTGGTCAACTTAACCTAAAAGCTAGCTTTCGAGCGGGAACCCGAGTCAGCTGTAGTTGCAGTCAGCTGTTTTTTTGTTTTGTTTTCATACTGTCTGAAACATAGAGACATCAACACAGCTTTTCGTGTTATCTTCTGTGCACTGCTCTATTGATCTTCGATTGGACTTGTTTTCGCGCTAGATTTTGAATTTTAAATAATGACAATGAACCGAATGACAACACGCCGATGGCGGGAGTGTTTGATTCGAGAAGCGGAGTTGGAGTTAGGTAATATGAACTGTGATCTTGTTAATGATACGGTGATAGAATTAGCTGTCAATATTAGAGGAACTCTATCAGTGATCTCGGATAAGTTCACGAACGATGCCATTATTGACATAATTCCGGATATTGTTGGAATTCTAAATAAACTGGACACTACAATCTCCTACAATAATGAACTACTGAATGAACGCACTGACCTTCTGAATAATAATACTGAACTGACTAAGCAAGTAGAGTACGAGAAAAATAAACGTAAAGAAAACTTTGAGGACTCTTTATTCAATGAGGAGAAGGCTGAGGAGGAAATTATTTATTATTTATTTATTTATACGTGGATACAATAACAAATCATATAAATATGATTGGAAAGGAACAACAGGCTTGGCCCAAAACTATTCTATTCCCAAATTTTGATTACATGTCCAAAAAATAGGTTATGTTTCTTCTGTATGAAGTTCAAGCTCAACTCTCGTCCAAAAATAAATATGAGATGCAAATTTTAAATTTAGAAAAATTAAAACACCAGATTATAGTTAAATATTACACTTAATTATCACTGCACATTGTATTAATTGAGTAATTTTATGAATTTTGAAGCCAAAAATACACACAAATTCTCACTAAGAACAGCTGATGATCTATTCTGGTGTTGGAAGCGCGTATTAAAAAACACCTATTTAAACGAGGAATTGAATAATAAGAATGGAATAATAAAAATTATTCAAGCTGAAAAGGATGGTTTATTTTTTAACAGAGACACTTTTTGGACAGAGTAACTTCTGGGAGCAATGATCAATTTATTACGCCAAGGAATACTGCTAAAGTTAGAACCGATTTTACTGAGACTGGAGCTATAACGGTAAATAACAGATTTGAACTTCTCTCTGAAAACGCTAAATCTGCAAGTAATTATAGGCCTACCACTTCTCATATTTGGTCAAGGCTCAAGTTCACAGACCTAGAGCGTTGCCCAAAACGTCTCATGATAAAAACCCCATTACTGAAACAACTCAAACTGATAAAAAAAGGAGAATGACAATTCTAGCGGATAGTCAAGGAAAACATTCGAGTAAATACCTGCAGCATCTGTATGACAGCTTTGAAACCTTTGTTTATACTAAACCTGGCGCCAAATTAAAACATATTATCTATGATGGCATGGATTTTGTTGAGGATTTCACCAAGGATGATGTTATTGTTATATTGGCTGGCACAAACGACTTCCATGTAGACGAACCTCTTCAGTTAACTGTACTCCAAAGAATAAACGCTCTTTTAAAACTTCAGCTGAGATCTAAAATCGTTGTATGCAGTGTACCGTACAGATATGACAACCTCAGCCTAAATGAAAACATACTCCACTCCAACTCTTATCTATCGAGAGTAGTGAGTGAATATGAGGGCGGTCTGCTGCTTTCCTTTTTGGACGTCAACGACTTCCTCCAGCGATCCCACTTCACAAGGCACGGTCTGCATCTCAATCGTCGCGGAAAGCTGATACTAGCCAAGAACTTCCAAGTATTTGCCATGCAGAATGCTGCGAGGATTGGTGTGGGTGACATTGATCTATCGGCGACTACTGGTGGCGGGGCTACAACGGATGAGCTGCGGATCCCTCATTTGCCTGAACCTCCCGCTATTCACTATCTGGGTTCCTACCCTATCACACCCAATCCACCCAGTTCTCCTGCAGATCTCTTGAATCAGATCCCTAATGGCACTGTCCTTTCAGAGAAATCTAACTTGTCTTCCCATCAATCCTTTTTAGACAGATTTTTTAGACAGTTCTCTTTTTTTAAACAAAACACTGTGAATGATATAAGAAATTTAGATATACACTCTTTGCTCGGATTTTTGTTCCTCAATATTCAGGGATTGAACAGAAAATCATTACATTCAGACGGCTACATTTCAAGTTTTAATAGTGGCGCAGAGGCTCCTATCTTATTTTCGTGCCTAACAGAACATTGGCTATGTCACGATGAATTGATCTATTCTCACCCCGATAATTTTTATTGTGCTGCCAACTTCTGCAGAACAAATCACATAAGGGGAGGGACTGCTATTTTTGTATCTAATGACATTGAAACTAGAGCCCCGGATATAAGTGATTTCACCTCAGAATTTATATTTGAGGCTTCGGCTGTAATAGTAGACAAATTTAAAATTATTGTAGTCTGCATGTATCACTCTCCGGGATATGACCCATATGAATTCTTGAGAATCTCCTTAGCCACTTATCTAAATGGGAAAATTACACTGTAATAGCGGGGGGTGATCTCAATGCTGATTTCGATGTTTTGACCTCAAAGAGAACTGTCTTAGAGTTCCTCAATTTACTTAGAGAATTCAACTGTTATTGTTTGAGCTCACAGCCTACCAGAGGTGATAGCTGTCTCGATAATGTTTTTGTTAATTGTCATACTGATCGTGCAGAAAGTAGGGTAGTAAAGGACTTCCCGTTCACAGACCATGATGGTTTAGTTGTAAGACTAGTAAAACCTAAGATATCTAATATAACTCTGATAAGTGAGCCAAATAATCTGACTAGAAGTAGTTTTAAGCATGTTTTCCCAGAGAGAAGCTTTCCACGACTTATTGAAAAGTTGAGATTTACTGATTGGAGTATGTTATCAGATCATCACTTTCGTGATGCAATGGCAATGTTCAGTTTCTTTTTTATGATCTTGACCAATATGATACATGTTTTCTTGGTTCTTAAGCCTTGCAGAATCATAAACAAAGTAAAAAAGAAAAATTGGTATACTCAGGATTTAGCCAAGGAGAAGGATAGGATAATTTCACTTCATCTATTACATAAAAGCACAGGCAGTGTCAAAATCAAGAACCAGTTGACTGCATTGAAAAAAGTCTATATCAGAGAGGTGACTAATACCAAAGTTACTTATAATAGTAGACTTATCGAATCTAGCAATAATAAATGTAAGACTGCATGGGCTCTCATAAAAATAGTTGTAATATATCAAAAGGCGTTGAACTACTGATATCCCCAAATTCATTCAACAGTTACTGTGTTGAGTCCGTTGATAGGATTAAAAGAGAGATTGTCAAACCTGATCTATCAGTAAAAGATTGTATTAATAAAGTTAATGTTAGGCTAAATAGGTGTTTCGAGTGGAGACCTGTCACAGTAATTGATGTTTTAAAGGCAGCAAAACTTTTGAATAACTCTTACAGCTATGATTATTATAACATGTCAAACAATTTTTTGAAAAAAATAATACCTCACATTGTGCAACCACTGACCGCATGCATGAACAGAATATTGCAAGAGGGGAAATTCCCTGAGGAACTTAAAATATCAAAGGTGTGCCCTATTTTCAAAAAGGGGTCTAAAGATAAACCAGAGAGCTATCGTCCTGTGTCATTGGTGCCTGTTCTTTCTAAACTTATTGAAATATGTGAGCAACTTGTTGTATTTTTGGAGGAAAATAACTTATTATCAGGAGTTCAATTCGGCTTTAGAAAAGGCAAAGCAACTGTTGATGCAGTTGAGGGTTTGGTCCATGATATTTTGCAGGCATTTGAAAATAGGTCTTATGCACAGGTTACATTCTGTGACTTAAGCAAAGCGTTTGACTGCATCGACCATGGTGACTTGATAGAGAAACTACATTATTACGGTTTTCGGGGAGTTTCTCTAACACTATTTGAGTCTTACCTGAAGAATAGAAAGCAGACCGTCTGCGTCAATGGAGAGTGGTCTGATGTAATTTTCCTGAAGTATGGCATACCTCAAGGATCCGTCCTGGGTCCTCTATTATTCCTTATAAGTATCAATGATTCGCCTCACAATTTTTTGAGCAGAGCAGTATTATATGCGGATGATACTACCTTTTTGAATGTCTCTAATGATATGACTCAAATGTTGTTAATAACTCACTTGATGAAGCAGGAGCATGGTTCAGAGCAAATGGATATCTTTTAAATGCTAATAAGACTGAAAATGTCATATTTAGTCTGATACCATATGATAATGAATATACTCAGCAGGATATTGTAAATAATGTTAACTTTTTGGGGGTACACATTGATCATCAACTGACCTGGGGAAAACACATTGATTATTTAAAAGCTAGGCTTTCAAGAGTCATCTATCTCATTGGACGTCTGAAGCAATGTGTGACTCCACATAGTGTGAGAATGGCTTACTTTGCGTTTTTTCAGTCCCTTATTGAATACTGTCTTCTTGTATGGGGCAATTCTCCAAGGGTTGCAGAGATATTGAGGTTGCAAAAGAAAGTTGTTAGAATTATCAATGCTTCAGGTCCCTTGGATCACTGTAAGCCTATATTTATAAAATTAAATATTAAGAATGTCATCAATCTTTACATCTTTGAACTTGATGCTTACTCTTTAAAGAAATTACCAGAAACAACTTTTAATGAACATGATCACTCACACAGCACACGTAATATGGGTAAAATGAATTTCCAATATTGCAGATTAAGTAAATCTCTTAATAGTCACTGTATAATGTACAAAAAGGTTTTCAATAATTTGTTGGGGTCCATTAACAAATATGATAATAAGACTTTTCTCAATAAATTGGATATTTGGCTGAGTGAAAATCCTTTCTATGACATTGAGGAATTCTTTGAGCATCCACATATAATTATTTATTGTTAAGTATTAGAAGTGCTGAAGTGTTGTTTGAATCAATTCTGTTATTCAATTCCAAATTTTATTGTCTGTCCTGGTGTTATTTTTATAGTTTATTTTTTTTTCAAATGTTTAAATTCTATATATTATGTTTTTATTCACTTCGGCTTTAGACTAAGGACTATGCTCCGTTTCCATGACTTTGTCAATACATGTATAATTGTCAACGACAATAAAAACATTTGATTCGATTTGATTTGAAAGTAAAAGAAATGTTGGTAAACCTGAATATGTTGCTGGCAGGAAATTTTTGTAAAACAGCTGATTATTACCGCGAGATAATGAATAACGAACAGTAAATAGACAAGAAGCTTTGATAGTATTCAATATCAGTATTCTATTTCTATTCAAGTTATTGTTTTTATGTGTGAGATGCCTATATTTTCAACTGGAAGACATTGGAAACATTTTTCGACCATTTTTATGATCAAAGAATCAAGTATTTTTATATCTTCATTTACTTTTGTGGTGAGGTTACTCTTGTTACTGATACTAAGGTTGTGATTGTTATATTTTCAAAACAATAATGTATCCATTAGGTTTGAAACATAAATATTTACACTTCAAAAAACGTAATCCAGTTCTTCAACTCTAGTTGGGGCGCAAATGTCATGAATAAGGCACTCCGTGGTCATTTTTGAGTAACAGCCGTGGAAGATGTCTCAATTTCTTCGTTAGGTTTAGCATAATAAGGACCGTGATGATGATAAGTCGAAATCACAGACAAACACCTCGAAAACAAGATGGACGCAAAACTTTTCAGGGTTTTGCTATATCGCTTATATTCCAATAACCGTTAAGATATTCAACCGTTTTTCAGACGAAAATATTTTTAAAATCTTCCTCTACAATTTTTGGTTCATGAATATTCACTCTGAAACGCATATTTTTTCAGTTATAACTTTCAAAAGCCCAAAAAACTTTTTATCCGTATTCAGTGTTAGCGTCCGCTACACTACTTATAAAAATTTCATCATTATACAATCTGTCATTAGAAGAATCAAGGGTGAGCGAGCGTTTAGGCCTCCCACGATTCCGACAATTGTATTGAGTCTTGTAGTGAGTCAATCAGTCTGGTGTTCACTCAGCGTCCTCACACGCCATTGCAAAATTTATAGCCACTACACCACTGACTCAGTGCAAGATTCACCCTACATGTGTGAAGCCGTTAAAAAACGCACCACATGATTTGCCGGCCCAACGTGAGGCATTTAGATTCAGCACTACATGATTTGGTAAATCACCCTACATATGTGAAGCCTTCAAATCACGCTCCACAATATATATATATATATATATATATAATGTTTTTATTCACTTCGGCTTTAGACTAAGGACTATGCTTCGTTTCCATGACTTTGTCAATACATGTATAATTGTCAACGACAATAAAAACAATTGATTCGATTTGATTTGAAAGTAAAAGAAATGTTGGTAAACCTGAATATGTTGCTGGCAGGAAATTTTTGTAAAACAGCTGATTATTACCGCGAGATAATGAATAACGAACAGTAAATAGACAAGAAGCTTTGATAGTATTCAATATCAGTATTCTATTTCACATTGTGCAAGCACTGACCGCATGCATGAACAGAATATTGCAAGAGGGGAAATTCCCTGAGGAACTTAAAATATCAAAGGTGTGCCCTATTTTCAAAAAGGGGTCTAAAGATAAACCAGAGAGCTATCGTCCTGTCTCATTGGTGCGTGTTCTTTCTAAACTTATTGAAATATGTGAGTAACTTGTTGTATTTTTGGAGGAAAATAACTTATTATCAGGAGTTCAATTCGGCTTTAGAAAAGGCAAAGCAACTGTTGATGCAGTTGAGGGTTTGGTCCATGATATTTTGCAGGCATTTGAAAATAGGTCTTATGCACAGGTTACATTCTGTGACTTAAGCAAAGCGTTTGACTGCATCGACCATGGTGACTTGATAGAGAAACTTCATTATTACGGTTTTCGGGGAGTTTCTCTAACACTATTTGAGTCTTACCTGAAGAATAGATAGCAGACCGTCTGCGTCAATGGAGAGTGGTCTGATGTAATTTTCCTGAAGTATGGCATACCTCAAGGATCCGTCCTGGGTCCTCTATTATTCCTTATAAGTATCAATGATTTGCCTCACAATGTTTTGAGCAGAGCAGTATTATATGCGGATGATACTACCTTTTTGAATGTCTCTAATGATATGACTCAAATGTTGTTAATAACTCACTTGATGAAGCAGGATCCTGGTTCAGAGCAAATGGATATATCTTTTAAATGCTAATAAGACTGAAAATGTCATATTTAGTCTGATACCATATGATAATGAATATACTCAGCAGGATATTGTAAATAATGTTAACTTTTTGGGGGTACACATTGATCATCAACTGACCTGGGGAAAACACATTGATTATTTAAAAGCTAGGCTTTCAAGAGTCATCTATCTCATTGAACGTCTGAAGCAATGTGTGACTCCACATAGTGTGAGAATGGCTTACTTTGCGTTTTTTCAGTCCCTTATTGAATACCGTCTTAATTATGTTTTCTTATTGTGTACCGTATCTGTTCCGAACATTAGCACATTCTTTTCCCATCAATTGTTGGAAAGTTATAAGAATTGAAAGAGCGAAAAATGGAAAAAACTGGGTTTTCGAAAATGCATCACTTTAGAACAAATAGACTATATCTCAAAAAGTATCAGATTTATCGAAATCCTCTACCAAACAAAACTTTCACTCTCAACACTAATACTGCTGCAACAGTCGTAGGGAAATGCGTAAGACAGTGAAAATATACATCAAATTGAAGATAATTTGATGCTCCGTCAGCTTATAATCAGCACGGATTTTTTTTATCAATCGTTCAAAAATTATAAGGCCGAAAAGATGAAAAAATTGGAGGCAGAAGTGTTTTTTCAAAAAATGTCTCACCTTCAAGTGCGGATATCTCAGAAACTATAAGAGATATGAAAAAAATGTAGAGAACAAAACTTGTTGGTAATTTTGTGAGCTTCAATTTTGTACAGAATAAAGATGTTCATAAGATGCATAGTTTCCGAGATATATGAGAAAAATGAAAAAATGGTACTTTCAAACCACCCCCACCCCTTTAGCACATGGGGTAAGGGTGAGGACTTTTGATATGTTAATCCTCTTACTATCCTTGAAAGAACTGTAGAGTTGAAAATTGTGCTCCAAAATTTTCCCTCCATACCTTTATGCATTCGTTGCCTGCACTTATTCCTCAATATTTATATTTGTCAAATATTTGTTTAAATGTCATTTTTAACTTAAACAGCTGATAACCTTCGGGCAAATTTTTAAGTAAACAATTATTATACCTGGTTTGGGGGGGGGCGGCGTTTGCCGATTTCGCCCAGGGCGGCAAAGTCCCTAGGGCCGTGCCTGTATTCGACATCATTGAAAAATACAAGATGGCGGTCATTATTAACATAAATTTTTATATCGCTTGTTATTCAGTTATTGTCAGAGATATCGGATTGGTTGCAGAGATATTGAGGTTGCAAAAGAAAGTTGTTAGAATCATCAATGCTTCAGGTCCCTTGGATCACTGTAAGCCTATATTTATAAAATTAAATATTAAGACTGTCATCAATCTTTACATCTTTGAACTTGATGCTTACTCTTTAAAGAAATTACCAGAAACAACTCTTAATGAACATGATCACTCACACAGCACACGTAATATGGGTAAAATGAATTTCCAATATTGCAGATTAAGTAAATCTCTTAATAGTCACTGTATAATGTACAAAAAGGTTTTCAATAGTTTGTTGGGGTCCATTAACAAATATGATAATAAGACTTTTCTCAATAAATTGGATATTTGGCTGAGTGAAAATCCTTTCTATGACATTGAGGAATTCTTTGAGCATCCACATATAATTATTTATTGTTAAGTATTAGAAGTGCTGAAGTGTTGTTTCAATCAATTCTGTTATTCAATTCCAAATTTTATTGTCTGTCCTGGTGTTATTTTTATAGTTTATTTTTTTTTAATGTTTTAATTCTATATATATATATATATATATATATATATATATATATATATATATATATATATATATATATAATGTTTTTATTCACTTCGGCTTTAGACTAAGGACTATGCTTCGTTTCCATGACTTTGTCAATACATGTATAATTGTCAACGACAATAAAAACATTTGATTCGATTTGATTTGAAAGTAAAAGAAATGTTGGTAAACCTGAATATGTTGCTGGCAGGAAATTTTTGTAAAACAGCTGATTATTACCGCGAGATAATGAATAACGAACAGTAAATAGACAAGAAGCTTTGATAGTATTCAATATCAGTATTCTATTTCTATTCAAGTTATTGTTTTTATGTGTGAGATGCCTATATTTTCAACTGGAAGACATTGGAAACATTTTTCGACCATTTTTATGATCAAAGAATCAAGTATTTTCATATCTTCATTTACTTTTGTGGTGAGGTTACTCTTGTTACTGATACTAAGGTTGTGATTGTTATATTTTCAAAACAATAATTTATCCATTAGGTTTGAAACATAGATATTTACACTTCAAAAAACGTAATTCAGTTCTTCAACTCTAGTTGGGGCGCAAATGTCATGAATAAGGCACTCCGTGGTCATTTTTGAGTAACAGCCGTGGAAGATGTCTCAATTTCATCGTCAGGTTTGGCATAATAAGGACCGTGATGATGATAAGTCGAAATCACAGACAAACACCTCGAAAACAAGATGGACGCAAAAATTTTCAGGGTTTTGCTATATCGCTTATATTCCAATAACCGTTAAGATATTCAACCGTTTTTCAGACGAAAATATTTTTAAAATCTTCCTCTACAATTTTTGGTTCATGAATTGTTGGTTCATTTTTGGTTCACTCTGAAACGATATTTTTTCAGTTATAACCTTCAAAAGCCCAAAAAACTTTTTTTCTGAATTTGTTCAAATTTTATTACATCATAACTTTTTTCATGCGAGAGATACAGAGGAATTTCATAGCAATGAAATTTAGAGCGTTTTTTCAACTTTGGAACGATATATCTTTATGCTGTGTACGTCAAAAAATGAGCTCTCCAGCGCCCTCCTAAGAAAACCCTGCATGATTTCTGATGCATTTTTCCATATGCATGAGGTAAGAAGCTAGAACTATAGAATCGATTTTTCATGACAACTTCAAGATAGAGACTTGCAAATGGTCTCAATCTCTTTGTCACAACAATAAGCAAAGTGGCACTTTGCGCAAATCTATATCCTAGGTATCTTATTATTAATCTGGTAAGACGCCTAAAATCATATCACTTATTATTTTGTGGATACTTTGTTTCCACAAAGTATTCAAGCGAACAAGTTCTGTCCAGTTAGAATAAAATTTTGATTTCAATGCTTTTTAAACTAGGGAGATTTCTGTTCGCACAAACATTTTTTTCATACTAACAGAATGCAGAGCAGAAACATTCTTGCTGCTATTTGATTCAACAAAGCGTTATTCTACGTTTACTTGTATCCTTATAAAATGAGACAGAAAAGTGAGTTGCAAGTTTGCTTTCAATTAACATACTGTAAATGCGGTGCAGTTCACTCTGAGTGTTACATCTTGCGCTTTCTAGTAATTGCGTTCCATATTCATCCTTCCGTCGTCACTTTTGCAGAAACGGCGGAGAGGACAAAAATGAAATTCCGTGACTGGAAGCATCTGTCACAAATTCCGGTGGAAGAGTCTATTCTTTCCTGTTTTTCACTGCTCTCTTGTCGCAGTTGCAATTACAAGTATTCTGCACGACTCTCCATTTATATTCCTGGTTGGTGCAGAAGAGGGGTAATCACTCCTGTCTTCTGCCTTCATGGCTTCGCCCCAAATAGATGCAAACTAATCTAGATGAAACAGAGAAATTACTTTCGAAAACGTCTGAGAAATGATTTGAATATTTCAAACTCCATTAAACGCTTAAAATATGCTAACACTTCGAGTAATTATAGCTGTGAAGAATTAGGATTCACATATTTGTAGTATCAACGTCGCACTCTCAAACAGTAGTGCGAACATTCCAATATTCTTTCTAGAATTACTGATCAGTGAACTGAATAGGAGAAAAACATTTCAAATGTGAGTGATGAACTCACTAAACTGTTCCCAGGTATGAAGGATGAAAAGGATGAAGGATTCAAACGGACAGTTCAATTGATAAGATCATGGAAGATAGTTGATGAAAAACAACCTTTGATCTAAAAAGATCAGATCAGGATCATAAACGGGGCTCCTTATCAACTAAATTTTGTTAGTTTATCAATCTGATCAAATTCTCCCACATCAAGGTTATAACAGTAGGTTCCATTCCATTCTTGAACATTTTTCGATTTTAAACTATTTTTAAACTGCTTCAATCATTCAATTATCAACTTCTTCAAATAATGCTTTTACTTTCATCTTTTCTCCAAAACAAAAAAATCTATATTTTTATATGCCTATTCTAGCTTCTAACCCAGTATGGGAATATCTCAATCTGGGAATTGATTGCCATTACAGGCAAGACCGTCTCATAGCACAGAATGGGATAAGCGTTGTACTATTATATCATTTCTCCCTTTGGACTGGTGTCTTACTCTAGGCTAATTGAATCGCTTACTTGAGAAACAACACATATCCATTTTTCTCCCATTATTCCCATATAACTGATTTTATAACTGATTTACGTTCTTTCAATGTAAATACATCATTTCATGGAGAAACAACACTAATCCAATGTTTCCTAAGGCAACAAATATGGCATTGAATATTCCGTTTCTTTGAGAAACCACACATCTCCTGTGTTTTCGTGTTTTAGTGTTTTCTTCCCGTTTTGAGGTTATGTTTATTTCACTAAGAATAAGATCTGTTCAGAATGTAGATTTTGTTGCATAAAAACTTTTTGATTTTAATTATGTCAGACTCTGAAGAAAACATTCCTTTGAAGAGAAGAAAATGTGTTAAAGCTGTGAAATATAAGTGTGAAGTGTCAAAGGAGTCTCGTGTAAAAGGAAGAAACTACACAAATTGGAAAGGTAAAGATGTTATTCCAACCAAGAAAGGAGAAAACTGTTTGTGTATGATGAAGTGCTACGAAAGAGTGGCTTCTTCTGATAGAGACGAAATAAATAATCGGTTCTACAGCTTAAATACTAAGAATGAACAGGACTCATACTTGCAAAGCCTTATTTCTCTACATGAAGTCACTAGAAGAAGGCCCACAGAAGGAGTGAATCCAAAGCCCAAGTCTTTTTCTTATACTTATCGTGTTTCATGTAGTTCTGGTACTTATTCCGTTTGCAAGAAGGCTTTTTCAGCAATTCATGGAATCTCATATAATCGAATCAGAAGACTGCACACCTTACTGTCTCATGGAAAATCACCCATTGATATGCGTGGGAAGCAGAAACCAGGAAATGCAAAATCTGACCAAGTGCTTCGAACAATATGCAATCATATAGAATCATTCTCTCTCAAATCATCCCACTACAACAGTCGAGTTGTGAACTATTCAAGTGAAAGACTCAATGTTAAACTCATGTATAAACTGTTTTTAGATAAGTATCCAGACTTGGTAAAATATGTGAAATATACTTTTTACTATAAGATATACAAATAAAAGTATGGATTTTCATTTGGAAGGCCACAAATAGACACTTGCGTGACCTGTTAAGAGCTTGGAGTTAAAATTAAAAGTGCTCGGTTAAATGATAGAGCAAAGCTAGTTGCATCAGCAGAAAAGATTGCACATATAAGAAGGGCTAGAAAAAATCTTTAAAAAATTGGAAGAAAAGATAAAAATAGTGAAAAATAGCAGTGCTATTTGCATCAACTATATGCAGAACTTGGAGCTGCCACATAGCACATATTCCCATCCAGGATGTGTTTTACCTACGACAGTTGACAGTCAATGTTTTAAGCATCCAAGATTTGAGAACTGGCAAAGCCAACATCTTTATCTAACATGAAGGTATAGATAAAAAGGGTTAAAACGAGGTAGCATCCTTTTTAAATTATTATGTGAAGTCTCTACCTGAAAAAATTAAAAACTTTTATGTTTTCTCTGATGGTTGCAGTGGACAGGGGAAAAATAATACAGTGGTGCACTACCTATTATCTTTGACAGACAGAAAAAGGTTTTGTAAAATTGAGCAATTTTTTCCAGTGCGTGGACAATTCTTCCGTGCGATCGGGACTTCAGCGTTATCAAAAAGAAAGTGAAGACTGTTGATAGAACCTACACCTTACATGAGTATGTTGAGCAGATTATTACATCAAGTGATGGAAATAATTTCATAGTAATAATTCCTCAGACTGACGACATCTATGATTTCAAATCCTGGTGGAAGCCATACTACAAGAGGAATACGTTATCTGAACTGTCAAAAGGACGCCAGGTGCTCAGGGATCAAAAAGTTCATTTCACTATAAACAGTTTTAGACACTTTACGTACAGTTCATTAGAGAAAGGAACAGTCATTACAAGGCAGTTTATTGTCTGTGCAGTTCAACACAAGTTTTGCCTTTCATCAAGCTTCGAAACTCCTGTTGAACAACGAAGAAAGGCTTATCCCAGTGGCAAAGTGCCCATAAATTTGAAGAAAATCAAAGATCTCAGGAAAATAGCAAACTGTATACCACAGGACGAAGAAATACAAGATTTTTGGAAAGAAATTTATGAATGGCCAACTCATCAAGGAGGCCAGAAGGGAGAAGAACTAGATGATTGAGGTGAAAACATGGACAGTCCAGTTTCTTTCTATTAAGACAGTAAACAAGTTTGATAATAAATAAATAATAATAAATAAATAGATTTTATTGTCGTAGACCAATATAGGTAATTGACAAAGTCATAGTAATACAATATTACAAAATAATAGAGTCAAAGCAATAGTTTAAAGTCACAAAGTATAATAAATTACATCAAGTAGAATCGAAGAACTCTGTCAAACAATAGAAAGGTCTTAAAACCAGCCACTCAAAAAGTAATTTTTTAAAAATAACAATATTTTCACAACATTTCATATCCAATGGCAACTTATTGTACATTCTCAAGCCTATGCTGTCATAGTGTTTCATGCTTATGACAAGACGTTGATATGGAATATCAATGAGGTCTTTTTTCCTGGTGTTATAAGCATGAATATTGGATCTTTTATTCAAGCTATGGAGATTCTTTCTAGTGTGCATGATTACTTGAAATATATAGAGGTTTATGACAGTCAATATTTTTGTTTTTTTGAAAAGAGGTCGACAGTGATCTAGATACCCTGCACCGGTCAATATTCTAATAGCCTTTTTCTGCAAAAGCAAGACCTTATTGATGTGACAGCTGTTTCCATATACTAAAATTCCGTATGAAATTATGCTTTGGAAAAAAGCAAAATATGAGTTTCTGAGGTATTTTTCCGGTACAAGATTCTTCAACTGCCTTAACAGATAGATAACCCTAGATAACCTAGCAGAAACGAAATTTATGTGGGGTTCCCAGGTCAACCTGTAATCAAACATTAAGCCCAAAAACTTCAAACTATTGTTATTGTTGTGTGTATAGTCCCTGAGACCAAATGTCATAAGCTGAGTTTTATCCTCGTTTAGTTTAAAGCCATTCGCTGTGAACCACTTGGAAGCCTCCGCCAAGGTATCGGCTGTCATGTTATGTAAAGTGTGTACATCTGAATGAGAATTAAGAAAAGTAGTGTCATCAGCATACAACACAGTCTTGCTGTTGATTGTGAGAGGAAGATCATTTATCATCAATACAAAGAGGAGTGGTCCCAATATTGATCCTTGGGGGACACCGTACTTTACTTTAGCAAGATCGGATCTCTCATTTCCTACACAAACAACTTGCTGGCGATCGCCAAGGTACGATCTAAAAAGACTAAGGCTCCTTCCACTGACTCCATAATAAGCTAATTTTTCATTCATTTGTGCTTTTTGATTCATTGATAGTATGCATTTATTTGCATGTAACTTAGTATCGCCTAGCTGTTGCCTGTTGATTTAGGTGCCCCTAACCACCATTAAACATCATTTCATTTTGATGAAACTTCAACAGTATGTTTAATATGTGTATATCATCCAGTATGCGAAATTTGGAACGAATTGGACAATTAGAAATACCCGGTCAATCAATTTTTATGCTGGTCAATAGGGTTTTTTACCCCTAACCAACCCTAAACATTATTATATTCTGATGAAACTCCAACATTATTTTTAATATGTGTATATCATCCTGTATGCGAAATTTGAAATGAATTGGTCAATTATTTGAAATACCCAGTCAATCAATTTTTATGCTGGTCAATAGGGCTTTTTACCCCTAACCACCCCTAAATATCATTATATTTCAATGGAACTTCAACAGTATGTTAAATATGTGTATATCATCATGAATGCCAAATTTGAAACGAATCGGACAATTAGAAATACCCGGTCAATCACTTTTTATGCTGATCAATAGGGTTATTAACCCCTAACCACCACTAAACATCATTATATTTTAATGAAATTTCAACAGTATGTTAAATATATGTATATCATCCTTATGCCAAATTCGAAACGAATTGGACAATTAAAAATACCCGGTCAATCACTTTTTATGCTGGTCAATAGGGTTTTCATCCCCTAACCACCACTAAACATCATAATATCTCAATAATATTTCAACAGTATTTTGAACATGTGTGAATCATCCTGTATGTCAAATTTGAAAAGAATCAGACAATTAGAAATACCGGGTCAATCACTTTTTATGCTGGTCAATATGGTTTTTAACCCCTAACCACCCCTAAACATCATTATATTTTGTATATGTTTATATCATCTCATATGCCAAATTTGAAACGAATCAGACAATTATAAATACCCGGTCAATCACTGTTTATGCTGGTCAATAGGGTTTTTTACCCCTAACCACCATTAAACATCATTTTATTCTGATGAAACTTCAACAGTATGTTTAATATGTGAATATCATCTCATATGCCAAATTTGAAACGAATCAGACAATTATAAATACCCGGTCAATCACTGTTTATGCTGGTCAATAGGGTTTTTTACCCCTAACCACCCCTAAATATCATTATATTTCGATGAAATTTCAACACTATGTTTAATATGTGTATATAATCCTGTATGCGAAATTTGAAACAAATTGGAGAATTAGAAATACCCGGTCAATCACTTTTTATGCTGGTCAATAGGGCTTTTTACCCCTAACCACCCCTAAACATAATTATATTCTGATGAAACTTCAACAGTATGTTTAATATGTGTTATGATGTTATTTTTGATGGAATAACGCTTTGCCTCCTGCTTGGCGTCAATTGGTAGAGCATGAGAATTAATAACTATAAAATCTGGTCGTGGTTTTCTAGGATATAATTTCACTCAAATCCTAAGAGGCTCATTCAGGAGCTCTCACAGTAATTTAATACTGATAATTAACAAATATATATATATATATATATATATATATATATATATATAATATATATAATTTGTATCCTATGGTATTGGGGAATAAAATGAATGGTACACCATGAAAAATTTGATACATATATTAAACGAATAATCTCAAAGTCAGATCAATATAGGAAATATATAGAGCAACAAAATATGCAATGAAACAAAAATAAAAATCAAGCCAAAATATCACAAATCAGTTACTATTTTTCGGTTCTATAGCACGAAACTTTACCATGTGCTTTTTGATTCATTGATAGTATGCATTTATTTGCATGTAGCTTAATATCGACTTGCTGTTGCCTGTCAATTTAAGGTAATCTCCCTTTATATATATTTTCTTAAATCATAGAATGATAAATTGATGAATCAATAATTATAAATATATCATTTTTTATCATTTCTAATAAATATATATATATCTCAGGGTGCAAGATTCGGCACCTGATGGAAATAGATAAATCAATTTATCCAATGAACCAGAGCTACATTATATTATAAAATCAATGATCATGTGAACTAGCTTAGAACTTAATATTCTTTCAATTGGTGTATCCCTTGATATATAAATTGACTCATTCCTATTCAATAAAATATTTCTTATACCATTTTGAGACTTGCGCAAGTATTTTTATTAATTTCTTAATATTTAAAACCTTTCTGAGGAGCTAGCTTTTATATCTTGTTTCACTTGAAGCACTGAGGGCGCCCTAATTTTACTTTGACTATTTATCACTCACGTGCTGAATTTTCATAAGTTGCTGGTGGCGATCCGAATTCCTGGTAGTCTTGGATTGTTGGTGGCCGAAGTCGTCTCTTCCAAGGGATTAAAAATATTTGGATGACTTTTGCTTTACTATAGCATCACAAAGTCTTATAGAAAATTAATAATTTGATTAAACTTTAAGTCATTAAAAATGTACAGTAAAAGATATTGTGCTCTATAAATTTTGGTGACATTCCATGGTAGTGGTTGGCAGGCAAGTGGGCAAGTTCTACTTTCTTTTCACAATTTTCATTTCCGACTTGCAAATTCACATAAAATTTGAATAATTTGCTACTACGCCATTTAAAGGTTCAAATAGTTCGTGCCAATCTATCAAATTATTACTTATGTCACACATCTGATATTTTATCTGTCTTCGGGCCATATCCAAAACATAAACTGAACAGTAAACATTTACAAAATCTTATCATTTTTAGAAATATATATAAATTTATTTGAATCGGCTCACTATTGCCGCCCATCGATTACTACCATTTGATTGGTTCATGCAAATTTGTTACAGTATACATGCGCCTACGAACCTCCTACTTCCTTAATACATTAATTTATTTTTATTTTGGGTTTTTAGTACATTTTTACATGCAATACAATTTTCTAATGTTTATCGGTTGTTTCTCACTTTATAACAATTAGTCATGTGCTTTTTTAGTTCCTCTAGTTGCATACCATTTAGTTACAATAAATTTCTGCCAAGGTGTCTGGCTAGATTTTACGTTATGCGACTCAATCGATCATTATGTCGCCGATCAATAAATATTTTACGCCTAACCTCAAAATTCCAATACTTTATATAATATTATATAAGTAGCAAATTATTTCCATTTCTATCCGGCCGTTCTAAATTTAGCCATGATACCTGATATTATCTAATCTTTAAAAACGTTATCGCATTTGGCGATACTAGACTATTATCCCACTTTAGACCTATAAATTTCTTTCAAATAGCGGTTTTATTTACCCATCAGATTTTGATATTTTTCAATATCCAGAAAGCTCAGATATTCGATCGAATAGAATCTGAGAATCCATTACCCTGGAGAAATTTGATGACACATCAGGAAAATTCGAAAACATGATATTAATGTTCATACATCTATAATAACATCGCCTTATCACATGCCTGCACTCCATTGATGAGTGCATTAAGATTGAACTCGCATAGATTACAATAATCTGCAGCCGATCTGTTGAAGCTCATACTACAGCCGTGAGCTTCCTGACATGCAGGAAGAAATAAATGCAGCAAGACCGGTAGAATGCAATAATATGTCCTGACGGGCGTTAATGAGTATATTGATAATGAAATATGAAGGGAAAGGAAAAAGCTCTTTGAATCATTGAAGGAAGAGGGAGGAAGACAGTAGAGAGAGGGTATGTGAGGAAGAGAGAGAAAGAATGAGTGATGTGGTCTTGTCACCTCCACCACCATCATCGCTGGAGACTTGTGGAAGTCGCGGCAGGCCGCGTCTCAGATCAGTCTCCTACCAGTTTTGACCGCGACTACCTACTACCTACTAGTGGAGAAAGGTTCTCATAGTTGTTCAGTTCATACGGAAATATACTCGCGGACTCTCTTATCAGTGCACATGGCCGGACAGAGCCAATTCCAATCACAGGTTAGTAGTGAAGAATGTGAATTTTTTAGACTCCTATATTTTCCGGCTGATGATAGCGAATTCAATGAGAATCACAAACCATATTTTCTCAAGTTTGATGAAATGATAAGTTCTAGAGTGCTTATCAAAGGTTAAATTCGATTCAAATTAACGTTCCTGAAGATCCATAGTTTCAAATTCATTAGAAATGTTATATCATTCATAATAACAGAATCCTGCTGGCTCTTCACATGAATTAGTACTTTTCCATTCGATGCAAACAAGAAATCATACGGACGACAACCAAAAGTAGACTACTTTATTATTCATTTTCGGACATTTTATATGAGTGTGGTGAACGGATCAGATTAAACTTTTTTCTCGCTTGATAAGTCTTATTGCTCAGTGATTGAGTAAGTTTATGTCGTGGAATACCGTGCTTAAGTTCATGAGAAAAGCTCATCACATGAATTTATGATGAAAAACAGCATCTGCGAAATAAATTATGTGAAATAATCTCAAATCATAATTTGTATGTGACATATAAGCTAATAAAGTATCCTTTCATTTATTGAAAAAACTGAGTTTGGGCATTGATTGAATATCAGTATGAATAGGCATTTCCACTAATGATGTCAAATCAATAGAATGAGAATATCTGATTCTTACATCTTCATACATATTGAGCATGTTGATTATATTATAAAATAAAAGTCAGTAAGAGAAATATTTATTCAAAGGTTTAATTTGACTATCATGCAAGACACTAATAAAAGCTGTAGAACTGCCGTTTTATCATATTTATATTTCTTTTTCTATTCGTGATTATTATCAATCCAATTCTGCATTCTGTTCAGTGATGAACATCGCTTTTCCCGCTCGGTAGCCTAACAAAACTTTATGGGTAATTGAAGTATTCTATTCAAATGAGATATAGTTTTCAACGATGTGGATCAGGTCCCTTATTGTTAGAATATATTTGTCAGTTCTAGCCTCAGACTATTCTGGATTATAGTATCAATACTACATTCTTTTTACAAGAGGGAAATGAACTATTTATAAAAAGAAATAATTGAAATTTGAGATCTATCTATCATGAGAATCTACTAATACTCGCACATTATTTCATCTATGAACAAAAATCAATCAGAATTAATGCTCAATTAAGTTCTTCAAAATCAGGTATTGTAGTGTAATTGATTTCAGGTCGACCGAGAATAATTCAAAGCCCAGTATATTATCTGTACTATGATACCGTTTAAATTGAATCATGAATTGAGTTTATAATAATTCAATATTTATCTCTCATTTCAATCTAACATAAAATAATCAACTACAAAGTGATACCAGTGATATCAGTTGATCATGAGAAGCCTCATTTTAGGGAAACATAGAAACATAGTCCAATGATAACTTCATCCAAAACAAACTACTAATAGCGACCTATCAGTCACTCTTGTGATCACAAGTAGTAGCTACCAATAGTGATCGAACATAACCACGAAAATATTGGCGATTGACAACCCACCAACAGGATGGAAAATGTTCTATATCATTATGGACTGCTTTGCTAAGGAAATCAATTTCTCCTTGTTGAACAATCAATTTCAATTCCTTAATTTGCTGTTATCATTAGACTTCTATAATTCTTTTGTTGTAATTCAGATTTCGTAAGCATAACAAAGTTCAATTTACTGATCATTTGAAGATAGATATTTTGTCAGCGAATGCCGTAGATACTTACTTGAAAAAGTATGCACTTAGATTCCACAAAGCCGGATTCATGTTCTTGAGTCTACATGATCATTTATAACTTGGATATTGTCATCTAAACCTCTTCTTCATGAACAAAACTAGCAGTAAATTCCAGTTTGTATTTTGAGTAAATCTTACACACTCATTATAATCATGTAAACTGTAAGAACGTTAGAGGAATATCGAGTAAAAATCATTGAGGTGTATTTTACTGATCTTACAATAATTTAGTATAGAAATTGCAATCCATTTTTCAATGCAGTCGCATTCTCCGTAGCCAACATCCAACTAGGTAGGCTATCTTCTCAAGTGGAATGTTCTAGGTATATCAATAACAACTGAAATATTCTATTCTATATTCTCAATTATCATTCTATTCGAATGAATCGAGCTTCATAATAGATAGTCGATCCGAGTGACAATAATTTAAACGAATTTTGCGGTTTTACACATGCCAGTGACAGTTGATGAAGAGAGAAACCTGTGAGAGTCGTACTCTCTCAATATTTGTTGCGCGTCTGTGTCAGGCGCAGGTATGGAGATGACGCCTCAACTTGACTGGCGATGAAGCCACTCATCACACTCCGTCCATTCTGTAGCATCAGTACTGAACTTGTGTAACTGTACAGAATTCCATTTTTCGGCAAAATTCCAAATTATTGGATGTGAGAAATGAAAAGAATCAAGAACTGAAGTTATTATAACTTCCGGAAGTACCGGAAATCTATGATACAAAACTGTAATTCATAGATATTAAACCTTTGAGATGCACTCTATGCATACCTTCTCAATGTTGTACAGATAGTTTTATCGGAGGAATTCAACTTTCAAATCACTCTTTGTGATATCAGATTGTAAACTAAAAATCACTTATTCAACATTCAACAGGACGACTAGGTTTTAGACTGATGAATTGATAGTAGTAATTACGAAAGGAGTTTATATTCAACACATAAATTACTTTTAATGCTCAGTCTAAAGGCCTATGTATAATTCTATTACATAAAAATGATAATACTCGAGAAAATATAATTTCTTCCCAATTCGGATCATGAATATCGATTTATGTATTCTACTTATATTTTAATTTAAAAAATCGTTCAAACTCAAACTTGATCATCTCATAGTACTGTAGTAATGCCTCATTGCTTTACCGTGGAATGAGATTAATCTAATCCAAGAGAAGAATTTATTGAACGGATTGGTTATTCATGATAATATAGTATTGAATAATCAATAATAACATTCATGACTCTTCATTAATAAAAACTTATCGGATGGGCACGTTAAAATGTCGGTCCCGGCTGAAGTATGACAGTCGTAAGGCCCATTGACGGCTTACATTATATATTCAAGCGGTGGTACCTTCCCGCAAGGGACTCCCCACCAACAAGAGCCATACGAATTTACTTTTATTTACTATTAATAAAAACTTATCTAATGAGCAGTTGCAAATTGATTGTATTAGTATTGGTTAATTTCATTGTTTAAATTGAACTTCCCAAGATTGTGATTAGCTTTGTTTAATGATATCATTTTCCATTTCTCACAATTTAACACGAAGTTATGAAATCAGGAGGATTGAAATTGAAGCGTATGATCAATTTTACGCTACAGTTAATAACATTATTATTTTTGTCATTGCGCAAAACAAATAATATCATATTGATTGAACAACATTGATAGACTAGGAGCACATCAATTATTGTTTTGATTGCTTATCTCATTATTCTCCATCAATGATTGAGAAAACGTTCTATAATAACTAAAGTTGACTTAAAAATCATATCATCAGCCAGAATACAAGTGGTGGACTCATTTTCAGTTTTGACGTTTTAATGAAGAAATAGACTATAATAATAGTCTGAAGTGAACATTACTCCTATTATCCTAAGTAATTATAATATTATAATAATCTGAAGTGAACATTACTAATCTTCTATTATCCTAAATAATTTCCTCCCTACAATACAAACATGATACATTCAAAATTAGTCTGATATGGAATGCAAATCAATTCAGAATTATAGTGCAATTGAATATATTATGTCCACTTCAATTATTGGAATGTAGTTCTGAATTGATATGGAATTCGTAACAAAAAATGGAAGAATAATAGTAATAGCTCAAAGTAGAGAAACTTTCAAAAAATTACTGATTTTCTGGCCCGGTTGATCAAATCTGATCTGGATTTGAATGAGCAAAGATGCTGTCAAAAATGACATGTAGTATAGCTCGAACAAGATCCACCTCACCTATCCAGCTTGAGTTACGATAGAGAACAGATCAGACTGAAGGGCGTGGAGAACTGTAGAGTCGAAACTCAACAACAAAACAATAATTAGCTGACGGATAGAAAGTAAGAGTGGACCGTAATCTGAGGATCATGCTCGTCGCAGGAACGGACTGTGCTGTATAGGTGGCTGCCGGCTGCAGGCAACGACTGTAATCTTTGAAAACGTATTATTGAGACGAATAACATCTGAGCGTCAGAGCAACGAAACAGAACGCAATTGATGGACAAGCCGATTGAAGACTAGAAATGAATGCCGGTGCAATGAGCTGTCGTCCTCTACTTTCTTCGATAATACGACGCCAAGCACCTTCAGCTATTATTTCCTCGACAAATTCTAGTAGTTATAGTTCTATTGGGATGTTTTATAGAGGAGATTATTAGTTTGAAAGCTCTCTCAGGATCAGTCCTAAAGAGGTTGAGAAAAACGTCAGTTCTAGAAATACGTCTGCAACGTTATTGAAATATCAATGAACACGGCTTTGTTCAAATGTTTATCCTTGTCATTTTAAAGTCGTACTTTTTTGGGTATACCGGATTGGTCATATGGTAGGGATTTTCCTGTTTAAAAGCATGCTTCCATTCTTCATGAGATGAACGTTTCATTTGAAGAAATTAGCCGTCCAGGTTGGTATAGTGGTCTGGAGCGTTATAACCGTCAGTCCGTTAGCATCTACTGTTTCGTGGGTTTGAATCCCGCCGGGAGGCATGGACGTTTGATCGTCTCATCAATCACTCACCCAATATGATAGAGCAAACATTCAATGTATGCAAATAACATGAGTACTAGAGGTATGTTGTTATTCAACCGACTGAAACTGGGAAAATTCAGTTTATTTATTAATAAGATCTGTAAATCTAACACTTTTTTATGGAAGCGAAACATGGGTAGCTACTTTCCAAGCCTGATGAGAGAAGGTTGCAAGCATCAGAGATGAGGTTCCTCCGTAGAACATAATACATAGAACGAACATATGGATGTAGCAGAAAAGATCGCTACATGGATATAGGCATACGGACTCAACATATTTGCTATAAGATATAGAATGAATGGGAACAGAAGTGGCTGATTGAAGCATGTTGATAGGATGAGTAATGACCGGATCACCAAACAGCTCCTATATTGAATCAGCTATTTGGAAGGAGAGATCGCTAATAACAAACATAACCAATACTTCAATAGAAACAACAAATAAAGTTATTTAATAAAACCACATGAATTAGACAAAAACAGAAGAAAGCAAAGAATAAACTATAGTCATATATCAATTGACGAGAATAGTTCGATAGAAATTGGAACACATGTGAGTCCGCTACAATGGATGTTGCCGTACGATTTTTTGCCTTCCTTATAAATTTCATTAGATTAAACAGATAATGTCAAACAGTTGATGTTTGTCAAGTTCCGTTCTGGTATAATTCATAAGGATGACAAAAAATCGTACGTCCAAAAATCGATGTGTGTGTAACTGGCTCAACTGGACGCATTTGGTAACGTTGCACTCATCTGTTTCAACTCCATCGGACTATTTTCGTACGATTGACTATTCATACTTCTCATTGATTCATAATGCTTACCTTGGAGCTGTTCCCATTTCTTAAATCAATTCAGTAAATTCCAAAATCTTAAGGAGTTGATTAAAAGTCGTTATTTTACTATACTATGACCCTTTTCCCGAGAGGTTCAGTCTATTTTTAGGGCAACCAAGAATCAAGTCACAGTTTTTAAATGAATGCTTACACGATCTAATAGAATTCAATGATAATATTTCCTGTTCTTCTACAATATCCTAGGAATTATTCCTCATTTGTATCACAATACCTAAATAATTCAATTATTCCAATGAATAGAGCGAGCATGCTACAGTTTATTTAGTAGGAGATGCAGTAGAAAGATTGCATTGTGTTAGGGGAGAAATAGTGCAATTGTTATTAAGTTATTATAACAGTAATGTTGTAACATGCGAGCAGCTTCCCATGCATAATGATAATGGAAATCACGGATAGTTATATGAAGGGTTTGAGAGTGAAAGTAATAGGAGGAACGTGCGCAAACCAGAGATTCTACGTTTGCCGGGGATGATGTTCATTTGCTGAGAGACAATGATACAATTAATTGTTACGGTCGCCATTGTCTCTGCTGCACTCTGGCATCGCGATATCTTTAGCGGTATAACATTTCGTTTTCACGGTTCGTGCTTGGCTGAGATTGTGATTTTGTTGCGCTCTCGAATGTTGCAGGTGCACTTCCTCTGTTGCTTCGGCTTCCTTCTTGGCCTTCAACGACCTTCGGAAGCTGCATCGTCACCGGCCAAGCTGGACACTGACCTGGTGAGTAGAGTTCTCTTGTCTTATCCGAAGACTGACCCACAGAATGTTGTCAAATATTTCTCATGAAGGTGGATCTCAATGACATACAAGATACAATGGAGCATATTATTACAGTACGAGTGTGGACCACCATCTCAAAATTCACAAGGTTGAGTGATAGAGAAGAAAGTATCTAGAGTTTCAACTCCGCCTAATAAAGAGTATTTTAATTTCTCTTATTTTAATTTTTCTACCTCTTCCCTCTTATTAGTAGCATAGAACAACCAATCTATCAATCCTTCATGCTTGTAGGTTAGTCAATATCACTTTGATGAGATATATAATGTGGATCCCTAACATTCATATGTTTTGGTTCTGAAGTCTGATATAGTATATTTCGCACCTAGAGCAGAAAATGAGATTTTTCCGGCTCGAAATCGGTTTTCAAGTCCGAGGCCGTAGGCCGTAGGACTAGAAAAGATTGAAAGCCGGAAAAACATTTTTGCCCGTGGTGCGAACGCTATTTTTCGCCACACACAAAAATAAACAATATATATGAGAAAAGTTGTTTACTAAGCACTTCCGAAAGCAGAAGTGGAAGGTGATAGCTCTAGCAAATCTGAGGTAATCTGAATATCAGGAAATTGTCCAAGTATTCTCATTTTTCATTCTGATTTGTCTAAATAACCTAAAAGATGATGTTCAATTATGTGGGAGGTTGAGTTTATACTTTTTTATTATTTCAAATGACAATAAGATGATATTATTACAAATGTTTTAATTATTGAACAATGAACACAAATAATGAAAATTTTTTTGATCAGCTGTTTTTTGATCAAAAAGGCTGGAAAGGGTACTCTTTCCGGCCTAGGCCGGAAAGAAAAAACCTGTTCTGCCGTCAGACGATAGTCGTCTGCAAACAATGTCTTTCAGATCTACGTAAGGACTGGAAAACAGCTGCTTTCTGTGCAGTGGGGCGAAAATCAATTATTGTGTATGCTTTTTCTGTGTAGTGATCTTTCAAGATCACTTCTTGATCGCTTTCATGAAGCATTTTTGAATGAAGCACAAAGCAGCGGAATTGTGAGTTAAGGTACAATATTATTGATGATAGTCTCCTTATAATGGCGTCTTACAAACATGAAATTGTTAAGCTTGAACATATACATGGAATTAGAATGTTCGTGGACTTTGGAGAGGGAGAATCCATTTTTTTTTTTTTTTTTTTTGGTTCAGTAGACTTTTCAGATTCTTCGGCGTTATTTGGAGGTTTCGAGGGAATGAATAACTAGAATAATGTCAATAAAGTAAAGAAGAATAACGTCAATCAAGTTTCCTTTGAAATATTATGTCTCAGTACAGTTCATCGAACAATAATTATTATGTTGACTATTTCCAAACAGAAATAAATTATAGAGCTTTATGTCGTAATGAAGAAGAGTTTATGAAGTTAATTTATTCTATTTTAGATTGGAAACTAAGCTGATATTTTAGAGAAGTAGAAGAATAATCTCATTATTTTTGAAGCTTCCATTAATCAACATTCGGGAGAGAGAAAGAGAGAGTTTTGCTCTCTCTCGATCATATTCTACAAAGACTTTAAAGAGATATAGACCCACAATGCCTGTGCCTTCTCAATGATAGCTCTTACTTGAAATTGAAGGCCGCCATTGGGGTATTTCAGCACGAGATATTATATCTATATATTTGTAATACTATAGATTACAAAGGCATTGGTATGTAATAATCTTATAGGTTGCCCCCTCAATTGCCGATTTTAATTCCAAGTATGACACTAGCGCTGCATGTGAGTCTATGCATCTTTAAGGTATTTGATATTTTATTACTATAATATGTGACAGTTGAATGAATGAATAAAGCAGAAGTATACTCTTCGACGTGAAATTAATCAAGATCTTTGGAAACAATTAATATTATTGATTGAGTCTCACAAAACGGGAATCATTCGTGTATGTGGAAAACTGTAGAGTACAATGTATGATAACTTATGATTGAGACGGTCGGTATTATTTATAACTATTATTATATTCCGGTATTTATACATAGTCGTTCAAAGTTCGTCAATGTGAGAAGATTGCATAATAACCATTCCAGTTGAGTGGGATGAGGAGTTCCAGTTCCGTTCAGGTTTAGTTTTCAAACCAGTCAGATACTGTAAAGCGGGAACAGTCAAACCACATAAATAAGTTTATTTGCTACTTTTCCTTCAAGATATTTTTCAAACTCGTAATGCACCTAACGGTATACTGTGGATGCACTTACAGTTTACTGTATACTGTTAAGTATCACACTGTCCGGAATACTGTAGATTAGGATACTGATCTATATAAATTATTTCAATTTTTAAACATGCCATTTTTATACATGTTGCCAGAAGAAGGCTTGAACGTTTGAGAAAATCCTGATTCTAGATAACGAAATGTATACTTCTTACTTCTACAAAAAGTCCAAATAAACTCAAATCTTCTAAGACGAAAACTGAGAGCAAGACTATGGATTTTTACCTTTGTTTTATTCATTCGAATTCATTAATTATTGCAGTAGCCACCTTCCATCAAGCTTCATATTATGATTCGCGTTGTGAATTAGTTCCTTTCAGGCTATATGTAATTTTTTACACTGAGAATGAAAATTCGATTTGATTAGATAAGAAAATATGACCAGTACTAAGTTGTACAGAATATAGATAGAGTTTTCATTACAGTTTAGAGCTGTACTGAGTTGTACATGTGTGCACCCATGGGAAAGATATACATAATAGAAAAATCAATCTAAATAAAGGAAACTTTCAGGTACTTGGAACTTCTAGATTTCTTGATCTGTGAATAATACAAGATAATTTTATTTTCACTGTATCGATGAATAGCTGAAGTTGTCAATATGATAATATTACTCAGAGATGAATTTGATAAAATTGACCGTGTAAAGTTATATCTTTAACTATATGCTATTTATATCGTATAGAACTGAATGAAATTTTTATTCATTTCATCTGACACTGTAGTTTACCAGTGAACTCTGATGCTAGATGTGGAATTAAAATTTCCTGATTTTCTCTGAAATCTGCTGTCGAGGTTTTTAGATGAATATTATTGCCATCGAAGACACGCCACTGCAACACAGACAATTTATATCAAATCACTCCATTATTCAAATCTATGTGGAATCAAGAAGATAGTGTTACACTCAAAATGCTATTCCGTATCCCACAACAACAAATTGATAGGCCTATTACAACTCTTAATATTCTCTCGCAACAACAATATTTGTTAAAACTCCGTAGAAATTGAAAAAATAAATTCATTAAGATTTTATTAAGCTGCTATCCAAATTTTATTATCAATTTATTGATTTTTATCAATGAAGAGAATCGTGATACTCATTTTCATCTAATGTAAATTTTGTAGTTGCACCCACTAAATCACGCGCATTAAACTTCACTTGTATTTTACGGCACGACATACTGCCGACTCCCTTACACTCGTATGCGTACGTCCGTCTGTAGTTCTGGGCAATGACCGTTAATGATATGCAGACTTCGAAACGTGAATCTCAACAAAGTGATAAGAGACTTCTTGAACTTGAACTTGATCAAACAGGACAAAAGTGAGCAAATAGCAAGACTTTTATACCAGCCTTTGCATGTGAAAGAGTATTAAAAAATTAAAGTTCGTTTTCAAACTTGTATCGTATTATATTGTTGGCTGAATATTATTTTTGGGATTATTATTCTTCCATCATAAATCGAAAAGTATTAGCTCCCTCAATATTGAACTCCACTTCCTATCATCATTGCTGAAGAAGCTCGTTTCCTGTAAAAAAAAATCAGTAATGATGACACAATGAAATACGTTAAAATATACAGAACTGTTTCATGAATGATGCAAGTTATAACATTTAGCATGTTTGTAGAATCACAATTGGAAGTAAATTCTTGTTGAGACTCATTTGTGAGGCCTTATCCTCGAATGAGCGTAATGAAAAAATGAAAGTGTCCGTGTGAACAGTGGGTAAACTTCTCAGAACGTCATCGATGTGAACTCGCACACAATCAACTCGAAATCCATTCAGGGCGTTATTGAACATCTTGTTACCGTTTGCGAAAGGGAGATAATGAGCCGTATGCACGAGATTCAAGGTGTTTGTTGACGAGTGTTTGTTGACGTTTATTTCGGTTTGTATCGTGTTGGTGTACTTTCTCTCTCGTGCGTTGAGAGGTGATTTGATCAGCAGCCGGCTAGCCCATGTTATGGCGACCAAGCAGGACCAGGAGAAGATTCAAGTTCACAGCTACCACTCCAGTCAAGTTCGCTGACAACTCTCACTCTCTGTTCACGAGATATGCAAATTAGCAACATCCAGTTGCCAGGCTTATCTTTATCTCATTATCAATAATATCCGGCGATAGGCCGGAAAAGGAATTGAAACTAAACGCTCATGGGAAGCAGAACCTCGTCGATTACGCCCGTGAAAAAAATTAACCGAACATTCCTGAAGAACGAGTTTCATTATTCAACGTTCGTTCATCTTCCTGGAATGACTCGCGTAAACTTTCATCCGATGCCGTTTTGAAGGTTATCAGCAGTCTGCTAATATATTATGTATTGTGTTGTAATCGAAGAACTTTCACGTGTCGATAATATTTCTTCATTATTTGAATTTTGTACGTATCCATGTTGTTTTTCACGGAGAATTGGGAAGGAAGGGCAATAATTCTTTTATTGAACAATAGGTAGTACGGACCATTTGGAAAGAGTGATTTCACTTTTTTTAAGAATTTAAAATGAATAAGTTTGATGTTTATTTCAGCCCCTTTAACTAGCATTCGTAGCTCTTTCAGTGGTGTATTCAAGGGAATCTGTAATAGTGGATGATTTCTATTCTGTCCAAATAGAAGTGACACGAACTTATGCTATTCTCAATTAAATTTCAAAGTCTATTATTTGAGAAATTGTAATTAATGTTAACATTCAATATTATGTTTCAAAGAATTCTTAATAATATTCTCAATCAATAATTTTATTCAGTAAAATGCATTACAAAATTGGTCCCGCTAAACCTAAAAGATTTTACAGCAGGTGCCTACAAATAATAAAATACATAAATAGAATGTAATGCTAACTTTAACAATAAACTAAGGAGAAACTTTTCTCCATGAAACTGGGAGTTTAGGAATTTCAAAAGGAGTATGAGGTATTAGATGGTCTAAGGATGATTAATAGGGTATAGGGTTAATGGAAATTGGAAAAAAAATTATTGCATTGATTATTGCAAAGACAAAGGCCTACAGTTGGTACGTCTCTAAGTAAGATGTCATTTTCACTCTAGATGCATGGGGATCTTTGAGAAGTAAGTAATCGATTCGTACAGACTGAGAAAAATTGATATTCGTCAGAAAAACGCCCATGGAACATTGCGTGAAATTTTAGAGGTAGAAAAGTACACAGTATTGTAAACAGTAGGCTAATACAAGTCATGGTAACCTAACGTGAAATTCTAGTATAAATTCAACTTTTTAACACGTAATATCAGTAGACCACATTCGTTTCCATTGTCGAATTTAAACAACTTTCAACCTCTACTTTCCATTCTTCAGACTATTTCTATTAAAAACTAATTTTCAGGTAGTATGTTCAAGTCTGAACTCAACAATTTTCTGTTTCGTTGTACACGTCTGTTATTTACATCATCATAATAATAGCTGCCTTACACTCGGTAAGAAATGCCTTTCTCCATACGTGGTGATGTTATCTAATTTTCAAAATCGTAGCCTGGAATTACATTTTGTTGTAATCATTATTTCCAACGGAAGCCTGCAAGATGCTGAAAAGAGGACTTCATCCTGCTTGGAACTTGAATCAACACATCATGTTGATCAAGTAATTATTGAATTCGATTCAGGCAAAATGGAGTTGGTTGTAAAGTAGTCATAGAATATTTTCACTCTCTCTTCCACCCATTCATGTTATGGTTATTTTGTTATTTTGTCTGGACCACATCCAACCCCCAATGAATAATTTTCGTCTAGATTTGGCCCAATTTTACTGGTATCGAGAAGGGTGGACTTGTTTTTCAATACTTTCCACATGAAATAATTTGTTATGAAATTTTCAAATAACTTTCTAACTTCAACTTTAATTTATTATGAATTTTATTTAGAATTATCTTCAATTCATCAAACATTTTCCCTCTATTCTGCTTCAAAACAATAGTTTCAATAAAAAACAATTTCCATATATAGGCTAGCTTCTCGAATAAAGTTGTAAAAACTAGAGCAATCAATCCATTCATAGTCTCTTTATTTGTGAGTTATCATCACAAATTTCTATTTCGCAACTCAATCATTAATAACTTATATCAGACTACCATATAACCCGTGCATGGCACTGGGGAAAATTTAGTGTTGTAAAATACAATCTCTTTATGTCCTTATGTATTTATAAGAGTTGAAAATTTCCAGCAAAAAAAAAACGATTTGATATGTCTGAAGCAAGCAACCTTTGATTGATCAACCGCGCAATCTACCAACTGAGCTACGGAGTCACTTCGAGAGAGCCCTGTTTGGTTGCGATCAAATAGTTACGCAAACTTCGAATTACAAATCGGATGACTTGTTTAAATTATTGAATTTGAGTGAACTGATTGATTAATAACAATAAGCCTATGTCTATCCATGTACTACAAGGCTTGTAGTCCAGTCAAATGGTCGTTTTTCAGGAAACAGCCCCGAAAGAATTTTTCTCGACGGTTCTATATGTATTTTGGGGCGCTGAATTCAAATCTGAAGTTTGCTGACACGCCAGAGGGCGGCTTCACCCCCAAAACCCCCAAAGATTTCGGACCCTATTTCCACTTCTACCCTACCACTTCTACCCTTGGATATTTCTCTAGTATAGATAAAAACCACACATCACGTGGAAGAACAATTTATTCTGAACAAAATTCCTTAGGAGTTTTTGAATTTAGTAGTGGTGGGAGGGGGAATACACCCAAAATAGAAAATCATGTCCTACAACCAAAATACAAATTTTTCATTATGATACCTTTTCAAGGCCTTCCTAAAAAAATACATAATTCGGCTGAAATCATCTCACAAGGGTAATTTCCTATGAGAATCACCCGTTAGAAACATTTAATTTCAGTATTGACGAAATTTTAAGGCTTTTTGGAGGTGAAGCCGCCATTTCAGATTCGAATTCAGCTCCCCAAAATACATATAGAAACGTTGAGATAAATTCTTTCGGGGCTGTTTCCTGAAAAACGACCATTTGACTGGACTATTGGTAAATTCAGAATGAATGAATGATTGAAAGGTGAATTCAAATTTCAAGTTTTCAGCGAAACTTCAATTTAATCAGTTGAGTAGTTCATTCAGAATGATGCATCACTCGTGTATTTCCTATACCGTACATGTTTTAGACGATTCTCATTATAGATTTATTTTTCTCAATATTGGATTTCTATTCATTCATTTTTTTAAGTGAAATATTAATTTTTATTCATGCTTGACCGACGAAAGAGTGAACATTTATAATTTCATTTTTCCAAAGTAGTAATGAGCTAGAAATTGGAAGTAATAATATTACTTGATATGGTTGACTGGATGATAGAATATGGGAAATAATTAAAATGAGTAGGAACCAATCTGATAAGCAACTTGAAAATTCAATTATAAAAATTTGGCACGCATGATAATGATAAGCAGATTCCCAGTGTTGGGAAACACTAAATCTCGTTGTAGAATGTACTGGGTCCGTCACATCACCCCTCTGCTGCATTGGGTCTCTTCTCCAGACATCTCGATTCCAGGAAGTCCTTCCGGAAAATACAATGCCATTATCATCGGGAGCTCTATTGAGTTCCACGATTGAGATTGCCGTAGTTCTTGTCAGGAAACAATAACACAGCAATCTTGCCATCTCTTCTCAGACTGATGCGGCTGTTGCATCCGAGCTTTTCCGGTTGAAATGACAAGTCTACAAATCGATTCTTTTATTGAGAAAATAGTCGTATTCTGTGTTTGAGAGCAGTAAGTAGTTCAGCAAGAGCTCTCACTACTTACAGACATGAAAAATGTTCACTACACGCTGATAGAAAGTTTAAACTCTGAAGGAGGCATAGTAGGTTCATAATCTATGAGTAGATAAAATAATTCAACATCAAATTCGGCTCACGGCAGAATTCTAAGCCTAATGAATCAGCTTACTTTATTCATCAACTCATTCATTCATTATTCATCAACTCATTTCATTAATTTCATTGAACTTGCTACTGAACTCTATTCTTTGTTTTTTGTTAAATGTGGATCTATTTGAAATTTGTTTCTAATCAGTAAATGACATTTTTTATTCTATTCTATATTCCATTCTATTATAAATACAATTCAATATTTGAAAAAAATAGATCAAAAATATTACTCATTGTCAATTTATTGATATAAGTTCTCTTAAGCTGCGTTTACACCAAAGCTATTAACAAAATGTTAATAACTTAATCCTCATAGATTGTATTAGATTGAACATACCTTATCATACATATGATGAACATGTGTTTGTCAAGTTCCGTTCAATCTAATAGAAACTATAAGGATTAAGTTAACATTTTGTTAATAACTTAATCCTCATAGATTCTATTATATTGAACATAACTTACCATACGCATGATACACATATTATATGTTTGTCAAGTTCCATTCAATCTAATAGAAACTATAAGGATTGAGCTATTAACATTTTGTTAATAGCTTTGGTTCAAACCCAGCTTTATTCATAGAGTCCTCCCATTTAAGCTGCAGAAATTGATCAGCTCAGCGATTAGAATGAGTGACTCATTCTAATCGCTGAGCTGATAAATTTACTAGTGCATAGTAGTATAATGGAATAAATAAACTAGATTGTCATAGTAGTTTCATAGATGAAAAACTAAAGAGTATTATATTCTGTTTGTTAGTAGGTAATTTAGTTTGTCAGATGACCGGTTGTCGGCCAAAATCTTCAATTCACACTAAAAAACCCCTGATGTTGAGACCTCACTTGAAAAAACAGATTCATCCATCTTTCATTATCACATTATTACAAGAACCAAGTTGATCTCATGAATTCATCTTTTCACACTGAGTGAAAAAAAGGTTCATGAATCACAGTAATCTTATTAAATCACAACCTGTTACACATTGCTGTATATTATGTAACATGGGGCTTCATTATCAAATTAGTTCTTTTGATGGATGGCAATTTAGATTGCATGACAAAACTACAGTTTTTGAACAATAAAACTCTTGTGCTCTAGTATTATGAGAATAATATCATGACAAATGGAAGAAGACTATGAGGTTTCATTGAATGAGAAGAAGTGTGGGAGGATGGATTGTGGTGTAGGGGAAAGGGTGAATGGAGGTGTGAAGATAGATGTCGGTTCACTAATCAAAGAGAAAAACAAAGAGAATGATGGAGGAAGAGAAACAGATATCATGGCTGCTGGATCCAATTGTTCGCGTTCTCAGGCCCAATTAGTAACTACTTCTTGAGATCTCTAGCTGTAAGTCGTTGTTTGTTTTTATCTGTTGGGAAATTTGTACGCGAGAGTATCTCTGAACTGTGAAAGAGTTAGTAAGAGCAATACAATCGCAAAGAAAGTGAACAGAGCTTTGTGTTCAAATAGAAGCATAAAAGCAGCGTGACAAGAGGCGCAGCCCTCGAGGTGTCACTATCACTATCACTACGACCTTGAACAGGTTTTCGCTGCGATTGCTATCGGGCAGTGTGAAGACAGGAGCCATGTACCTACCTTGAACTCTACTAACCAACCATAAGGAGGAGCATTCCGGCCTATGTTACTGATTTATAAAAATATAATGGATAAGAGAGATTTTAAGTGAAAAAGTTCGTCAAGCAATTTAAAGAGGAATGATTATTGAAAGATAGTTATGATTTGTACTGAAAAACGAACATACTAAAAAAATGGAAGGAGAAATAAATATTAAAGTTAGGCTTTCAAGTTTAAAGCTTGAATATTCAAGTATTCTTAGAGAAATTAGTGTGTAGGCTGTAATATATTCATGAGGCAGTTTAGGGAGATTTGCACTGATTTGGTCTATAAGACCATGAACATATGAAGGTTCCTACTTATTATGAGAATGAAATGGATCATCTCAAATACGGTAAAATAGAGTTCTTCTAATACGGTAGTATTCTAGATAAATGTCCAGAAAAGAGACTGTTATTTCCCGTGATTTGATTTCACATTCCAAATCTAATGGTAATGTATTCTCATCTTGAGAGGAAAACTGTATATTTTGTTGAAATAAACTTAGTTTCACATAGTTTTCCTACTTTCAACAATTGTTTTCTTCGATAATGAAAATTGTTAAGAAACACTTGGTTATCAATAATTAAAATCTTGTATATCCTCTTAAAGTTCCTGTGCTATGGTATATTCTTATTATAGATAATAAAATAGTTCAGAATAATTTGAACAGAGAATACATCAATCGTAACAAAGAAGGATGTTTCTGAGAGTAAGCTAATCATTCCGTTGAAGAATTTCAATTTTCTGATGGTGATTCGATGGAATATAATCTTCTTAATGTAAGATTGGAACTAATACAATCATTAAACATTTTCTAATTGAAAAAAAAACTTGATTATTCCTGTTATAATCAGAATTCACGAGAAATATTCAATAATCAGACATCAATATGGTGGTCTCTTGTCTCCATTATCAATGAGCTATTGAGTATGACAATAACATTGGACTGGCAAGGAGCAATATAGATAATTACGGTGTATCAATGGCTCATCATACCAGAGATAATCAGCATAATAGCTTATAAATTGATATTGGTAGCCTCAAGACCTCATCTTGCAGCTTCTATGAACACGTTATACCTCGTGAAATGCATGAGATGCATCATTTAGAATATGACTATCTTATGGCTTATTAGACAAATTTCACATACCATATCATAGCGTTGAGAATGAACGAACAGATAACAATAAAAAATTCATCATAATTCAATGGAATATCACTAATGATACAAGTAGTAGTAGATACCACTCCAAGCAATGGATGAGAGTAACTTTTATTCAAAAGCGAATGGATACAATTGAGAAACTCCATCTTGTTCAGAGAAAACTCAATTCAAATACACCTACGATGAAGATAAATCTTATATTCACTGATTTTTCGAGATATTTTCCACATGCTGCTGACATAAATGAGGTAACAGAAATCATCTATGAAAATAGCTATTAATAATATCTAATAATTTATCTATAAAGTAGTGACAGGCTAGTAGCCCTATAATTACTGACCTTCTCTAAAAACAATGTTGGAAGTTTTGCATACATCGATCAGCACATCAGACGAACAATATAATGATAGCTTCGTTTTATTGAATTGCATATATTTTTAGCTGATACGCTGAATGATAAAAAAATTATAATAATTTATTTTAACCTCCACCCAGTTCTAAGTAACGTAGTTCAGTACTTGGCCTAACACAATTTCCACAGTTTGAAACGTGATTTGTGTAAAGACTTTGCGAAGAGAGGAAAATTTACATGAGAATTTGATATTGCGTTGACTTCGTCTCTATTTTGCACTCTTTGGCCTTCCATAACAAAGCTACACCTCTGATTACACCTCTGATTGATGAACTTGCTAATCTTTAAATCAACTAACAAAATTGAAGTTTAGAAAGAAACTTGTCTAACTCAAATATCAGTGATATGAAACAAATCTATTCCAGCAAATCCTTAGCTCTACAATCTAAGTATACAGTCTTTACATTTTAATGGGAATTATTCAATAATGAGTTCTATTCATAATTTTATGTAAATTGAAAAACAGTATTTTTATATCATAGAACTTTATTTTGATAATTTTTCAACAATAGATTTCTGGTATATCCAGAAATAATTAAAAATCTTCTAAAATCCAATAGGTGACTAATTATTAACGGTTTGAGAATTTTGAATTAACTTGAATGAATGAATCTTATAATTCGTTGAGGAATCGCATTATTACATTATTTCAAAAAATACCCTGACTTTGTTGCTTGTTGTGACATAATTATTTCATAAATTAGATTGGGAAGATGGTTCAATAAAAGAAGAAATTGAAATCAAGTGTTCAAACGTATCTGTACATTGTTTAATGTTTTTTGAGTAGAAGTTATACATTATACAAAATCATATAGAATCCAGATAGAATGTATTCGCTCTCAAATTGGAATTTATGGGCCTTTTCATGCAATGAGCTTCCGCCCTTAGAATTCCTTCGAAATAATATTATTATAGGTACCGGTACTCTCAAGCTAGGTATCTTATTCATCACAATGTAAAGAGTATTGTACTCAAAGAGTATTGTAAAATGTGAAAGTGTAAGGTGAGTGTAAGAGTGTAAATTTAATGTGAGAGGAAGAGTGTTTTATTCCCAAAATGTGCAAAAGATGAGGATGCAGTACTTTATTGAGGCATGACCACGATTATTTTGAACGACTATTGTGGATTGTGGGCCTACAGCAGAGATAAACGCACAAACGGATCTCAGTATTTTATGCTAAACAGCATTGCTACCGCTTCAAAATTAGCATTATTATGCTATTTTGTTTTTCACGCTATTCACACAGTACAATATACGATGCATCCATCTGTCCACGAGGTCATTTAACAGGGTATATTCTTTCCTTTCCACTGCTCTAGAAAACTTTCCCCTGAATTGGTTTATACACTCATAAAGCTCACAGACGCTTCTGTTGGCCACAAAAACAACATTTCCTGTTGCGTGCTTCCTTTGGTTGATCAAGTCGGAACTCTGTTCTTTGAAAGGCTAATTAGTAATTATCATTGTGTACTTTGCGTTCTTGGATTTTTATAGCATTACTTTGGAGCTAATCCATACTATCTTGTGCTTTACAGTATCACCTTTGAACATTTACATTCTTCAGTGTTAGGAGCTTTGGGACAAATACTTTTTGGGACCAATACTTTTTAAGACTAAAGGGTTCTGACATAAGAGAGGATGGACCTTCGCAGGAAGAATCTGCTGTCTACAACACAGGTGTTTGGACTTCAACACAAATGCATTAAGCACATAGAATTATCGAATCAGTTGCAGACTGTAACGTTCAAAATCCGAATGAATAAATGGAAATTCCTATTTGAAGAAATTTATAGGTCTAAGTGAAATAATAGGCTAATATCGCCAAAGATGATAATGTTAAAGATTAGATAATATCAGGCATCATGGCTAAATTGTACAACAGCCGAATAGAAATGAAAATAATTTTTGCTACCTGTATAATATTATATAAAATATTGAAAATTTGAGGTTAGGCATAAAACATCTACTGATCGGCGACCTAATGATCGACCGAGTCGCATAACGTAGAATCTGACCAAACACCTTGGCAGAAACTTATTGTAACGAAACAGTATTCAACTTGAGGAACTAAACGTTCCACGTGACTAATTATTGTAATATAAGAAACAACCTATAATCTGTAAAAAATTACTTTGCATGTAAAAAGCATATTAAAAAACCCAAACAAAAATAATTAAATGTATTAGGGAAGTAGGAGGTTACTAGGCGCATGAATACTATAATAATTTGCATGCACCAATCAAATAGTAGCAATTGATAGGCGGTAATAGTGAGCCGATTCAAATATATTTGTATATATTTCTACAAATGATAAGAATTTATGAATTCTTATTGTGCAGTTTATGTTTTGGATATGGCCCGAAGGCAAATAAATTATTAAAGATGTAACGTAAGTAATAATTTAATAGTTTGGTACGGTCTATTTGAGCCATGAATGGCGGAGGAACAGATTATTTAAATTTCATGTAAATTTGGAAATCGGAAATGAAAATTGTAAATTAGAAGAGAGAACTTGCACACTTGCCTGCCAACGACCACCATGAGATGTCACCAAAAATTATAGAGCGTAATATCTTACTATACCTTTGATAGCTTAAAGTTAAATCGAATTTCTAAATTTTTTCATAAGACTTTGTGATGCTAATGTAAAGCAAAAGTCATTTTTAAATAATTTTTTAACCCCTTGGAAGAGACGAATCCGGCTACAAATAATCCAGGACCACCAGGAGTTTGGATCAACATCAGCAGCTCATAGAAAATTCCATCACGTGAGTGAAAAATATTCGAAATAGTGATAGGGCGCCCTCAGTGCTTCGAAATTGAATAAGAATCAAAGCTAGCTCGTCGAAAGGGTTTTTTATAAATTAAGAATTTGATAAAAATACTTGCGCTAGTTTGAAGATAGTATAAAAGGTATTTTATTAGATAGTAACGAGTCAATTCATATGTCCAAGGATACATCAATCAAAAAATACTAAGTTCTAGGCTATTAATACAATATTCATATGATCATTAATCTCTACAATATAATTTGCGATAATATAATGTAGCTCTGATTCACTAGATGAATTGATCTATCTATTCCGCCAGGTGCCGAATCTTGCACCCTGAGATAAAAAATATTCATTATAAAGAAATCTATTGGAAATCATAGAATTTAATATATATTTGGATTATTAGTTTGTCAATTTATCATGCTGATTTAAGAAATTTATATACAAAATAGAATCGTCCAAGTTGACAAGTATCAGCAAGTTGATATCGAAGCTACATGCAAATAAATGTATATGATCATGAAATGAAAGCACATGGTAGCGTTTCGTGCTATAGAACTTAAAAATAGTATTGACCTGTGATATTTATTGATCTCGATTATCGTTTGTCTTATATTATATATATTTCTGTCGCTCCATATATTTTTGTTTTGACTTATTTTTTAAGATATTTGTTAATATATGTATCAAATTTTTTATGGTGTACGATTCATTTCATTCCTCATTACTATAGGATATCAGTTTTATATATATATATATATATATATATATATATATATATATATATATATATATATATTATAAATTATCAGTATTATTGTGGAAGCTCATATCTGGGCCTATAAAGATTTTGATGAGACTATATCCTAGTAAAACCACGATCAGATTTTATAATTATTGAAATATTTCTCATGCTCTACCGATTGATGCCAAGCAAGAGGCTAATCGTTATTCAATTATAAAAAATAACGTGACAAGACCTATTCAACAATGTATAAATATTTATTCAATATACAGAGAGTTTGAAAGAGAACTCCCTAGTTTTATGTATAAATTTAATGTGTGAATTAATGGAAAACTTCATCAACAAGTACATACAATTGAAGAGAGAATCTTCAAGTTTTTTTCAACATCAAGACACTTCAACATGGGATCCATTTGTTGCCCTGCACAAGCCGAAACGATATTCAAGCTCTCGACATATATTCATCAACATATCAGGTGTAACTGTCCCAACCGCCGTGGCGATTCTTCCCCATAAATGGTTTATGTCTCGGATTTTTTCACTGTACACCAAATTTTTCATATGTCCCCAAAAGAAAAAGTCCAGAGGGGTTCAGTCCAGGCTTCGTGATGGCCAAGCAATTGGGCGAGCTCTCTCTATCCACCTTCCCGCAAAGCGAGTGTCAACTGAAGGAACTGTTCCCTGGCGCCGTCAAGCAGGTCTGCCAAATGTAGGGGGGCAAAACTTGGACAGTTGCTGAATCAAACACCACAAACTAGTGTGCCGAGCACTATTTTTAATTCAGGCCTTTTCCCAAGTTATAAAAGTAAATTTAATACGCAATAGACTAGAGCCATTATTCTGAGTTAGCGAAATAAATTATTTTCTCTCTCTAATATGAACGGCCATGACTTCGAGTTTCCCATGATAGATATTTGAAAATTGTGGCTCCGAGTAGTCGAGGAATGTAGATTATGGGATCATATCTAAAACTTAGCCTTCCTGTTGTGACATAGAGTGCGATAAGTTGGAAAACAGCAAATATTACAATTATAAGAAACTAATGATTTTGCAGATACTATTTGGTCCCAAGGCTCTAGAAGCCACGCGACGATTGGTCGAATTGATTCCCTTCGCCCAATAGGAGACTTGTTTCTAGATTCATTAGTGGGGCGATTCCCCAGCCGAGAGACCAGATTACGTTTCGGAGGACACTTTGCTAGGAGCACTACGAGAGTAAAGATGTAGTCATTATGTTTCGCCCTTTTTGGGAAAATTTACAAGTTTATACTAAATTAGTTCATGTAGGAGTTTTTCATTTTCATTAAAGTTCAAATTTTCTAGTAGTGCCATGTCCTGAAAAGTTTAATTGCTAAGGTATGTAAAATAAGGTTAAAATATAATTAAGGGAATTTAATTAATTGAAACTTCCATCAGAGAGTATTGTATCAACAAAGCCTGTTATTGTTCAAGTTAATAATATTGATTGAGAATAGTCCTTTTGATTTTTTTAGTGATGGAAGATAAATCATTATATTTTTTCTAAAGAAGTACAGAAAGTAGAGAAGAAAGTTTAAATTATGTTACATTTGAGTTATTGTCTCTTAAAATATATATTATTGTAAAGAATTGCTGAAAGTCAGGAAGATAGTCTTTAAATTGAAATGTAATTTTGAGACTTGCTGAAGTTTCATGTTTTTCTGACTGTGTTTTCTCATGGCGTTAATAAGGCTTTCAACGCTAATTCATTAAATTATACCAGAATTTTTGAATTCTTTGTGAAGAAAGATCCATTAATTCTGATACAAAGAATCTGTAGATTAAAGGTAAAAATCTATATAAAATGAGAATTCAAATAGAATGAGAGAATTTAAACAATCTGTAATCAATAGGTAACTCATGTCTTAGCTTTTGATGAGTTGTAGGAAGAGTTAGAAATTAATGCTGTAATACATTTATTAACAGCGGTTCATGTGTGACCCCAAACCAACTTCATGTACCACCTCTTTGGTTCCGCAACTTTATGTAACACCGCTTCAAGACACCCGTTCAGATGACAGGTCTAGGGACGTAAGTTGACGTCGCTGTCAAGCCAAATTCAACCGGTAAAAGTTCACCGCCAAAAACAAGGTACTTTAACCTCGACGATAAAGCAACGTACAGAACAACGAAAGTGCAGTGTAGTGAAACAAAGGTTCATTCAAGAATGTCAATCAAAAGTGGGGATTCCAAATTTATGAGATGGGCTATATGGGTTATTATCAACGAAATTTGGGTTCAACGGGCTTTTCTTTCTTGAGTAATTTCATGTTGAAATTTATTTGTTCTTTTATGACTGATATTGTTTGGTTTTGTGACGTATTGCTATCTAAACAAGGGATAGTAATGCGCCCCCAAATCAGATGAAGAATGTCAACAAAGTTACATGAAATTGTTGTTTCCTTTGTCTGATTTTAGTTGCCAATGTTTATTGAAGTTGTTTGTATTTTTCAAAGATTTCAAAGTGTAATGTTAGCTTTAGTGGAAACCTATTGAATCAGGCATGGCAAGATTAATTATTGAAATGTTCTTGACTCTAGCCCGTTTCCTCGCATGAATTAAGTATAGACTCAGGTATTTTCTAGATGTGTCGGCCTATTTCCAAATTCTACATTTTATTCCAAATTATCTTTTAATAGGTGAGGCACGCTAGAATAGTGTATATGACTTTTTACAGATTACATGACACATCAAAACTAAGGAGTTCTTTTTCAAACACCCTGTTTTTCATATATTTCCATTTATTCAGATTTTCAAGCTGAACTATTATTTCTGCTACTTGATTAGGAATATTATGATATTCTATCTTCCATTGTATGAAGGAACTTAGATCTAATAACATATTGTAAAGACCGCCTTCTGAGGATGTCTGTAATATAAATAGTCTGTTTCACTACGCAGTACAAAGAAATATTTCTTAAAATGGATCTATGAATGGGTTTCATCTAGTCACAGAAGCGTATGAACCCTAGACTTGGTCCCAAAACTCCTAGTCCAAAAGTTTCGGTCATCATAATCACAATTGGTTGTCGTTCATTTCAATGATTGAGTCGAAATATTGGAGGAAAACAAATAAATTATGTGTAGGTATATTACATTTCCACTCGTCTTAACATGAATATTTGTTAAACTTTCTAGACCTGTGCCTTGACAATGAATGGGGATGTCGATGGGATAAGAAGATCAATGGCTCAATAACAGCTCCCCAAGGTGGGCAGAGATCCGAAGGTGGAGGAGCAGCTTTGAAGCTGGTACTAACAGTACCAGTTAGTTCATATAATTATGGACTTATGGTGTCCACCTCTCCAACGGAAATAGCCTGTGCTTGTCTGCTATCAAATCTGAGTAATAATCACAATCCAGCGCGAAAAGATTGCAACAGAATGAATTGTCCTTATTGAAGAATACAAGTTGTTTCATCTTATTTGAGAATACAAGTTGTTTCTTCTTATTGAAGTATACAAGTTGTTTCTTATTGAAGTATACAAGTTGTTCCTTCTTAATGAAGAAACTGTAGAAGAAACTCAAGTTGAACTCTTCTTATTGAAGAATAAAATTGCGAAGCTGTTACAAAGCTTTTCCACTAGCGAATTGAACATTTTGGAAATGAGTAGAGAATATCAAATGCATTTACTATTGACTAGTAGGAGGAAGGAGAATAATTTTTCCAGCGAATTGCTTCTGTTCTGAATCAAATTAGTCGGTAAGAATATTTATCAACCACTTCGAACAGAAAAACTTGCTTATAGAATTGATTACATTCGAGTAAATCAATTTTACTTATAAGTTGCGAAATTAAACTTCTCAATGAGCTTACCTATCACGTGACTATTCTTGATAAGTTTGTCTTCTTATCGGAATATTTATTCAAGCACGACGTTTACAACATTTCTCCAAGACCTCCCACCACACTTGCGGTCAAACGACAGCAGAAAATCTTATTCTAGTTTCTGAGACAAGTCAAACCGCCTCGAACTATGTAAATCTTTTCTGAAGGAACGTGGAACTTTGCCATTAAAAGTTGTAACAAATTTATCTTCTGTTCTTGCCACAAGAAGAAAGACTCGCTTAGTTTGCGAAGACTCCCAACTACTTCGACTTTTTCTGCAGGCATCACTTTGTCTTCAGCTCATATTCGAAGTACCAGTATCAAAAAAGGAAGGTTTCATATTTTATGTAGCATATAGCATAATATTGATGAACTATTATCGGAAGTCAGAGGTTGTTGATATTTTGGAATAATAAATTATTTTGTTTTCAAAAATAGAGAACTCCTTATACAAACTGTTTAAGAGATGTTGTGGAACCAGGACAGAAAAGAGTATTACCTGGAGGTTTTTGTGAGGTTTTATCTTCATTTAAATAAGTTCCTGAATCCCTACAGAGAATTCTTACCAGCTTTCTGCCTCTCCGTATTTAATCAAGCTCAACTTCATTGACAGCATTAGTATCTTCATGAAATTATCAATCATATCTCATTTCAATCTTTTTTTTTCAAGCTTGCTCATTTATAAAAAATTGGTCTTGGTTGGTACTTGAAGTGTTACTGTATTTTTTAATCGATGAATCACATGACATTACCAGAGAGTGTAGAATGTATATAATCTATACAATGTATAGAATGTATATATATAGAATGTGTGTATAGAATGTATATAAAGTATATAATATTCTATAGAATGTATACTCTATACTCTAATGTATGTATCCTCACTGGACATTACTAGCCGGACTGCTTAACAAGAGCATTATAAATTCAACAATAACAAATCAAGAATTAACTCTCAAATGGATATTTCACAGTCGTGAGATTGTTTGTTAATGCTATATACAGAGTTCAATAGAAAGTCACAGATGAGAAGATCAGTAGTTGTTATAGATGAATACTCGTAGATGCGTCAACAGGATCTCTTTTATTGTCCGTACAATTTTCATGAATTATTGTTCGAAGCACAGTTTCCTTCTTTTCACATTTTCCAGGCATTTGTGAGCATCCTATCCTATTCAAATTGCAAACAATTAAAATTTATAACGAATGGTTTGAATGTGATGAAAATCTTTCCTCAATGGAATTGGTAGGTGGTGGGAAACAGGAACAAAGGTGAAACGTATTTTAAAAATTTTAGGAAAATGGGGAAGGTTTAGAGAACATCTGCGTCGGAGCTGTGGATCATTGGTCTTCAATCCACACTTCACAGTAATATATTATTGAATTATTGCTATTAATTGAAGCTTTTCACTTGACATTCTCAAAAAATGTAATGAGATGGGATACAGTTGAGGTAAGACTAGATTAGATCAGTCGTATTCAAGAAAAGTCGTGAGAAAAAGTCAAGGAGACTTGTGATTGGGAAGGGAAATAATGGGGGAAATGGGGAGAAGTGAATTGGGAATAGTGTAAGGGAAGTGAACACCTTAGAACCCTAATGTAAAGCTGGAGGCTTTGATTTTGCTTCAGTCGACCATGAGACTTATAAAATTCACACTGAGGAATAATAATTATAATTATAATTTAGTATAAGAAAGTGAGTATTGGAAAGTGAATTAGCTTTCAACACATTCACGTGCTTGCATCCACCGAAATTTGATCAGAAGATCTGGTGATTTGGTTCTGGATCAGTTGCGATTGAGTAACAACATACAAGATGAGAAACTCTTAACATGTTGTTACCAGAGCTGTTGTTTTTGTTATTCCAGTGTCTTATACTTTCGAAGAAAGAAGAAAGTGTTGGTGTAATTTTACAGGAGTGTGGTGGAGTGCACTGCGAATATCTGCTGGACTGATCAAGTGTGTATGAGTCATGTAACTATACAACACAAATATACAGATATAGCTTCAAGGTCGGGGCACTTCCCTGATACGAGAGCAACTCACTTATAAGGAGAATCACTTTTGTTTTCATCTCGAGTAACCTACACTGAGAGAAGGTCTCGGTCAGATCAGCTGATTTGTCGTGAGGCCCGCGGCTGTGCCGGTCATTTTGCCTCTCTTTACGACCTTCAAGCACCTTCACGCCAGAGATCTATGCGTTCGTTCTACTATTGTAGCTACTTTCTCCCACCGATTGTTTTAAAGCTCTGGTTTTATTACAGACGTGCATAGTTGCTAGTTGTTAAAAGTAATTGATGACCTAGAACAAAATTTTACATAGATTTGTAGGTTTTCTGAAAAGTAATGAATGTTAAGAAACATAAACATTAAAGCTTGATAAAAATGGAATCTTAAGAAAGTTATGGAATCATGTCCGTGAAATTAACAAAAACAATCTATTCCTTCAACTTTACTCATTTTATTTCTATATTCTATTTTTCTAGTCGTGAAAAGCTACTACCACAGAATACAGCAATTTATAATTATAGCAGTGTTCTCTGATACTACCTAGAGTTGATTGAACTACAACAGATAATGGGTACGACATAGATTCTAACTTTTCAAATAAGTTCCCGGCGGGTCAAAACAAGTACCTTAAGTTGTTCTACTGATATATTTAATGATTTCTATGATATTTACAAATGGACGTGGAGGGGCATACAACTTTGGAGTGAAATGGAGAACTAATTTAGTTAGTAACAAGGAGAATGGCATGATGCGATTGCAATAGTAGTAGCCTTTGTTGCAGGCTCTACACACGCAAATTTGCATTCCTTTCAGAGGATTGAAAACACTCCCCACAACAAGGGCGAGACCATATTAGACGTTTTTTTGTGGCGTTTTCCCAGACGTCAACCTAATCAGCCAATCGGAGAGCATAAAGCATATTATACAGGTAACCTGAGAGGTGAAGGGTGTTAACTCCATTTTTTACGATATTAAGTTAATACTATATATATGGGATCAGAAAAAAATTCTCTATCCAATGGTATATAGTGTTAACTCCTACGTACATTGAAAGTCATTTTAAGAGTTTCAAAAATGTTATTAACTCCAATGTGCTGAGAAGTAAATAATATTAAATTCTCATGATACTGTTTACCTCTGAGGATGGTTGGCCGACCAGTATTATCTCCCAGTTAATATTATCTACCATGACAATCTCAAAGGCATCCAGTGTTTATTGTTCATTGTTTATTGTTTTTGAAAGGATGGGCTCAAGGATCCAAAGGTTCAAAGAACCCCACACGTCAACCGAAGCTTATTGTGTTCCCAAGTAGGATGTTAGTTAGGCAAACCAATACTTATGTCCTTTACAAGAACCAGGAGCTCTAACATGCTATTCATCACCTGGTTGCAATCCTTGTCGCAATCCAGTGTGATATGCTTGGCAGTCTCTTCAGACTGATTAAGCCTCGTGACCTACGTGAGTTCCACTCCTGGCCTTCTTTGTAGGTCCTTCCGCTGAGGAAGGGGCGGCCAAGTTACCTCTAGGGCACCCGGCCATCCTGACTCAGCCACTTGACCCACATTTGTGCCTAGAGTTTCACTCATCTCTGGTCTCTTGGGTTTTTTATTTTTGGGTCAAAGGCCTACCATCTCCCAAGAAGTTTTGTCTAAATGGCCGCAGTTCTTTGAGCAGTGGTGATGTTTGGTCTCTCCACCCACAACTAGTGACCTACGTGAGTTCCACTCTTGGCCTTTTTGTAGGTCATTCCGCTGAAAGAGGGGGCGCCCGGCGCCGGCAACCCTCGACTCAGCCTCTTTTGTGCCTTTTTGGTGACCCACATTTTTGCCTGGAGTTTCACCCATCTCTGGTCTCTTGAGTTTTTCTTTTTGCCCCTCCGAAACTGCCCTGATGGGGCAGATCCCGTGGGTTTGAAGGCAAGGCAACTTCTGGAGTTGCCTTGGGGTCCATTTTAGTCGCCTCATACGACAAACATTGATACTGTGGGTGAATTCCGGTTTTCAACACATTCTTGAGTACGATGATCGACTGGGGGAGCCAGCCCACAGGGGGCATCCAGTGTTAACTCCAGTATGATACTTTCTACCTCTAACATTTGTTTTTATTTTGTGATATTTTTGGAGTTGTTATTGGTAAAAGAACTCTCTTATATGGATTTAATCTGTTCCCAAATTGTAAAATACATTCACTCTTTGTAAATTCAAATTTTTTTCATTATTTCATATGTTTTTTTTGTAAATTATGCTCAAGCTAATAATTCTACAGCACCTTGCTACAGCTGTTAAAATGCAGGATTGAATAATAGTTGAGTCAAATGGTAGTTTTCAGGAAACAGCCCAGAAAGAATTTTTCTCGACTGTTTTATATTGTATTTTGGGCCGCTAAATTCAAATCTGAAATTTTCCTGTACTTCAGCTCGTCAAGACGGTTCAAAATCATGTGTCATAGCTAAAATTTGATAAAAAAAACATTAAATTCCTCTTTGAGTGTATTTTAGCCCATATTCCCATTCACAAAAAAAATAGCCAGTTTCTTGTGAAACACTCCAGATGATGACAATGACATTCCACCAACAGATCTTTCATCAGATTCACAGGACATTTCAACCATGTAGAAAAGTAAATTCACTAAGATAATCTCAAACTTCAGGTGAGAAGTTAGCCAATAAGCCAACAAGGATGATCCTCTTATTGAAAATTCATTCACCAATTGCGATGAAATAATAAAGAAGAAGTCAAAATAAGGGAAAGAGTTCGTAATGGAATTCAGAGGAAATGTAATAAGAGGTAGAAGCTTTAAACAAGTGGTTCACCATACATTAGTAAAAAGGGTGAACTTATGTCAACCAAAACAATCAAACAGCCCTGTAACTGCAGTCTGAAATATTTTCAGAAACTGTCCAATGAAGACCGAAATGAAATACATAGATATTATTGGGATGCAAATAAATCAGTGAAACTGTCAAACGCCAGTTTGTGGCTTCTCTAGTTAAAGTTCTACAAACTGAGCACAGTAGACCCACTGATGGCAGTAAGAGGAGAGATATAACTCTTAAATATTCTTTCGTTGTCAATGATGAAGAGGTCACTGTTTGTAGATAGATATTTCTTGCAAAATATTGATCATTTCACAAACTTCTGCGACGAATGCAATCAAGAAACATCAAACCAGGGGACTTGTCTCTAGTGACCGAACAGGTCATCAAGAGCCTCCCAATAGCAAGGTGCCATAAACTTTGTAAAGGAGCATATTTCCAAGTTACCAGAATATGAGTCCCATTATTCCAAAGAAAAGACCCAAAAAGATTATCTAGGACCCCACCTATCAATTAAAAAGTTATTCTTATACTGTACAAAGAACACTGTTGACAAAAGAATCAAGCGCCATGTAAGGAATGGCTGTATCGAAAAATATTAAATACAAAATTTAATTAGGGGTTTCATTTTCCAAGCACAGACACGTGTGATACTTGTGATAAGTTCCAAAGTGATAGTCATAGCAGAGATCTCGCTATTATAACCAATAATCGTCTTACTGGAACTGAAGTATTTGGAATCTGCAAAGCCAACGCCGGCTTACTGGACATTGTGAACTGCGGCTCTATTGGGAACGGTTTGGGGAAGGAAGACTGCTTAATCATAGTGGCAGGTGCGAATGATGTAGCTGGAGGCAGAGTCGATACTATCTACAAACACCTAGAACATGAGCTTTCAAATCTCAATCATACTAACGTTGTCTTTGTAAGCATTCCTCTGCGACGTGATATACCACTTTCTCACACATACTACAAAAATATTGAAGCGGCTAATACATATATCTCCGAAGTGGCAATTGGATTAAATCACGTTGAATTCTTCGACATAAATGAAATCATGCACAGTAGACATTTTACGAAACACGGATTCCACTTTAACAGTAAAGGAAAACAGATGCTTGTCTCATCACTGATAGAGAGACTTCTCTCAAGATCAACTTCATGGCGGAGGCCGCCAGTAATACACCACTTTGAAGCTCCTAGCAGAATCAATACTACCCCTACATCTCAGTGTGCAGCCACAAATAATTCCACAAATAATTCGACAGATGAAGAAGAGAGGATGAATCGCGACTTGGTTGCTGCTGTTCTCGATAGTGCAGAGTGCCGGGATACGAGAGAGAGTGAATCTTTACAATTGGACACAAACTGTCAGTCATCTGCTGAGCTCATTCATACCGGTGGTGATGATAATGACTCTAGTGTTGTTTTTGTGAATGGGAACAATTTTTTAGAAGCAAGAGAGATGTAACTCATTCAGATTCACATACCAATGATAATAGTCATAACAATAGCAATAATAATGAAAACCATGGTAATAATAGTGTTAATGATATCAATAACGATGATAGTAATAATAATGATAATAATAATGATGAAGGTAAAAGTAATTATAATAATGATGAAAATAATAATAACAATAGTAATAGTAATAATGATAATGATAGCAGTAATAATAATAATAATAATAATAACGGTTATAATAGTGATGGTAATAATAATGATAGTAGTGATTATCATAGGTATGATAATAATGATGATGCCAATAATAATAGTACTAATAATATGCTCAATTCTCAGGATATGATAGAGGTTCATTCAGTGTATTTCACTGGAATACTCAAGGTATCATACAGAATAACAAGCTAGACGAGATTAATTTGTTCATTGCCAGTTTACAAAAAAAGCCTACCATTATTTGTTTAACCGAGCACTGGGTAGGAGAAAACAACCTCTTCCTTCTACATAGATTTCACGAATATAACCTAAGTTCGTACAATTTCAGACAGCAAAAAATAAGAGGAGGGTCGTGTATCCTATCGATAGATAGTCTATCTTGTGAAGCTATACCTGATTTTCAGAATTTTTACATTGAACAGTACTTTGAGTGCTGCGGAGTTAAAATTAACGAGCATTTTAATCTAATTGTAATTTGCATATATAGATCTCCTAACAATTCCAGGCATTCCTTGAACATATTTTTTGAAAGATTGAATAATTTGTTAGAATTCTGTTTCAAAAAGTATCCCAAATACAAAAGACTTCTCTCAGGTGACTTCAATATAGATATAATGAAGGAATCAATAGCACGATCCAGATTCCTAGATTTATTACAATCTTATAACTTGTTCCTGCACTACACAGATGATCCGACTAGACTTACACCGGGCTCTAGAACATGTATCGACAACGTAGCTTCCGATTTTGACCTACGACAGTGTAATAGTACAATCATTGACAATGATTTATCTGATCACACAGCACAACTGGTTGACATTCCAAATAAACTGCTTACTTCTTGCAACCGAAACAGATCAAATACAAATAAAAAAGAGAAACCTTTAAAACAATAAGAATATTTTCGAAAAATAATATTGATCTCTTCAACACCATTCTATCAAGTGAGAGCTGGGAATCGCTTTTTCAATTGAGTGATACTATCTCCGACCCTAATATTTTGTACAATAAGTTTCACACAATGGTAATCCTATATTTTGAACAATCTTTCCCGCGAAAACCTCATACAAAAGAAAGATTACTCAACTGTGATAAGGGATGGATTACATCTGGAATACGTAGATCATGTGCCAGGGCCAGGGAGCTACACATGCAAGGCAGATCACGTGACTGCTCTGAATTCAGAGAATATGTGAAACAGTATAAAAAAATATTGAACAGATGTATTAGACAGGCGAAAATAATATACAACAGCAATAGAATAAAAAATTCCGACAATAAGACAAAAATGGCGTGGAAAATTGTTAAGCAAGAAACAGGCATAAACACTAAAGAATTGAATCTATCTAAAGTATTTGAAAAAACTCCTATAGAAACCACACTGAACTCATTCAACAACTTCTTTGCTAATATTTGCCAAACACTCAATCTAAATATCAACATGCATGCAGCTCTTGATTATTGTAGAAAGCAACCAGAAACAAATAATATTCTCATTTCATTTAATCCAGTCACAGAGCATGAAATAATTAATCTAATGAAAAAAATGAAGGCATCAAAGGCACCTGGATGGGATGAGTTCCCTCCTTTCCTCTTAAAGAAATGTATTGTAAACTTGGCTAAACCCTTAACCTTCCTAGTCAACCAGTCTTTTAGATATGGAGTGTTTCCCGATCTCTTAAAGTACAGCAGTGTGCTACCCTTTCTGAAAAAGGGAGACCCACAGGACTTTGGAAATTTTCGACCCATAGCAATACTATCTGTATTTTCAAAAGTATATGAAATGGCGGTCGCAAGCAGGTTGACTGCTCATCTTGAAAATAATGGATTATTTAATGAGAATCAGTTCGGTTTCCGTAGGAGCAAGGACATTGTAGGTGCAATTTATGAATTTGTCAGGGTTATGTCGCATGCGATTGACAGGTCGCAACATGCTGCTAGCATCTTCTGTGACCTGTCAAAAGCTTTTGATTGTGTGAATCACGAGATATTACTGAAAAAGTTAAGCTATTATGGAATACATGGCACCGCTCTAAAATGGTTCAGCTCATACCTTTATAACAGGCAACAATGTGTGAGAGATAAATTGTCCGCTAAATCTTCTTCATATGCTTTAGTCCCAAATGGAGTCCCTCAAGGATCCGTACTAGGACCTTTGCTTTTCTTAGTATATATTAATGATCTGACAAGTGCTGCACCTGATATAAGATTAATTATGTATGCAGATGACACAACTGCTCTGGCAACAAGCCCCGATCACATCACTCTTGCAAGTAAATTGAAGAGTGCACTGTCAGCAATGTCAAAGTGGTTTGAAGCAAACGGTCTATCGTTAAACTATAATAAAAGCCATCTTATTCAATTTAGCTCTGCTCGTAATCAAACAGCAGTGAACAGAGTACATCTTCCAATAATTGAAGACAGTGTTGAAGTGTCCTCTTCAACAAAATTCCTGGGACTTATAATAGATCAGAGTTTTACTTGGAAGGAGCATATTCAGGTCCTTGCAAAAAAACTAAATCAAGCTTATTTTGTAATTCTCACCCTCTCTCACTCACTAGACAAAAGCACCCTATTGGCCGTCTACTACGCATATGTCTACTCATATCTAAGCTATGGAACCATTTTCTGGGGAAATTCTGTTGATAGCGGTAAAATTTTTATAATCCAGAAAAAAATAATAAGAGTCATTTGTGGATTGAGATCAAGAGATTCTTGCAAAGCATTCTTCAAAAACCTAAACATTCTAACGCTACCATCTATTTATATCTATCAATTGTTGGTTTTTGTTAAACAGAATTTAGATAAATTTCAATTTTGCACAGATAATCACGGGTATAATACACGCAATAGTAGTCTCATTGCTTTTCCAGTACATAGACACACAGCTCTAGAAAAAACTCCATTCTACTCTGGAATACGTTATTTTAAGAATTTATATGCTGCATTTCAAGTAAATCAGTATGACCACCTTTCAATTTAAAAAATAAGTTGGATTCAAAATGGCGGAGAAAATTAATTTTGGGTGTGACGGAAAACCTGTTTTTATCATTCGAAAAGGATCCCCAATCATACGTATCTTCTAATTTCCCTTTTAAGAGAAATCTTCTGCTGCTTCCATACAAACTGGAAGCATGACAAATAATTGAAAACTTGACAAACTGAGAACTTGATGTAATCAAGTCTTGAAGAATTTAAAATTGGTCTATAACCAACCTCGGTTGAGCAAGAATCTATATGCAAAATTTCAAGTTAATCAGTTCAGTAGTTCTGATGTGATAATGCGTCAAACATAATTTCCCTATATTCTACACCTGTATAGGCTACGTTTATAATCCAGTTCTTTCCTTTATTATAGTATAGAAGATGATACATGAATGGATGATCATTGTTATTCTACTAAAATATAGAATATAGTTGAATAGTTTCCCTTTTGGATGGATTTACTGCAATAAGCAAACCAGGGCAACTGAATAACAGTAATGGTATATGCGTTTTTATAAAGAATAATATAGAATTTAACGAAGTCACTGGGGTAAACAAAGAAGCGGATACTCTTACAATAAAATTAAAAATGAATGGTTCAATAATAAATTTGATTGCCGTATATAGGTCTCCTGCCGCTGACATTGATGGTTTCTTATCTGATCTTGATATACAACTGAGAGATATTAACAGAATGGAAAAAATTATCTTGGTGGGCGACTTGAATATAGATCTATTGCAAAACAGTAGAATATCAAATGAATATATAAGTTTGATGCAGATAAACGGTCTCAAGTCATTTATTAACAAGCCAACAAGAGTAATGAATAATACGAAAACCTGTATCGATCATATATTTTATAGAAGTGCAAAAATTAGTGAAGAAAACATTCTAGGAGTAATTCAAAAGACTTCTATAACTGATCACTATTGTACAACTTTTCACATTAGAATAGAAAAACAGGCATCTGAAAAATCGAATAACTCCAATAATTTCATTGAAAAAATAAATTTTGACAAACTCTTAGATTTTTTAAAAAAAGAAACCTGGATAGATGAGATTTCAGAATTGGATAACTCTACTAACTTAGATAATATAGTTGACCGTTTCGTAAATAAGTTGTTATCTTATATAAAATTATCAACTAGTCAAATAGAATTAAAAAGGAGGAATAGACCCCTAAAAGAATGGATAAGCTCAGGCCTGGTAAATTGTATAAGAACAAGAGACAAAAAGCATAATGCCTTGAAAAAACAACCTTTTAATGTCACATTGAAAGAGAGGTATAGAGCCTATAGAAACTTATTAAATAAACTTATTAAATCAGCTAAATTCGAATTCTATAAAAACAAACTGAAATCATGTGAAGGAAACAATAAAAAGGTATGGAACTGCATCCAGGAAATTTTAGACACTAAACGTCATAAGCTCCCCCCTGATATTGATCCTGAATAATTAAATAATTATTTCTCACAGGTGGGAAAGACATATGCAGAAAAACTATTTGAAGAAAATGAAAATTTTCCTCAAGAAACTGGTAATAATTCTAACTTTCGATTTCTGAATTCATTTTTCATACGTCCCACAAATTATGATGAAGTTTAAATCAGATAAATAGTTTAAAAAATAGTGCTGCTCCTGGTTTCGATAATTTAAGTAGCGTTTGTCTTAAAAGAATAGCCCACTTCATAGCTCTACCTCTAACTTTAATCTTCAATAAATGTATGGAAACAGGGCATTTCCCAAGTCATTTTAAAATTGCCAACATAATTCCATTACACAAGTCAGGAGATAAAACAAACCCAACCAATTATCGTCCAATTAGCCTTATAAGTAATATATCCAAAGTTTTTGAAAAAATTATAAAACAACAGGTGTTCCATACTTGAATAAATTCAATTTAATAAACAAATATCAATATGGTTTTCAAGAAAATAAATGCACTGAGGATGCCATGGCTGAACTTGTAAATATAATAACAAATAACTATAAGTCAAATAAAAAACTTTAGCTGTATTCCTGGACCTGGCTAAGGCGTATGACACCATCCCTCATTCAAACCTGCTTGAGAAACTTGAAGGAAATGGCTTTCGTGGTCCAGTATTAAGACTATTGGCTAGTTATTTGGAAAACAGAACACAAGTGATTAATTTGAATGGAAGGGAGAGTAAAATAGCTTTGTCAGGATTTGGCCTACCTCAAGGAACAGTATTATCCCCGATTCTATTTCTAGCTTACATAGACGATTTATTGAGTCTTCCTATTCAGGGGTGTAGGATATTGCCTTACGCGGATGACACTGTATTAGCTTTTACTGGATCCTCGTGGGACAGTGTTATATCTCTTGCTAACAGTGGACTTTGCAGGGTGAGGTCTTGGCTTGTGAAGAATGTTTTGTCATTGAATTATAGAAAAAGTGTTTATATGACATTTTCTCCGAACTCGAGTACACAGCCAACTGACAAAATAGATAATGTAAATGCAGTTAGAGTACATAAAAGGACTTGCTTGAATGACCCCAACAATGATGATATGAGTTGTTCATGTCCTGTGTTAGAGAGGGTAACTGAAACAAAGTATTTAGGTGTCACTTTGGACCCAAATCTAAGATGGAATAAGCATATAGATAAGATGTGTAGCAGGATGAAATTCATGATTCATAAATTCTATAAACTGAGCTTACTAAAAGAGAAATCTTTAAGTAAAATGGTCTATCTTGCATACGCCCAATCAGTTTTTCAGTATGGAATTAGGGTCTGGGGTGGTGCTTTTAATGCTCATTTCAATAAACTAAATATTATTCAAAAGAGTATACTCAAGGCAGCACTAGGAGTGCATAGAAGGTACCCTAGCCAGCAACTTTTTATGGAGTTCGGAGTTCTGTCAGTTAGGCAACTGTATATCAGAAATCTTGTTGAATATATCAGCAACCATATACATCTTTTTACACCTCATTCAACTAATTATAGTTTTAGATCAGTAAATAGATGCTTTGTTCCTCGAACAGATCTAACTATATGCAGAAGACAATTCAACTATACAACAAAAAAGCTTATTAATTTTATGCCAGAACATTTCATTGCAGGAAAACCTACAAAAGCACTTAAATTAAAAATGAAAGCTGGATAAAGACAGAAGATATCATACCTAAAATATTTTAATTTGATGTACATATACTGTCTTCCTCAGTTCCTCTGAATTTATTATTAGTAGGGCTATACTCCCAGATTAATTTTTCTCTCTCTGAGTTTAAGTTTTATTTTTTGTGTCATGTGTACTGTATTGTATTGTTTTTCCCTTTTTGCTTATAAAAGGAATTGCATATATGCTACAAATGAATTACATTATGTTACTAAATGTTACTATAATTACATATGTACAGTGAATTGTAGATTAATAATTACATGAATCATCTCTTTTTCTTTTGAGTTTTTAAATTATTATGAATCATTCTAGTTTTTCTACTCTCTTAGTATTTCACTCTTAGTACTTCTTCTTTTCGGATTGAAATTTTATTATTTTTTTTTCTAGTTTTTCATACATTCCATATGTTTCTTTTTTCTTTATTATATTTTTCCTATTTTCGACTGAATCTCAAACCACTAATTATAGCCGACTGATTACTCGTTGCCATCGCTCAAACTACTTAGTTTTGCTGGTAACGCCAATGATAATATTATAATCGATGTTTAAATGAAAAATATTTTAATTTTAAGTTTTTGTAATGTATTGTATATATGAAAATTTTTATATTTTTCACATTTGTAAAGTTGTGTTTAATGATTTTGGCAATAAATATTTCTTTCTTTCTTTCTTTCTTTCATTCAGAGGGAGTTTTGACAACCCACAAAACTCATTTTTCATTTGAAGATATAACGAAAAGGTGCATATGACCTTATTTTTTTGCTCAGCTTGCCAAAATACCCCTCATTCCAATATTAAAATTTTCGACTGACTGTACAGTGAGTCAGTCATTCTATCTGGGCTCGAATAATTTTGAAATTTTAATTGAATAGAAATGGAAGAATATAATTTCTTTATGTAAATAACAACACCTTCATTCAAAGACATATTAACTGCATGCGTTTTCATATTGCCGATACAGCATTGATGAAACTGTAGACGTTTATTTAGCACTTTGTCTCAAAAATTGTTCTAGCTCAAAAATTAATAATCCATGCCACGTGTAGGCCTCAACATTGCATCAGGAAAACGAAGTTTCAAAACTATGTTTTTCAGGTAGGAAGACATATAGAAACAGATGTTCCTTTGTTAATTCCGACCGATTTGGTGATTCACAACCCTACTCTCTCTTATTGTATAGATTTTTATCTTATTATCACAATGAAACTCACAAAGTAGGTTGAAAATACACTTATTCATGATTCTATCATTTTAAAGTAATAAAAAAAACTACTTATTTCCATGGAAAAAAATGACATAAGTGGACTTGAGTCATTTTACCAAATGATTCTCTACACCATCCAAACAGCAAGCTATTCACATTCTCAAACTAACTGCAGTAAAGTGTTTATACCCAAGCAAAAATTCCCAAAATTCATCTGAAATGCCTGACTTAAGATGTTATAATGGTATTGGTAACGGAAGTAGGGCAGAAGTGGTTTTACCAAAGTGTAGACCTCACAACATCTGGATGTGAAATTATCTCATTTCTTAAAAAGTGGACTTGAGTGCTTGTGTCAAATGATCAAGGAGTTTTTTCCTGTTCCATGTAATAAATAATATACTTTAGAATGAACTAATATTGTTGTTTTGTGGATTTGGAAAGGTGATAACTCCATTTCTTAAGTTGATGCAGAGGGAGAAAAAATATCAGAGGTAAATAGTGTTAAGTCCTCCACATGCCAAACCGTCCAGGTTTCATGAAATATTGTGAGATGATAGAAATCTTGAGAAAGGAAGCTATGTTGGGTCCAAGTTTCACGTTTCTAGCCCAAATGGTGTTTTCTTACATTGTTTTTAAGTCGATTTTATTTTTGTTTCTGCTCTCCTGAAAAATCAATGAAATGGAGTTAACATCCTTGACCTCTCAGGTACATTCAATCATCCTGCCCTGTCGACTTCGAAAACGCTGTCTGAAAAAACATCTATATGGTCTCGCCCTTTATTTTCATTGTCAGTGTTCAGACAGTTTGTCACCTTCGCTCACATGTACCCTATTCCTCTATATCCATAGGTTATAACGATAATTAGTATAGCAAGTTTTCATAATGCAATGTTTCAAAAGGTAGTGAAACCTCACTGTCGAGCACGCCATTTCCCAAGTATTTCCCATGAAAGCCAATCCGCGCTTGCTTTAAAATCTTTCATCCAAAACTTGTTTTCTTCCGATAAATCTATTATGTGTTGGATACAGCATTTCAGGAGTGTAAAAGTATCGTTCAACCAAGAAATAATGAACAAGAACTCCGGAAACTGTCGAAAAAGTAACACAGTTACATTATCCTCGGCGGTTCGTGAACATGACTTACAGTAACCTCAATGACTTTGTAACAATAAATTATCTTTATAATATACAGAGTGTCCCACCAAGGTTGTAACAGTCGTTGACCATAGATTCTTCACAACATTTCTGACAATAAATGTTCCGTAAACTTTTTCCTTATCGACCTTAGTTTTCGAGATATATAGAGTTTTCGATATTTTCAAAATATGCCTATTTCCGGTAATTAAATACTCAATAACTCGAAAACTACTGGTTGAATTTCAATTTCAATGATATTGTTGAGAGGAGAAAAACATTCCAAACTAGGTTAATTTGATTTTATATGTTGTTAGATATTTAGTAATTTTTTTATTAGAGCTTGAGCTTGAAAAAAATGCTAATGCTATTCTTCAAATTCAAAGTCAAATTTCAAACAGATTTTTCTCCGGGTAATTATAGTGGTTTAATTTTTCAAAAAATTCTCCATTCCATAAGCTTTTGGATGAGTAGTCCTTCATCTTCCCTGCAAGAATAAATGGTTGAGTTTATATGGACTTTCTGGTCAATGAGCTTCACGAATTGATAGAAGACATGCCTCTCAATTTGAGGCCGAATATGTAGCTCCAAAAGATGGCTGCCTCCCTCATTCCCTCATTATGCTAGAAATGTCCGTGGATGGCTTGATAACAATTATGCTGGGTGGTGGATTGGCCGAGGTGGACCCGTAAGTTGGCCACCACGCTCACCTGATCTTACTCCAATAGACTTCTACTTTCAAGGGGTTGTGAAATGTAAAATTTACAGAGAACCTGTAGAGACCAGGGAGGAACTGATTCTCAGAATTCAATTGACGTTTAAAGTAATGAAGACACGGCCCAACGAAGTGAGACAGCAACTCGAAGCTTGATGAAACGAAGCAGAAGTTGCATAAACAGAAATGGTGGCTATTTTGAATTCCTGAAAGCAGTGAGCATGATATGTAACTTGATTACCATCTGAATGATTGCATCAGTTTTTTTTTCAGTTATTCATCTACTTTGAATTATTATTATATGAATATATTTTTTGGATCTTTTAGAATTTTATGATTAATATTAATTTCATATATAGGATTTAGGCTATGTGATACAGAAAATAATGCAATAATCAGGTGATTTCACCCTTTTAGGATCGCCACTTGATGCATGCTGTTTGTGAATTTCCTCATTTTGAAGGTGTTCATTCCAGATATTAGCAGTTTTGAAGACTTTTTCATGGAACTTACCTTTTTTAATTCATACTCATCCGGAAGCTTATGAAATGGAGAGGTTTTTGAAATATTGAAACCACTATAATTACCCGGAGGAAAATCGAGAAAAATCTGTTTGAAATATGACTTAGAATTTTAAGAATAGCATCTTTTCAAGTTCAAGCCCTAATAAAGAACTACAAAATATCTAAAAACAGATAAAATTACATTAATCTTTTTTGAAATGTCTCTTCTTTCCAACAATACTCTTGAAATTGAAATTTGACCAGTAGTTTTCGATATATCGAGTATTTAATGACCGGAAGTACGCATATTCTGGAAATATCGAAAAATCTATTTATCTCGAATTCTAAGGTCGATAGGAAAAAAGTTTAACAAACATTTTTTGTCAGAAATGTCGAGTAGAATCCACGAAAAAACAGAAATGTGAAAAATGAGTTTTTTTAGGTCAACGGCTGTTACAATACAACCTTGATGGGACATCCTGTATATTATCTCATCTCATTCAAATGCAAGTACACAAAATTGGGATGCTTTCCAGAGTTGGCTCCATGAAGGTCTTCCTAGGGGAGTATTCCAAATTCCTGTTTTTTGTTGGACTGTAGTTGACTGTTTAACTATCGACTATTTAACTCCAGCCAAACTCATGAACAATATTTATGACATAACATACATTTTGTTTAATATGATGCAAAGAATGGACAAAACTCTTGATAATTGACTTAATCTGAGTTCCAACGTCCTAGTGCGACAAAAAAACGTTGTATTTTCAATTAAAAAAGAATTAGAGCAATATTCAAAGTAGTTCAGTATTAATGGCCTCTCAAATGAGTGAATTTTTCCTTAGCACTCTTCGAAATAAAATTGTCTATAGATTTGCGGGGTGCTAATGAACTATGAGAATTTTTTATGAGAAAGTTGTATTTCCAAGACCAACTGATTTTCTGGTATCAAGAATGTTCATGAAAAGTGTTCAAAAAAATGAAAATCTATAAAGAGAATTACAGTAAAGAATGTGAAACTTTTTGAAGCAGATAAACTTTGATTTGTGGTGAAAATTTGTTATGAACTAGTTCGTTTTGATAAAGTTCGATTAGCCTTATTCCATTGGAATCAATTTGGAATTATAGTTTCAAGTTTCGACTATTTTTTAATTGTTATGGATCATTAATACAATCAAAATTCAGGAATGAAAGCCAATTGTATAATAACTATTGGTATTTGCGAATTATGAAATTATAAATTGTATCTTCATGTTATTGACCGAGCGAAGTGAGTTCTAAGATTCAAGTCGACGGTTTGGCATTTCTTTTAATGTTTGAATGTTTATATGTTACGCATTTACGGCGAAACGCGGTAATAGATTTTCATGGAATTTGTCAGGTATGATCCTTTTTAAATTGCGCGTCGACGTGATATACAAGGTTTTTGGGAATTTTACATTTCAAGGATAATATATAAAAGGAAAAAGGAGCCTTCTTCATTAGCCAATATTGGAGTAAAAATCAGACTATAGAATTATTCATCATAAATCAGCTGTCGAGTTGATTATGAATTGCATGCCATGACGCATGCAATTCAATATCTCTATGTAACTTGGTGAAAATTAGCTGCTGTGTAGACTATAAATTGCATGCCTCAATGAATACAATTTTTATGCACTATTGAACCAACTATTTATTGCGTGAAATTACGCATGCAATTAATAACTAAAATAACATAGTAGGCTACTGTATTGTCTCTCGAACTTTCTTTGCTTTGAACTCAGGCTGTCCTGTTGCCAGTATGTATTGAAGGAGATTAGCTTTTGATGTTAGCATTTTTGATACACCAACCCCAACAGCCATTAGCCGTTTTCACACCGATATCTCTTCGACACGACATACAGACAGGATTTACTCTGATGGACTAAGAAGAGGCTGCGGTTTATAACTGCGCGAGGTCTACTGTTCACAGAACTACTAGTTGACCGAGCGAAGTGAGGTCTAACATATACAAGGTTTTTGGAAATTTTGCATTTCAAGGATAATATAAAAGGAAAAAGGAGCCTCCTTCATACGCCAATATTAGAGTAAAAATCAGACTATAGAATTATTCATCATAAAACAGCTGACAAGTGATTACACAGATGTATGGAGAAGCCAGTCTATTGCTGTATTTCCATAAGGTCTATAGTTTCAGGTACTTGTGGATGAGAATACTACGTGAGGTCTACTGTTCACAGAACTACTAGTAGTTCGAATTTGACAAATTATTGATAATTGAATTGATTTCTCTTATGCCATAATCAATTGGCAACTTTGGCCAAAGATGATCTTGCAGCCCAATATGCAAATTTCTATTCACATTATTGATTTTCCCCTAACTTCTTCAACGACTTACTGCTCAGGACCATTTCTTTTCATTTGAGGTAGTGTAAAATATCATTGACATCGATAATATTATAATATTTCCATTTTTATTCTTAAAGTGATTCTCAGTAGAAACTGTTCTGAACCGTGTTTCTTTGTAGCAACACGGAAAATCAAATCCAATCTGTTAAACAAGTATATTGCAATGAGCCCCAGAGAGCAACTTTGGCTTCAGTTCAACAGCAAAATCCCAAGCTTTAATTACTAAATAGCGGAGGTTTATCTTCTAGACTCCGAAACTCGAAATGAGTATTTAATGAGAAATCTCGGCCATGGCCAATTAAATCGCATCCCGTTTTTCATCGGCTATTTATGTTCATTACCTCTCCATTCCTTCCCTCATCCATATCGAGAAATGTATACAAATATTCAAGTATTTATCTTGAATACGAATATTTCCATCGAATAATAATATAAAATTCTCTCTGCTTCCACAGAGCTCTGATGAGAAACGACTGTTTCCAAATATATAATATATTATACATTTCTGAGCTTATTCTTTATTGCTCTCTCACAATTTCCTTACATATCGTCTTGTTCATTACTGTTTCAACGTTGATGGAACGTAAATCTTTGATTCCGATAGTAATTTCAGATTAGAAGGGTCTTGTGAGGGGTTGGAGTTCTGATCGTTATCCAATTAAACAAGTCATCAATACAAACAAGAAACAATCCTATACCGACTCGGAGAAATTTTCTTCAATTAGTAAAATATTTTAATAATTTAATGTGATTACTAATTATATAATTGACTTTTATGTATATTTATAAATAAATAAATATATATATATATATATATATATATATTATATATATATATATATATAGATAGATAGATAGATAGATAGATAGATGAATGTATATTATTTAGATCTATTGCCAGACAGTACTTTGCTGCATATCAATAAAACTAATATTAAGTACTGAAGTAAGAGACGGTACATGGAGGGGAAATAGATGTAGCATCATAACAATAATGTTCGTAAATTGATTTTGCTTATGGTTCGGACCTGAACAACTTCATGTGTGTATTTCATACGTGAGGAATACAATGTCTGTTCGTTTTACTAATAATTATCAATCCACAGCTCAATTCACTCGATTTTCCGTTTTTCAGAGTCCACCAAAATACGAGTTTGGCTATGAGGTTCGTGACGACAGAGGTGGTCAGCAGGGTCACCTCGAAGCCAGAGATGGAGTCTACGCACTTGGAAAGTACTACGTCAAACTTCCTGATGGCAGTGACCAAAAAGTAAGTACATTGATTATTTATTCATACATCAATTTATTGATGCAATCATAAATCATATAGTTATGACTGTGAAAGAGCAACAAGCTCTCCCAAGTTTCATAAACAGTAAAATATCCAGAACATAGGTTACATTCAATTTTCAACAGTAGTAGTTTCAAGCATGTTTTGCCTGAGAGAGACTTCACACAACTTATTGAAAAGGATTCCAGATTCAATAGGAATTGGTTGACCCAGCATTCAAAGATATATCTAATGTCTAATCACTCAGATGAGTATTCATAACAATTTTGGTCTTGGTACTTAAATACAAAGGATGAGAACTTGAACTTCACCAACTGACAGTTATGATCATTCAGCTTTATCATTATAATTAATTAGCGAAGCTGCGAGGAAAGTACTACTGGTTGTTTGGAAGCTACTCGTCCATTCATTTATCACCATTACTGTTGTGTAATAGCTATGCATACCTGTCCATGAATGCCTGAATAAACATATGGAGTTTAGTAATGAATATTAAACAGTAGCACAATTAGGGCAAAACCTCATTTTATTTTTATCATGGTTCCAATTGATTTTTTTCTCTTGAAATGTGATGAAAGCTTTTTGTTTGAATTCGTATTAAAAAATTGATTAATCTGACAAATAATACAGAATACATTTTTTTTAAACTCGAAACTGTTTGTGAATAAAGTTATCATTTCTACAAAACCTGGACTATGAATCCTAAATATAGGTTTCAAGGCAAATGCCTGTTGTTTTCACCTGCATTGTATATTTATATGAATACACTAGCAGGGCACCCGTGCTTCGCTACGGGAATTAAAAGATAAAATTATTTTTGTGAAAAATTTGTAATCTGAATCCTACCAAAATTGTTATAATCGTTTTTGTGATTAGGCCACAACTTGGCATGAAAATTATTGAGTCAAATCATTCAAATAATTAATTGATGTATTGGAAGTGCTCTGTAGAAGAGTATCTAATTGCAGCGGATTTTGTAGGATATGGGGCGGGGCTTAAGAGTCGCCCTCGACTTTATTCATTGGCAATTAATATTTCCCGTTGACAGTTATCAAATATTAGCAGTGATCATGTTATTTTTGCTTTGGCAATTGAAGATTAAATTCCACATAAGGTTGATTCGGAATTTGATGACTCTGGTATTCATGGATCTCTTGCTTATTCTGGAATTTTTGGCATAGCTTGTCGCTTACTTTTCGTTTCACTCACCCAAATGTGTAAAAGTAGCCAATCCACTGATTCTTTCTTCCATGGGAGTCCATTCGTACATAAGAGTCCATTCATAATAGTATAACATTTATTGTGGCTGATTTCACATTTCCTGAGCTCTACAATCATGAATATTAAAGTGGGATCATTTTAATTTGAATTTGCATAAATCTGAATAGAGTTTATTCAATCGCTTTGATTTTGATGGTAGTCAATACCATTATATGATTTCTTTCTTTGATCTCAGCTTGAAACCAAAAGCTTAGGGATGAAAATTTGGATATAAACTAACATGTAACTCAATTCAATTTCTATCTAAATTGAAAACTTTAGATTTCACTTGTGATCTATCAATATCAATAGGTTTGTCCTGTGTCTTAATAACATCATGATATGAAATAGGAGCAGCTGATGGAATATTATGTTTTTTCGATTTAGTTTTCAGCTGATTTTGAAACATGGAAATATCAGGCCCAGTAGCACGAAAAGCATGTTCAATTTCAATCAGGATTAAATTTCATGAGAATTAATCAGAGCAGAGTTTTTTTTTTAATAGAAGGCTTCTCTTATTGGTTCTCTTGGTATTTAGTCCAGATTATGAATGAACAGACAGTGCAACTGTCTCTCTCAAAGTCTTCGCTGCGTACAAACATAGAGCAACAGAGGAACAAATACAACAGAAGCTGAAGGAATTAGTCGCATTTCTATCACCTCACAATGAACAGTACATTCAACTACCATATGCTTGGAGAGATCGATTTTAAATTTCTTGTGCTATCATCCGGTCACTTTCTGAACCTATTCTTGTTCCATGAATACTGCAATGTTTTAAAATAGGGTCGCCAAATTTGGTAACTCAACTACAGATATTATAATCTTTTTTATTCGCTCACACTTTCTTACGTTTTCAACAGACTATGGGAAACTTTTTTCTGATCAGCTGCTACTTCAGGGACCAATAATCTTTTCTCTTCGTAGTTCAACGAATTATCCCAGAGTTGAGACCTGTTCCAAAATAATGTTTTTTGTTGCAAGCACAATATATTCCTGATTCAATCAAAATCGTTAGAGCCGTTTTCAAGATCCTTCCGACATAGATATCCTCAAACACACATATTCAAACAAATTGCTTTCTTGGTATAATTATTAACTTCAATGATTATGATTTCATTAAATGAGAGCTTATTTCACATAATAATAACAGCTGGCATCAAAAGCAGAAATGTCAAACATGATTGAAATTGAAACAATAGCGATCATTAACATTATTTTCTTCATCTGATCTAAAGTAACCAGATTATGGTAAGAATCACATCAATGTGTCAGCATTGTTTGAAAGGGGAGCATTGATGCTATTAATGAGGAATTCTGACAGTCAACGAACTGTTATACATATTATTCTACAATATTTTTATCAAAAGCTACCTTATTTTCTTTGCTAAAACAATCAATGTTTGGGAATAATTGATTCATGGGGAAAGTGCCTTACTTCTATGCAAGATATTTTCACATTAGAAAAAGCAACAACAACTATTTGGCCGTTTTAATAAATAACCCCTTTCTTTCGCCCAAGTTGAATTTTGGCCGAATTTCCTCATTCTTCACAAACATATTCCTCAACAGACACTTCTGAAGTTCTTAAAATACCCCTTTAAGCAGTTTTCGCGATCTGTCGGATATACAAACAATATTAGTCTTAGTAGAATAGGATTAATTGATAGAAGCAACTCCCGTCATGAAAGTTTGTTTTATGAAAAATTAAAATTATCTATACTCTCAGGAATAGCTCTGATTGAAGCAGCAGTGCCCAATCAATTTGTTCTCGTTAAATGCATTTTGATTAATTCTTCAACTTGGTGCCAACCTAATGAAATAATCTCAACTTAATGCCAACCTGACAAAATTATTAATTGATCGCCAGTTATCAACTGTTTGAATAGGTACTCTCTCTAGATTATAGTTCTATACTAACATATGATATGGACATTTCAATTATTATAATTAAGAGATAGGGAGAAGAAGAATATACATGCTAAAAGGCGAACTTTTAACCCTTAAAAACCACCCTTAGAGTTGAAATATCGCCAAAAGATTTCTTAGTGAAAACCTAGTACGTATAAAGAAGGAATATTCTAAGTTTTGTTGCAATACATCCAGTAGTTTTCCAGAAATCGTGATCAGTGAGTCAGTGAGTCGGTGAGTCTGTGAGTCAGTGAGTCAGTGAGATAAGAATTTTATAAGTCAAGATGAATATGAAGTGAAAAACATTAAATGAGACAATGAATTCATAGAAATAGGAAGATAGATAAATGCCTTTATTATTCTTCTTTATTACAAGTGTTGTGGGCGGAGTTTGAGGCATTGAGATAGTGATAGTGATTATTTCACTGTTTGTTTTTACGTTCTATTTGGACTCTACCTCAAACCTCTCAGCCTCTCCATAACCTGTAACATTCTTTAACTCTCACAAGTAACAGCGTTTTTGCACATCTAGCCTCTTCTACAAAACTTCTGTTATTTTTCAATTATTCAAAATAACTTTGTGAATTGACATTTCCATTTCAGATTTCTAGAAATACTGTAGTTCTATGAATCTTTCGAGAAGACATCGTAATTATTTCTAAGCAGCAATTATTTGGTTATTTCTAATTATGCTCGTGGCAGCACACAAATCTCTAGTTTTGCTGGCAGCGCCTATAAGTTAAAGTTGAGAAAAGAATATGAATTCCATGTTTATGTTCATATTGAGTATTTCATTGGTGTTTTATTTTTTGAGAATTGTATAGAGGAATCTTTTTTGAAATTTTCAAAGTTTCTTAAAAGTGAAGGTTTCTTGTGCGAGAGGCTGAGGCTCACAACGAGCTGTGAAGCCAGAAGAAGAATAACAATAAGAAGAATATGATATTAAGGCAAATGTAGAATTTTATTCAATTTGATAGTGAATTCATTGGAATTAGTTCAACCAATTCTGAATATGGGTACTCTTATTAATTATTTTCCTCCTTGATAATGTTATGGATAAGGAATACTCGATTTATTTTTCTGATACTTCCTTCTTAATTTCAGGTGAACTATTTCACCGACGACCTAGGATATCACCCACTGGTGGAGTACAACAGCGCGTCGCCTTCAGGCTCGAGCAGAACCCAATTCGCAATGGGAGAAAAGGCAGTTGCAGCACTAGTCAAGTCAATAAGCGATGTAAATATTTTTTCAAGTCTCATCAATAATTGATCTATTATCGTTGCACGATTATGAATTATGTATCGAAAGAGTGGATTTTTATAGGTAGAGGGAAAAAATATCACTTGATAAAATGAATCGAAAACAATTCATGTAACAATAAATTATTGAAATTAGGAACCACTTTACCTAATGAGAATAATAAGACTCTGAATTTGTCAATACCACTATATTATATGATATGGGATGGAATACCAAAAAATCTCTTCCCATAAAATCAAATTACTCGACATAACTTGATGAACGTTTCCAGTTATGTCTCTTTCAAATAAATATACGCTGCTTGTTGTATGCAATATGATATGTTGATTGAGTTGTATTGCAAGATAAAATAATTTGTGCTTACTTTTTTAATTTTTTTTGTTGATCAATAAATATACGAAAACTACCATTGACAACACTAAATGATCCGTATCATGTTACTGAGATGATGTAGCTGTCTAAATCTATTTTATTCGAACTAATGCACGCTTTATCTAGCCTTAGCTACTAGTTTTCTGGAATTCACTAGTTAATCACTTATGGTAACTAAAATTGCAGCTATTGTGCTCAGAATGACTGCTGTCCATTTGGTTTGTCTATGATTTCAATCTTTGTAGAATACAGAATACATCTTATCAATAAGTCATTCTGGAATGAAAGTCTAATAATGATTTTTCCTTTTATATTTTCAGATTAAGACAACACACGATTTCGATAGTGCTCGGAAATTGACAACAAATAAAAAACAGGAGAATTCAGGAAAAGTGAATTCAGATTTAAAAAATTCGAATAGCGCTCACAAACCAGGATCATCTGTATACATTGGATTAGCATCGACGCCTGCAATTGCGAACGATGTACATGTCGAGTCCTCCACTCCAACTCCGCACTTCAGTACGACACCAAGCTCACAGCATTCTTCAAGTGTCTCAGAGTCAAGTAATTTCGAGGAGAATCTGTATGCATTCGATGAGCCAACCCTTGCTCCACTCACTGTCTCATCAGTATCGCCTCCTCAGGGTGGATCACTCCTCATGCACACTATCAATCTGGAAGGAGGAGGAGACCAGTCCAGATTATCTTCATCTCATCGAACGTTAGCTGATTTTGGCATGAAACTACAAAGAAATCCTCTCAGTACATTTCTGAACATACATTCTCATAAATTTTCATCCACATCTCAACCTGTGACATCGAACTATGTTGAAAAATCAGTGGAGGACGTGACGCAGAGGGGTTCAACGACTGTTGATGGGGAGAACTACTCGCAGAATACCAAAGATGATATTGTACAGACCAGCCCAACTGTAGCAGCTATTACAACATTGCATACAAATCCCTACTCTATAATCAACGTTGACGTGTCTCCAAACGGTGAAGACTCTAGAGCTCATGAGATCAACAGCCAAACAACAAATGCAACAAGCTACAGTACAAGTACTACTACCGACAAGACAGCACAAGAAAGTGAGCTCAGATATACAATATCAACCACTCCTGCATCTACAACGCCCGATGACACCTTCATTCGGCCCATTGTTGTGCCTGATGGGCCTTTCGAAATGCAATCATTTTACACTGGGCTACTGAAAACAACAGAAGAGATGAAAAACTTCATTATCAACCTGAATAGGACTCTGATCACTAATGAGGGACTATCTGATCATGAAAGTGGAGAGCAATACAAATTACCTCCACCACTGATCCAACAAGCTCATCTTGCGGTCACTGAGGAGGACGAAAACTCACTGCATACTTCCTCCAATCAAATACTAGCTCCCATTCAAGCGGCTGTGTCTCTGTCAGCCTCAGAGCTGTCAGGGGCTGAAGCAACCAGTAATTCGGAAGAAGTCAAGGCTCTGGAATCAGCTGAGCTTGTTGTTGAGAAGCAAACATTGGAGAAGCAGCCAGTTCTCAAGACAACCATCGATATTCAGAAATCTATACCATTTGAAATTCCTCACCAGGAGAGTAGTGTTGAGGAAAATGAGGAAAGCCAACCAGTGTCAAATGATCACAATAGTCCATCTTATCAGCAAGGAGCATATCTACCGATTCACCAATCAATCAATGAAGAATTTTCTAAGATTGACAAAGATGCAAGTTCACAAAATGTGAGAAGCCAATTCCTGCAGCAAGTTTATTCTGCTTATCAAAGTTTAGCAAATAATCCGAATGCTTCTCCATATTACTCTCCAGTTGATTATACCAGTGAAAAAGTTGAAGCTCCTGGGCCAGTGCCTACACAACAAGCTCCTAAAAAGCTCTACTATGTCTATTTACAGGGATATAACTCAGGAATGGATCGTTATGCTCCATCACCACAGTATTCGAGCTCGTATCAGAATAATGTTCATCAGCAAGGTTTAGAAACAAATTACGGGGGGCAGTTGACAAATCCAATCACAGCTCTTCCTCCTGGAAGCTTCAGTCAATCTAGTGCGCATATTTATCGAAACGGGGAGCCTAATCTCAATGTAGCAACATTCATCAATCATGGCAATTCAGGTCAGAGTGTGCAGTATAATAGACTTATTGAAGCACAACACACTGATGAGAATGAGAATCATAATGGACAATATACACATCTTGAGGGCATACATAACCAAATGGATGTAGTTAGAGATGAAAGTAACAGAGCTCCACTGAAGGTGCAATATATCAGTGGAAGTTCTCAAAACTTACCCTTGAATCATTTAAATGCCTTATCAGCTGAAAGTTTTCACAAATATCTAGAACAAACAACCAAAGCGAATGGAGAATCTGCTATGAATGGGTATAATGCAGGTCATGAACCTCAATACAATGGCCAAATCCCAGTTGTGAGTCAAAATCCAGAAATAAATGGACTCAGAATTAATAGTTTTCTGCACAGCAGGTTTTTAGGTGAAGATAAATTGAAACTTGAACAAGTACCCAGCATTAGGCCAGCGTTACCAGTAGTTCCTCAAGTACCATTGACCTGGCCACATGCTCTTCCATTGTCAAGGGTGGCTCACTTGCCTTACCTACAACCTTACTTACAAATGTCTCAGTTACCTATTCCACCCTACAAACAAGTGATTCCATATCCTCTGACGCATTATCTGCCGCTACAGAATACCGCCACACAAGTAGCCAGTCATAGTACTTTACAACCAACCGTCTATAACAGAAACGATCAACATGAAAATCCAAAGAAAGAAGGACCTAAAGCTCCGTTTCGTCCTAGTCAAAAGCTCTATCATTCAGTCTATCCTCCTGAAATGTACTATGTGGCTGAATACATGCGACCGAATGCCAGATCGAGGGGTTTGGGGAAGAAATTATGCATAGAATACGGAGGGTTCAAACCACCACTCATACCATCGGTGCAAATAGACGAAAAACTTGAAGTCAACATCGGAAAGCGAGTTGATAAAACCGACTGAAACTCATCAGGGAGACATCGATCCTCTCACACCCCTATCGTGATATCATCCCATTGATATAATAACTCATCCAACACATACATACAATCATGAAATCATCGATTCATTCTAATGAGTAGTGAAAATTTCATAATTGATTGAACTATCATTCCTTCTTCATTGATATTATTATTCCATCGTCATCTCTCTGTATTATTTGTCGTGATATCTAGGTTAAGTGATATTTAATAATTGTATGATAATATTATTTTTTAAATTATTGATTTAAACCAACTCATTGTGTGTAACAAATTCTCAAAAATCCATGACAATTCTCAGAGAATATACTTTCCGATTGATTCACTGAAAAGACAATAAATTATAGACCTCAAATGGATTAAAATAAGGAATATGTTGCCATAATTTCAAAGTGTATATACTGATGAAAATTTGACTGTCGTTAATAAAACTTGTTTTGTTGAATGACTTATCAATATTACATCCCTTTGTCATTTCAACGCTGTATTTATACAGCGACTGATTATATGAGTTATCAGGAGAAAAACATTATTCCAAGGAATAATATATTCATCTATCATATTATGCTTCATACTGAAATATAGAGATAGTTCCAATCTAGAATAGTAATGGAATTCAAGATCAGTGGAATCATTTTAGTACCGAGAGTTGAAAAAGGATGATAATAATATCAGCTTACATAAAATAATTACTTGTACTGTATATTTTTCACGATAACTACTATTGTCGTTTCAAGATTCACAAAAAAGTAGTATAATTGGAGTGATATTATATCGAATGAATTGTATTGGAATTTACAAAAAATCCATGAACAGATACATTAAAGTTTTCTTCATGTATTTTATTTTTTATTTTTTCACTTTATTCATTTTCTTTACATACAAAGGCTCACAGCGATCCATAAAGAGCCTTATCTACACAATTAAATGAAACAACAATTCAACTTATATACACTTTGAAATGAAGTAAATAAAGAAAAGAAAGCAACAGCATTTACACAGTTGAAATAATCAAATTAATTACATTCAGATAAAGAAAAATGTGAAAAGAAAGCAAAAAGCATTTACTGTGAATAATCAAATAATTCCATTATTATAAAGAAAAATGTGAAAAGAAAGAAGGTAAAACAATCCTTTCCAAAAATTCTAGAGGAAAATACAATTAAAAAAAAACGATTTAAAGATTACAGGTAAGAAAATAATAACTAATAAAAGAAAAAAAAGCTAAGTAAACAGAAAAAGAAAAGTCTTAAACTAGGAGAGTTCCAGCCAGAGTTTACAAAACAATTCATCTCAAAAACGAGCGTCTTATGATAGATTCAGTTCACAATGTTTCTTATATTCATTGAATGAGTTCGAAAACGGATCAATGTGTTCAAGCTATTAAACAGTCGTAAGGTTTTATAAAGAAATGAGTTGTAATGATGGTTTGTTCTAGCAAAGGGAATCTCGAACAATATATTCCTTCTAGGTCTTGCATATGGTACACTGAAATTAATTAGGCTGATAAAATATGGTAAATGGACGTTATGATTTAAGATAGTATATAACAACAATAGGGCATTTAATGATCTCCGCACCTGCAATGACCGGATATTAAATAAGGATCTCAATTCACTAGTTGGGAAATTGAATAGACAGAAGATACGGAATTTCTTGATGAAAAGGTGTCTTAGAAATCTATTTCGAATCTTATCAATTTCGTAGCTATCAGTTACATTAGCAGGACCTCACACCATAGATGCATACTCAAGTTTACTCCGTACCAGTGCATTAAACAGTTTTATACTTACATCACAACAAGTAGTAGGTTTTGAATTATTACGAAGTATAAAACCAAGTAGCCTATTAGCACTGCTAAGAACGTGATTAAATTGGTCTTTAAAATCAAGAGTCGAGTCCATCAACACTCCAAGATCTCGAATGCTTTTGACATACTCTAGATTGATGCCTGCTAATGAGTAAGCGTAACGATCATAATTCCTCTGTCTCGTGTAAACCAGAAACTTGGTTTTTGAGATATTTAATTTGAGTGCATTTCTATGACACCATAGATGGACTCTATCAAGATCCTGTTGTAACTGAGCACAATCTTCAACACTCCTTATTAATTTATACAATTTTACATCATCTGCAAACACTAGGATCTTAGATGCAATAATGCAATCGGGAAGATCGTTTATTAAGAGTAAAAACAAAAGAGGCCCAAGATTCGATCCCTGAGGGACCTCTGATGTATTTGCATAGTCAGCAGATTTGTAGCTATTGAAATGTATGTGTGAAAATCTATCAAATAGGTAGCTGCGGAAAAATGTGATCAAATCAGTTGAAAACCCATCTGTAACTAACTTTTCCAATAAAACTTCAAAATTAACTGAATCGAAAGCTTCACTGAAATCGAGATAAATCACGTCTACCCGATCCTGACTATCTAATTTAGAAGAGACAAATTGAGTAAAACAGATTACTTACAGTAGACCTTCGGGGCATGAAACCATGTTGGAAAGGTGATATGACGTGTTTTACATGATTGAATACTATATTATATAAAATAGATTCAAATACTTTGTCAGGTGCATCCAATATAGAAATAGGTCGAAAATTTGATATTAAATTGGGTTTACCAGATTTATGAAAAGGCGTTATACGGGCATTTTTCCATTTAGTAGGATATTTATTGGTTTTTGAAGAGAGATTGAAAATATATTGTAAAGGTTTTAATAGAATATCCTTACAACCCTTAATAATATAGGCAGGGACACCGTCAGGACCAGCTGAGCGAGTTGCTTTTAGCTTATCAACCGCAGAGCTGACCCAATCATCTGAAATGGAAGGGATAATCAGCGTATCAATGTTATAAGTGGGTCTATTGGTATCAAGGTGAGGTAGGTCATTCCCGGAGAAATCACTGTCCCTTTTTATACTAGCATAGATCGATGAAAAGTAATCTGCAAATGCCTGAGATACGTCTGAACCAGTGTATTAACAACCATTTAATTCAAAACAATCATTCATCACTCTAGATTCTCGTTTACTAGAAATATAATTCCAAAAATGTTTTATGTTCGAATTCAAATTATTCTGCAGATCAGCTATATAATCTTTGTAACATTCAGCAATTTTTAACTTTATAACTGATCTCAGATTAATAAATTTATCACGATAGTACCTAGAGTATGCCATTTTTCGTGCACAAAATTTCTTTCTGTTTGAACATTTGAATGATATCCCTAGTAAACCAGATAGGGTACTTGGATTTAATAGTTCTTTTACACTTGGGAACATGCATAGAGAAAGCTCTGTATATTATCTCATAGAAATAATCAACAGCATTATCAACGTCTTGGAATTCATTTATAATCTGTCCCAATCTGAATTGAAAAGTGTTTGGTACAGCTGAAGGAAATTGGCTTTTTTTAAATTATAGTAAGGATTATAAACAGGCTCAGGTGATGTATAACTTCTCATGATGAAATTTATAGAAAGACAAGGATGATGAATGTCTTCAGGAAACAAGGGATCATCATTGCGCAAAACTGTGATGGGAAAATAACCAAGAACTAGGTCTAATGTTTTAAAACTGGAATTTAAAATATTATTGAACGATTTCACATCAAAGAAAGACATGAAATTATCTAATTTTCTACATTTTATCGAACCATTTATAAAATCTTATGTACTACCAGAAATTTCGCTGATATTGAATTCACCAACAACTAAAAGAGATGAACAAACATTATGAAACCCTTCCACATCATCAAAAAACTCATCATAATCGGTCACTCCATCATTAGGTGAGAAGTAAACAACACAGAGAAGGATAGTGGTTGTATTTGTAATAGTAGTTTCAGGCTTCGTACTTGACTGTGGCTTTGCTAAAGATAAGCTGTGTAGGCCATCTAACATTAGCGGCGAAAAGTACCCCGCCCCCAACGTTTGCCTGACACGGAGCTATCTCTATCGCTTCTAAAAACCTGATAACGAGCATCAAACAGCTCCCCATCATTTATCTCATCATTGAGCCATGTCTCTGATAAGGCGATAAAATCGAAGCACTCAGCCGAGACGGACTAAAGTGATCGAGACTTTGTACGCCACCCTTGCGTATTCTGATATATTAAATTTTAAACACAACAATCATCCACCATTCATTAATAACTCAGACCAGACAAGGGCACAATAGAGAGTGACAGACAAAAATATGAATGACACAATAAGGACATTTTACAAGACAATAGGAGTACAATCCATTATTGATGCAATAAAAGTAACTAGCAATAATCAAACACAGCAGCAACGGTAGTGTAGATAAAATGGAATAATAGTAATAACAGTTTGTCGATTTGAAATCTTATCTACTTGACGGACAGATTTGATAGTATGAATCACATAGCCTTCAACTTCTCTCATCTTGATGTTGCCAGTTCTATCGACCCACAAAAACTTAAAGCCACAATCATTTTTTATTTTTTTAGCTTTAACAAATAAAACTCTTCGACGCTGACTGAGTGACTGATTCACGTAGTTAGGAGAATCCGTAGATAGACCCAAGTGTCGTGTTGATAGAGTTCTCTTTATGCGACGTCTAGCAAGAAACTGCTCCTTGTCAGTCCGGCAAACGAATCGAACAATAATTTCCGATGACGGCCGATTATTGAGTTGTTTGAGTCGATGGCAGACATCAATCATGTCCTCAGTAATTGCCAGATCCAATGCCTTACCAACACCAATAACAGTCTGTGCAACATTTTCGTTTACGGAGCTAGGTACACCGTAGATCTCCAAAGTATTCGCTCTAGAGTACTGCTCGACGTCATCCAAACGCTCCGTCAACTCAGCCACTTTTTTGGTGAGACCGAGATTCTCCACACGAAGAGTCTCAATCAGTTCATTCTGCTTTTCTATAAGAAGGAGCTGGTTCGCCGACAACTTGAAGCTCTCATCTAGCTTTGCTGTGACACAAATCAAGTGAAGCAGCGAGATCTTTTTCAAGACGGTTTAGTCCATCATCAACTTTCTTACTTAATGAAATAATCATATTTTTTATACTATCAGTAGATGTAACATCACATAGGACGGAGTCACCGTCGCTCAAACTACGGCTCAAGCGACGCTCGCGACCACACGGCTCACATGTCCACACTTTTCCCAGCTCAGAAAGAACACCAATTTCGGCATCACTCAGTCCCACACATGACCCGTGATAAAAAGCTCGGCACACCTGACATTCAACTTTGTCTTCAGAAGACCTAGAAACCGATTTCGAACATTTAATACAGTTACTCATCTTGACGGAATAAACTGGCTCGTTATAGATAAGCTGGCGATAAGGAAGCTCGATAGAACTACGTCCTTTCTCATCAAAATCTCAGACTGAATTTTTGGGCGTACAACGCTACTCTTTATTCAGACAGTTCTCCCAAGACAGATTCAATATACATGAGTTTTGTATATGGTTTTCATACAGCTCCTCCCGCTCATTCTCCTTTCTCATCTCCTTCCTCTCATTCTTTACCTACTTCCTCTTCTCCTTCTTCTTCTTATTCTTCATCTCCTTCTTCTTCTTTTTCTTCTTCTTCTTCTCCTCCTCCTCCTCCTCCTTCTTCTTCTTCTTCTTCTTCTTCTTCTTCTTCTTCTTCTTCTTCTTCTTCTTCTTCATCTCCTTCTTCTTCTTTCTTCTTCTTCTTCTTCTTCTTCTTCTTCTTCTTCTTCTTCTTCTTCTTCTTCTTCTTCTTCTTCTTCTTCTTCTTCCTCTTCTTTTGCTATATATTGCAGCAAATCTTGTATGAGTGAATAATTCGAAGACAGTACTGTACTACACTTGAATAGCTTATAGGTGCTAAGCAAATGAATATTTGAGACTTCACTAGAGAGCTGAAACTTGATCTTCATCCAAAAAACTGTCAAAATATGAACTATATAATATTAACTATGTAGAGGAGGTTCCCTCTTAGAAATGGTTGGAAGAGACAGAAAGAATAAAACATAATCAGAAATACTTCTCCAATTTAGAGTACTTTTGGAATTCTTTTGAGAAGAAAGTCTCAATAAAGATCCTCTTGAGGGGTCTACTGAAGAATAAAGCTGGAGTTATAAAGTTATGAAGAGAGTACTCTTATTGCACAAGCACTCCAGGAATCCAATCCCCCTTCGGAATTTGAATTTGCCGCGAAGGGCTACATCTTAACACCTCCCTCCTGAGCATTCAAGGAATGCAGCTGGCTGGCAAGATATTGGAAGGGGTTGATTCAATACAAGGGTAGAGTGAGCTGTGATGGTTGTATTTTTCAGTCTTGATGACAATGATGTTTTAACTCCAGTTTGGAAAATGCTTTTCGGTTTGATGGAGAAGTTGAGTTATCGATTTCAGTATAACATACTGAATTCCAATTCATTATATGAATTATTACAATCTCCACTACGGTATTCACCGGTAGCTCACTGAAACTAGAAAAGATCAGCAGTTCATTAAATGCTTCCATAATGCTGCTTTTCCAACACTGTATTCAAAACGATTCTTCAACTCTTTCAACTTCAATGTAAACTCATTGTTTGATCACCCAAGTTGCTCCCTCACTTACAAATTTCATTCTTTTTGATTATTTCAAAATCATTCCTATGATCTTCAACAGTGATTCATTAATCAAATTGCTATACCTACCACCTACGATGTGGGCACCTTGCTTCCTGTTCAGCTGAGAAAACATGTCATTACATGGAATAAGGCATATTGACATCATTATCAATATAATCAACTTGCAAGCTCAAATTAATTACGCTTTGTATGAGAATGTGGTCATATCCTCATCATCATCTAGTTGATTATCATCTTGACATCATCAGTTGACATTATCTAGTTAACAAAACAAGCACCCAAGCATTTCAAACACTGAGATCCGATGTTCAAATTAGTATTAGAGATCAGTGATTATTATAATATTATTATGAAGGAAGATGCTGGAGATGAGTAATGATTGAAATATAAGCCACTTGGATAATAATAATTTTATTCTATTGACATTCACATTTCCACATATTATCGAACTTTATATTGGAACTAAACTTCAATTGTTTACCAGTTCTATTAAGCATCGAGTAATGGTTCCCCAGTATGTGCAGCAATTACTATTGCGAGTTAGGTGGACTTTGGCACAGTTCTGCTCATTTGAATACATTCAAGCGTCGGAAAATTCACAGTGCTGTCACGTATGAGATTTTGTCCTTGTTCTAGACGTGGCCACGTCACAGTGGAAATAAATCGCTTTCTGCCTTCTATGTCACAGTGAGCACGTGACAGGGCTGAAGACTTCTATTAAACAGTTCAGGCATTACGTGAACACGCTGACCCAAAACATTACTCTCACGCAGGAATATGATAAAAATAATCAACAACTAGTACAATAAGGGTGACAGCGTCTATAGCTATTCCAATAGAATATTTTGACCCTCTTCCAACATTGACTTAACCTGAACTCAACTTAACTTCAATAAGCAAAATACAGCAATTATCATACATACAGCATTTATAGATTATCATACGTTTGAATATTATAAATTTTTGGTGAATGTTGATGATGTTACGAAACAAATAAGAGTAAGGAAGGGTTATTAAAAACTAAAATTGAGCTTTTCCTGTTGTGTAAAAGGAAATATGAGTCTAAAATGTCATACTTCATATCTCTGGAGGTGATATTGTAGAAGTTATCATAGTAAAAAAGAATACAAGATATTGTCCACTCCAGCACAATATTTCTAGTCTTGTCTTTCGATTTAATACTTCATATCCTTAATGCATAATGCATGGTATATCATGGAACCTCAGCTTAGAATAAAAAAATATAGATGTAATAAAATAATATCAAGCTCTTTAGGTCGGTTTTATATCATATATTATAATAAACATATGTAAACGCCTCTAAGCTTTCCTCGTATTCAAATCAACATCCTCATTTTCTGGCAATTATTAACTTATGGAGAGGATTACATCATTTGTTATTCAAGACTTCTAAAAAACAAATCATCGGAAAAACTTCCGAACCATTTATTGTGTACGGTCAGTAGCTATTATAGAATGAGATCTATTATTTTATCTTATGAGCGGTAAACTACTTCCAGACTACTACCAACTGGAAAGTTGTAAAACTTATACCAAACTGGGAAATGGAGAGTTCTTCCGCTCTTCACACGACGATTGCCTTTCATTATTGCAATTCAAGAAGGAAAGATTAAATTTTACTTTCGAATAGTAATTATTATCAAACGTCTCATGTGTGTGCATTTGAATGAAAAACACGGTATTCCGGTTAAGTGGAGGATTAAAAACGATTCCAGTAATACAACCATCTATCTATTCGGAGTTGATGGAAAGGAAAGGAGACCGATTACCCCACGCCATGTGTTGTGTGTGCATATATGGCTTTTTGTTCTTTGAGAGCAGTGAAAGGCCGTTCATCCCCCTCCCATCACCAACATTGCAGCTCTGTCAAGCCAGTGATGAGACTTTTTCTTGTATGATACGGCTCAAGCTTGCGTAACGCTCAGCACAGCTTGTTCTGTAGCTTATCTTATGAGTTGTCTGAAATGGCAGTCATTTGCCTTGATCCACCAACTTTCCTCAAGAGTGAGTGAATTGACATTGAGCTAATACATAAATAAATGGAGGTTGACATTCTAATATTCAGTTCAGTGCTTGGATAAATAGTGCATACAGATGTTCATCTTTCTCCAGAAAGATAGTACAGGTAGTGCACAAACTATACCGTAGTTAAACTTTTCAATGATTCACGTGGAACATGAGCTGATTGAGGAGTATTCAGATTTCTTGCTACATCATAATAGTTATACATTCTATAATAATACTACAAATGAAAATTCTTGTAAAATGTTCAATAAATTAAAATTCTATTATAGTTTCCATCTGGGATTTGATATTCAAAGTTCTAATTTCTACCACTTGAATCACAACATTAGTCACTCTATAATCTACTAAATCGGTGCTCAACCTTGCAGACATTATTGTCTTTTGCATTTAGGTGGCTGTGAACAGCTGAGCCAACACGCACATCAACAATATTACAACACCCACAATGCACAGTCATAGAATGCAAAAACAAAACTCAACCTTCAAAGCTTCAAAAAAACAGATCTATTATACTACAAACACTCTCTGAATTATTCTCAACTGCTTCTGAAGCACTTTCTTGTTTACAATATTAAAATCATTCTTATTTATTTATTCATCCATAGTTTTTTTCTTCTCCATTTCCCGTTGTATGGTGCAGTTTACTATTGTCTACTATGTGCTTACTAACCTATTAACTAACTAACCTATTAGAATATTAACAATAATCTTCAACATATCTTTCTATTCTACAATTCCTATAAAATAATTCTTGAGTTTAGTTTTTATTCCATTTCTTTGTAAATTTTTCTCAATTCTCATGGCAAATCGTTCAACAGGTAAGGAATTCTGCATTTCAATAGGCTCTAATAATAAATTATCATTATAACGCTATAATAATAATAATTGGCATACTATTGCCGCCTATTAACTGCCATTATGTGATTGGTGCATGCAAATTGTTTCAGTATTCATGCGCTTGGTAACCTCCTATTTCCTGGATACACTTAATTATTTTTATTAGGTTTTTTAAGTATGCTCTCTACATGCTAGTTAATATTCTATATACTACTATTTATTTCATGCTTCCTAATAGTTAGCCACGTGACCATTTGTTCTTCCAAATTGCATACCGTTTTGCTGCAATAGATCTCTGCCAAAGGGTTTGGTCAGATTCCACGTTGCATGGCTCGGTCAATCGTTAGGTCGCCGATCACTGAATGTTTATACCTAACCTCAATCTTCAATATTTTATAATACCTATATTATATATTAGCAAAAAATTATTTCAATTCCTTTTTAGGTTATTGTACCGTTTAGCCAGAACAAGCTGATGCTATCTAATCTTTATTGTTATCTCATTGGCGATATTAGCCAGTTACTGTACTCAGACCTATTAGTACTTCAGCTAGGGATTTTTACATCTACCCAAATTTCAAATACATTACACGCACCCCTGGATTTGAATTCAAAATATTTGAGAATCACAATGTTTTTAATGAAAATCCACCCTTCAATACATCGATATATTCCATACTTTATTTATAAATTATACTCTCCAACTTTTATCATAGTTCGCAGATCTATCTGCTGCACCTCCTTTAGACCTCTCTCAAATACAATAACAAATTCTCCTCCTCAACACACAAAAATATCATAAATATAATCCCCTAGACACATTCCTTCTTACAACACTTAGAACATAGTATTTTTAAATTCGCCGCTCGCAGGGCCGCCAACCTAACTACACACATTTCTTGATTCTATCATAATTGATTCCTTACAAACAATAATTTCGATGTACAAATTTCTGGGCTTATATTTTATAGTAATTCCTAGGTCTTAATATAAATAATTTTTCTATATATCAGGTACAATTCTTTTTCTTTTGCTAATGGCTCTTTGGTTTTGGGTAACCAGCATTCACTTTAGGTTTTTCAGGGTACAAACATGGCATAACTAACAGTAATAAATATAAAACATATAAATAAATATACTAACATTGATAATATAATAAATAACAGTAATAAATAACATTTTGGGTTACAATGCTTTTCTTTTTATAATCATATGTTGAGCGCTACATTCGATTCAGGTGGCTTTGCTCAGCTGGTCGCTGTCTCTATATTCATACTGCTTATGTCAGAACTGGTTGTCGAATCTCGCAATTAACCTAACTGCTACATTTTTTCTCTTTAAAGGTAATTAACAAATTTTAAATATTCTATCCCTGCTTGTGTCCTTTTTTATTTGATATAACTAATTTAATTACATAATTAAAAATTATCCTTTTGCTTGTTGCAGGCTTTGGACAGTTGGGAGAAATAAAAACTTTGGATTATTGCCATGTGGTCCAACTCAATATTAAATTTATCATGATAGGTCAGTAATTCTTTGATAGTGGTGTTTTCCTTGATCACTTATCGTATTTATCTCAAATTCTGTGATATGGTTTAATATTGGCTACATTTTCCCACCAAACAATGTGCGTATTCTCATTCTCTTGCAACTGGACTGTGTTGTGATGTGATATGGCTACGATAGTGAATGGCCCTGAATAAATTAAAAAGAATTTACAAGTTACTTTCTCCAAAGCATTTGATAACCTGTGGCTCTTTACTAAAACTTCATCTCCAATATTATATGAAAATATTTTATATGCTCGGTCGTGAAATCTCTTTTTACTACTTGCCTTTTGCTCTAGCTTTAATCTTACTAGATGATGGATATTAGGATTTGTTAGTTTGTTCACTTCTGAGCTTGGAAAATCAATTAACTTTTCGATAAATGTAGTGTTTCTTTTACCAAACATGATTTCGTAAGGCGTACGACCAGTGCTTTCATTTAGACTATTATTATAACACTCTTCTAAAAATGGTATATATCTAACCCATTGTTGGTGTTTTTCGTTACAGTAAGTCTGCATAAAACGAGAGATCTCTGCCATACATCGCTCTACTGGATTAGCGCTGGGGTTGTAAAGAGATGTCCTCGACCATTTAATATTAGCCAGGTGAAGTATTTCTTTCCACTGCTTGCTACAAAAATAGGTTGAGTTGTCGGATAGGATTCGTTTAGTCTTTCCTACTTCACTTGTCCATCTTTCCGTTATGCATTGGGCCAAAACTTCTCCGGTCAATTTACCTATGGGGAATAGCATTGTATATTTTGAAAAAACACATGTAAGCACGAATATGTATTTTTTTCCGTATTGTGCCATGGGTAATGGACCATATATATCCGCTGATATCAATTCCAATGGTGCACTAGGGAGGATGGGATTCATTTCGCCCCTGATATGGTATCGCAGGTATTTGGCTTTCTGGCATATATCGCAAGCTTTTACTATTTTGGCCACTTTTTTATGCATGCTTTTAAAATAACAGCTTTCTTTTAGTAGGTGGAGGGTCTTCGTAGTTCCAAAATGTCCAATACGTTCGTGAGCTTCTTTTATCAAATCTGTTTCCATGTTAGTGGGGATGATTAGGCGCCAGTCGTAAGTATTTTTAGCCGGTCGGTGGAACATAAATCCTTTGTAGCGGGTGTACTGTCGCAGGTAATCGGGCGGTTCAGTAGCTCCTTCTTCCATCAATTCGCGGATCCGGGACAGTCTTGGGTCTTAGTATTGGGCGATGCGGATTCTTTCAGGGGTTAATATGGCGGTATGAATTCGTGGTTGGATATTGGGAGGATATGGTATGCTTTCTCCACTCTTTACGGCGGAACACTTCAGGTTGGTATCTTGACAATATGTAGCATCTATTTCCCTGGATAGAAAGTCGGCGGTCTGATTTTTCTATCCTGGCAGATGTGTCAATTCGATATCGTATTCTTGAAGCGCAAGAAACCATCTAGATAAGCGGTTGTGGTTTAATTTGGCTGTTTTGAAGAATGTTAAGGCTTTGTGGTCGGTATTGATGAATATCTTATTGCCGAGCAACAATGTCCGGTGTTTGATACATACTTCCACAATACTCAACAACTCTTTTTCGGTCACAGAATATCGACGTTGTGCTGAGTTGAGTGTCTTACTAAAAAATGCTAGCACTCCTTTCTCTCCTTGATCATCTTCTTGGAAAATCTCTGCGCCTATCGCGTAATCTGAGGCATCGACATTCAAGAAAAAAGGTTTCTTCAGGTTAGGGTGTTTCAACACGACGGAATTTAGGAAGGCTTCTTTTAGTTGCTGGAATATGATCTCTTCTTTGTTAGTCCAAATCCAAGGCTTGGTACTAGACAATATATGACTGAGTTGAGCAGTGTAGTGTGACATTTGTTTGTTGAAGCGGCGGTAGAATTGTAAAAATCCAATAAACTTTTGTAATTGTTTACGGTTGGTTGGTGATGGAAATTGTCTGATGGCTAATAATTTGTCCGGGTCCTGTGATATGCCAGTAGGTGTGATTATGTGTCCTAGATATTTCACTTCCCTCGCAAAAAATTCACACTTCGATAGTTTGAGTTTCAATCCGCAATTTATCAATCTATCAAATACTATATCTAAATGCTGGCAATGTTCACGTATATTCTGTGAGGCTATTAATCCATCGTCCACGTATAATGTACAGTAGTCTCTGATATCGTCTCCTAGCGCCTGTCTCAAACACCGTATGAATATAGCCATAGCATTTCTTAATCCAAACGCTAAACGAGTGAACCTATAATTGCGTCCATTAAACAGAAAGGATAAATAATCGCGCGATTCCGGTGCTACTTGGACTTGCCAATATCCTGCGCTCAAATCTACCGTTGAATATATGGTCTTGCCATGGAAAGTTTGCATAACTTGTTCAATTTGGTCTGGTCCTTCTCGGTCATCATCCAATATACGGTTCAAGGCGCGAGCATCCAGACATAGTCTTACTGTTCCATCCTTTTTTGCTACACACACAATCGGCAAACTATAGGGTGCTGTGGATTCTTCTATAATTCCTAGTTGTTCCATGCGAGAGATTTCTGCTATGGCGGCGGATCGATAGGTGAAAGGTATGGGGTATGATTTGCGGTAATACGTGTCGTGTGGTTTAACATTGAGTGAACATTCGAAGTGAGTAGCTAGACCAGGTTGTTCGGAAAAAACGTCTGCATTTTTACGGAATACTTGAATTATTTCCTGTCTAATGTCAGGATGCCAATCGGTACGTTGATGGATTCTATTTATCAGTATCTCTAACAATTCTTCGGTACTAGAGTCTGCTCCTGACGGTGTTCGGTCCTTCGTTGTTAGGCTTAATACCTCCATATACTCCATAGCATTTTCAATTCCGTGGATACCCCACTTCCTCGGCGCGCCTTCCATGTAGTGAGCGAAATGTACCTCCGCAATTCCTTCAGTGCGTTTCTTCAGATCAAGGGGTACTATAACTTCGTATGCTTCGGTTTCGGTGAAAGCATGAAATTTCGAGGTTTGGAAATTTAAACAGGCCTGGAAATGTTGTAGAAAATCTGTACCTATTATTATGTGCGGACCGGATACAGGTAATACGAGAAATGTATAAGCGAATCGTTGTTGTTGAAGATTTATTTCCAGTAAGCATTGAGTAGTTATATGTATTCGCCGTCCTGGACTGATACCTGATACATATACGTTGGTTAACGGTAGAGTAGCTAATTTTGTTTTTTCTTTCAGACGTTGAAATATGTCTGTTTGTATGAGGCTACATTGTGAACCACTATCTACTAATGCTTGAACCCTCATTCCATATATTTCGATATCGATATACGCTTGCATTTGGATATCCGGTAGCCTGCTTTCCTTCTCGGTTTCTTCTAACAAAGTCTCCGGTAATCATTTCTGAATGTGGTGTATGACGTTGAAATATCCTGCTTTTCTTTGTTTGTTTCATTTGAGCTTGTGCTTGTTATATCGGGGGTATCATATAGTCATGGTTTATTAGCTGTAGTTTTCTGTATATCTGGTGGCGGGTCGTTGGGTGCTGGGTTCCGTGTTTTTTGTTGATTTAATCCTGTTGCATGCGCTAATGTATAATTTGTGCTTACTTGTTGAGGTGGCGGTTTGTAATTTCTGTTGTAATTATTCTGAGTGTGACTATTATTTGAGTTTAATCGATCACGGCCATCATAGTAATTCCTGCGGTTGCTCTGCTGGGCGTAATGGCTGGTTGTGCGATTTTGAAAATTTTCATTATTCCAGTTACCATTTTGCTTGTGCTCATAGCGGCATTCAAATTGAGGGGTGGATCGGTAGTGATCATATGATACCGGTTCATAATTTTGGCTGGTATACTGATTACTTCTTGAGTTATGTTGATTCCGTGTGTATCTTTGGTCTGAACGGTGGTTTGACATTGCCATCACAGACTGTATGCCATATAAATGATTTATTAGCTGTTTGCAATCAGTAATGGGTTGTGTGGCGAGTGCCATTCTAACTTGATATGGTAGTTTCTTCAGAATAATACTTGCTAATGCCGATTCGTTAATGGGCTCGCTCAATTGAGAATTTTTGAACTGTAGGGCAGTGACGAAAGTGGTACATGCACCGTCTAAGTTAGGGTTGAAATCGCATGATATGATGTCCGCTAGCACGTCCAACTGTTTTCTTCTGCTCCAATACTGTTCCAGGAAGACAGCTACAAACTCATCCAATGATGTAAATTCATGGGCTCTACTCCGAAAGAACATCAGGGGTTTGCCAATCAATAAACTAGTCAAACGAAGACGCCACATGCTCCAAGAGGTAGGTGCAAGAGTTTGTACTAATTTTATCTGATCAATGAATGGTTGAGGTTGCAAATGGCGATCAGTATTATCAAATTTACCCAGTCCTTGCAATATACTATGTGAGTTGATGTTATCTGCTTCAATTCCTTGAGGTCGTTGTTGGATATAATTTTCTAATGCTGTTATTTTTTCCTGTGCCATCTGCCATTGACTATTATGTGTAATTTTATAAGCATTCATTTCTTGATCTAATTGAGTCAGAGTGGATTTTTGAATTAATAGAGTTCCGTTTAAAGCCTTACAGGTTTCTGTGTTTTGATTGATACTACCTTGCAGTTGGTTCATTTTTGTGGACATATTTATCTGTTTATTTTGTATTTCTTTAATACTGTTAATATTTTTATCAACTGTAGTCGTTAAATTTTGATTGGCAACGGTAATTTGTTTGTTGATTTCTTGATGGCAATCAGCCTTAATGTTAGTTGTTAAATCCTGAATGGGTGTAGTGATTTGTGTGGTTAGGTTATCTATCCTTTCGTTTAGTTCACAGGTAACCGTATCCAACCTTTCCGATAATCCTGCCGTAACTTTATCCTGACTTTCTTTCTGTAGATTTATCATTGCTTTTAATTCTTCCCTATGATTCTCTACTTTACTCTCAATAGTATCCAACCGTCTTTCTACTGATTTTATAGCGCCTGCTGTCTCTTTCATGCCCTGTACCACTGTTTGCTTATTTGCCTCTTTTATTGCTGCATTCTCTTTTTCAATCTCCTGCTTCATGTTATCCATTGTGTTTTGTAACATAATATTGAACATACTGCTAGTTTGTTCCATTATTACCTTTTTAAATGGATCTAGCTCTGTGACTGAAAATAGACTTTGTTTGCTCAGATGTGACTCGGCCTCTGGAGATGCGGGTTCTGCAGGCTGCTCCTCGCCCCCTTCAAAGTTGATCTCTGCTATCCGTTGATTCAATGGTGTGTCAGCGGCGTCGATTCGAGTGGATGATAGAGGTTGCAGACCTTGTGGATCGAAGACTATCGACCCGACACTTCCTGGTTCCCTTTCTCGTGGCGTATTGGCATCTACCATGGTGGGGTTTGATGTGCTGGGAGTCGACAAAGTGGGATCTGTGCAACCGCCATACATATATGAAACTTCAGAGTTTGCGGGAGTGTGATTCATTGTGTCAAATATGATAAATGCTAATTAAAAAAGTGCTGAATAATATGCAAAAATGCTTAAAAAAGAGACACAAACCGGGACTTACAGTGAAACAGTTATGTGCAAAGTGTTTGGATATCCAAAAAGAAGGTATTTATACTTAAGTTTTTTATAATGCTCTAGCGCCCCAATATTGAATATTGATTCCTGACTACTTTACAAACTGTGACTTATTTTCCAACCGGCTTATACATATATATTCTTGACTAGAAAGTAATAGCAGTTTAGGCTTATAAAATATGATCTCTCTCTATAAAAAATATATTTTTTACAATAACAATAATATAAAATTTTCTTTAAAACATATAATTTCTCTTTATTTAAAGCTATTGATTCCCCAAAAAGTAATACAAAGTTTAATTCGCCTGTTTTCCTCAATACTCATATATCTATAGTTTCATTATCCATCCACGACAAATTTTAATATGACTAGACTTGTCTTTAATTATTATCCTCAATATGGGTCTTGATTTAATTTCAAATAATTATTTTATGAGCTCAGCTCTCATCATCAGTCCCACGTTGGTACGGCATGTTTCTATGACGTATCCGTGGCCTATCACGTTGGGCGACATGTTTCTATGACGTTATTCTTTATATTCAAATAACGATTAGCCTCCTGCTTGGCATCAGTCGGTAGAGCATGAAATATTTGATATTATTATAAAATTGGGTCGTGGTTTTTTTAATAGGACATAGTCTCATAAAAATCTTTATAGGCCCAGGTATGAGCTTCCCCTATAACTCTTGTAATTCATTAAAAAATAAATAAATAAATATATATATATATATATATATATATATATATATATATATATATATATATATATATATATATATATGATACTTATCCTATAGTGTAGAGTAATTGCACACCATAAACAATTTGATACATATATTAACAAATATTGCAAAAAATAGATCAAGGCAAAAAATATAAAGAGTGATAAAAAATATATAATATAAAAATAGAACAATAATTGAAATCAGTAAAATATCACAGGCTAAACATTATACTCTAAATTTATAGCACGAAACGTTACCATGTGCCTTTAATTTAAATCATATGCATCCTTTTGCATGTAGCTGCGATATAAGCTTGCTAATACTTGTCGACTTGGACAATTCAATTAAAAATAGGTTCCTTAAGATCAACTTGATAAATTGGCAACTGATAATCCAAATATATATATTGCATTCTCTAGTATCTAGTAGATTTCCTTGTAATGAATATATATTTTATCTCAGGGTGCAAGATTCGGCACCTGATGGAATAAGTAGAGCAATTCATCTAGTGAATTAGAGCTACAACAAACTATCGCAAATTATATTGCAAAAATTAAAGATCATATGAATATGTTTTAATAGCCTAGATTTTAGAATTTTCTGAAATGTACTGATTCATTATTCCTTTAATAAAATACCTTTAATACTATATTTACTTGCGCAAGTATTTTTTATTAAATTCTTAATTTATAAGAAAACCCTTTTGACGAGCTAGCTTTGATTATTAGATAAATTCGAAGCACTAAGGGCGCCCATCACTAATTCAATTTTCTCACTCACGTGTCGAAATCTTCTTATAAGCCGCTGATGTCGATCCAACTCCTGGTGGTCCTGGACTATGGTAGCCAGAAACGTCTCTTCCAAGGGGTTACAAAAATTATTTAAAATTGAAAATGACTTCTGCTTTATAAGAGCATCACAAAGTCTCATAAGAAATTTAATAATTCAAACTAACTTTAGCTTTTACAAGTTATAGCAAGATATTTCGCTCTAAAATATTTAGGGTCCTCTCATGGTGGCATTTGGCAGGCGAGTGATGGTTCTCCTTCCTCAATTTTACAATTCTTATTTCCGACTTTTAAATTTACATAAAATTTGAATATCCTAGTCCTCCGCCATTTAAGGTTCAAATAGATCGTACTAAAATATTAAGTTATTACTTATGTTGTATATTTAATAATTTCTTTGCCTTTGGGCCATATCCATAACATAGACTATACAATAATTTTACATAAATCCCAATCATTTATAGAAATATATATAAATATTTTTGAATTGGCATACTATTGCCGCCTATTAACTGCCATTATGTGATTGGTGCATGCAAATTGTTTCAGTATTCATGCGCTTGGTAACCTCCTATTTCCTGGATACACTTAATTATTTTTATTAGGTTTTTTAAGTATGCTCTCTACATGCTAGTTAATATTCTATATACTACTATTTATTTCATGCTTCCTAATAGTTAGCCACGTGACCATTTGTTCTTCCAAATTGCATACCGTTTTGCTGCAATAGATCTCTGCCAAAGGGTTTGGTCAGATTCCACGTTGCATGGCTCGGTCAATCGTTAGGTCGCCGATCACTGAATGTTTATACCTAACCTCAATCTTCAATATTTTATAATACCTATATTATATATTAGCAAAAAATTATTTCAATTCCTTTTTAGGTTATTGTACCGTTTAGCCAGAACAACCTGATGCTATCTAATCTTTATTGTTATCTCATTGGCGATATTAGCCAGTTTCTTTACTCAGACCTATTAGTACTTCAGCTAGGGATTTTTACATCTACCCAAATTTCAAATACATTACAAAATGCAAAACACTAATGAGTGTTCTGTGATGAAAAATGAATCCCCAGGAGCTTGAAGAAGGTTATGAGGCTTTTGGAGCAATGGGGCCAGATGACACCTACAAATACTTGGGGTTTGATCAATCTAAGCAGATAGATCAGAGAGAAATGAAGCAGAAAATGAGGAATACATATCTAAACAGAGTTAAGAGCCTGCTTAAATCTCACCAAAATGGAGAAAATGTGATAAAAGCCATATATACTTATGCGGTGCCTCTCTTGATTTATACATTTGGAGTGATCAGCTGGACTCAGACTGATATTGACGAGCTCATGAGAGCAACAAGAGTCCTACTCACAAAAATCAGAGCACATCATCCCAAATCTGCAATTGAGAGACTGATACTCTCCAGGCATAAATGTGGGCGGGGGCTGCTGGACGTCGAGTGGTTGTGTGACAGACAGGTGCATATTATGAGAACTTACTTTTTCACAAAGCGAGAGCATCTTTATAAAATAGTCAGAGAAGCAGACAAGAAATACACCCCTCTCAACTTATCAGAGCGAAACATTAATGCTGCCCAAATTAGCAATCAGCATGAAAGCGAGGCCCTGGAGCAGTGGAGCAGAGAACAGTCGCATGGGAGGCAAGCATTTGTTGCATTCAAAATGCATTTATGCATTTTCTCGTCATTATTTACAAATGATTATTATCAATGGTTCTAGTTGAAAATAAGTATTTGAACAAAACTGATAATAGTAATGTTTTTTTATATACTTATAAAATTCTAATACCACTGACTTCTCACTGATCAAGATTTGTGGAAAACTACTCTAGGCTACCGTATGGATTGCTGAGATTGGAATATAACTCCCTTATAGGCCCTAGGTGCTCACCAAGAAATAATATTCTCAGGATATTTTTACTTTACGTGATGATAGTTCTAAAGAATTCAAAGTAGACCATAAGCATTGATGCATTAATACAGTAATGTTGACAAAAGCCATATGATTTTTTTCAAACTAGTTGAATGCTTTTAATGCTAAAACCATTTATGTTCGAAGTATGATGTAGGATAAAAGGAAAAGGGAGAGTCACCAAAACATAAACTATGTTTCCAACTCTGACAAAAATCTTTGAGTGTTATTGATGCTAGGATTTACCAAGTCGGTCAAATAAAATCTGACAATGTTCAAAACATGCACTGGCTCACACTAGACTGGAGTAAATCACCCATAGGTGATTTTGTTTTGTCAATGGGATTATGAACCTGTGTTTATGTCCTTAACATATTTGAACCCGGGCCTCTGAATCATGAAACCAGCATCTGAAATTCAACATACTAATTTTGTGCATCTGGGCATATGTGTTATTCAATCAGGAACATAGGTGTAGTTTGTACTGTAATCTTGACTTACCTTACTTCAAAATAATTGAACACATTTCGATTCTTTATGGTACACTATACAATTAAAACGTTGTTATATAAAATAAAAAAACAGATTCACAATAATAAAAAATATTTGTCTACTATGAATTGACTCATTGAAGATGTCATTCCCAACAGAAGTTGTCAAATTTGATTTAAAGACTATTAAAAAAAGGATTTACAGAATAAATGAGTGAATCAGCTCCCATATAAAAATGAGAGGCCATTCAAAATTCATTACAAATTAAATTTCATGAAAATATATTATTATAATCGAACAAGGCTTGGCCGGGCTATTATAATGATACAATTTAATTATACTTCTCTAGCTCGGCCTTGGTTTAGGTATAATTATTGTGAAGACAGACAGACAAATGCCGAAGGCTCCACATGAAACAAAGCCTTCACTTCTCAGTCGATTACTGTTAATTCATCATATATGTTTATTATTAGTTTTATATACTATTTTATATGCTATAACTAGATACTGAAGCTCTCTGTAATATCAGAATAAATTCATGCACAATGAATAACATGATTCTCTGAATAGATTATTGGTAAAATTACCGAATGTCAAAAATGATTGATAAACAGAGAATGGAAATTTTGTAGAAATAATATGACTATGAATCGAGGGCTTAGAGTCATACTAGCGTATCTACAAAATTCCGTTTTTTAGCTTATCTGACCTATCTACATAACTTTTCGAGGTCTATTAAGTGACACACACGCTTATATCATTGCATTAGCCGTTGGAAAGATAAGTGAATATCGTATCTACAATCGAGTTATGAAATAAATGACACAAAAGCATATGTTGTGTTACGCTTCTTTGACTTGTACAAAACTGAATGACACAAAAACTTATCTTCAAATACGCTTCAGTCAGTGACCTACATAATAGGCTTGGGCTATGTCAACTTACGCTAGTGTGACAGTAGCTTTGAGCGCTAAAATCAATGCTAACATACCCTTCATAGCCCATTTAATAAGATAATCAGACTAGCTTCTGTTTTTCTGCTGTTTGTGTTTGTGTTGAAAATTTCAATGAACAAGAAAGAAATAACATTCATAGAAGCCACTAGGAAATTTCTGAACTCGAGGAGCAGTGACAGTACATCAGTTCCCTTGTAGAAGATACTCACTCATAAAGTTCTATGTAGAACTAAGGAGAAACAGTCAAGAAGAAATAAAACATAGAAGTTCTTTCTCATTAAAAATGGTAAAAGAATTCAAGCTCGCAAGGGCTTGTTCAGAGCTACATTGGATATTTCTGAGATGTCCATGAGAACTGTCTTGATTGAGGGAAATTAAAACAATATTATACTCCTTGACAAATGCGGCCATCCACCTGGAGTCAAGAAACCAGAAGAAAGTAGGTTATATATGAAAGAGCACATACATTCTATCCCCACAATACCTTCACATTACTGTCGGAAGGATACTTACGGATATTTACCTGGTGATCTCAATCATAGCAAAATGTATGAGCTGTACAAAATCAAATGTAATGAGGATGGTGTTACACCAGAGAAATCATCTTATTACCGAAATGTGTTCATACAGATTTCGAAATAAAGTTCCACCTTCCCCGTAAAGACATGTGTGACAAGTGCTTAAAATTTTAACACCTCGAGGATGAAGAGAAAGAGGTCCAAGAAGAGCTCCAGAAAGCACATTTGAATAGGAATGCACTTGCCAAACAGATAATAGAGGATTTAAAGAGGAAGCTGTCAATAATGGAGTGAATTTCATTCAATTTTATCTGGAGGCAGTGCGATACTGCCCTTCTCTCAAAGCAAGAGCAATATATATATATATAATATATATATATATATATATATATATATATATTATATATATATATAATAGTGTTTTCTGTTAAGTGATATATATATATATATATAGCACTTAACAGAAAACACTTTAAAGTTTATAATATAAATATAAACAGGATACACATGACACGGATAGTGTCGCCCCTTTGTTAATCAACCAGGAAGTGAAAATCTGCAAAACTTCACACCCCATATATATATATATATGAATTAAAACAGAAGACACAAAACATAAATAGATTGAAAGCACTTAAAAACTTACATTAGAAATGGGGAGATTTTCGGAAACTGAGTTTCCTTCCTCAACCGAGCAGCTGCAGCGAGGAAACTTTAAAGTAGTGATACCTCCCTCGCGTTCGCTACCTTTCAGCCTGCCACTCTGCTCTGCTCCCCACGCCACGCATCAACCAAATGAGTGGTTGACCCACCCGCCACCAGGGTGCGCCTCAGTCACCGCCACCCGTTCCTGCGTTTCTATTGGCCGAGCACCGCCGGCCAATAGCAGCGCAGGTGAACTCGGGGACTGTGAATAAAAGGGGGCTACTCAGCTACCCTCGATAGCACTTGCTCACTAGCAGCCTTCCACTGAAGAGCCAGAAGAGACCACCAGCCGAGACCACTACCAGAGACCACTACCAGCCGAGACCACTACCAAGACCAGGAGCAGAGCAGTGAGCAGGCCAATGAGGGAACCACGGCGAGATTAACCGCAACCTGAGGTGTCTTCCTTGTCTACTACCCAGCCGATGCCTAGGAGGAACCGAGCCGGCCACCGAATCCAGAAGAGGAGGGCCCTACGTCGGCTTCGCCAGGTGGAGGAGAGGCTGAGGCTGTACACCGCCGCGCCAGCTGCGCCCCAAGACTTAGCCCCCCAGTCTAACAACTGGCATGTGGTTCTGGATGTGCGGGTTGGGTGCCGAACCGACATCGGAGTGTGTGCAGCGGAAGCCTATGACCCTGCCTGCCCGGGGTTTGACCGAAGGCCCCTTCTAAACGAGGAAGTGGTCGAGGAGGTCCTCCCGGCGGAGATTCGGCATGAACTCTGGCTAGTAGATCACCCGGTCAGCCCTCTCCGTAGCCTGGGTAAACCAGAGTGGAGACTGCGAACCATTGACTTGACCCCCTGCCGGCCTGCTCTCGCACCAGACGGACCTGCCCGGGACCCTCGCGCGGTGTGGTATCGCGCCAGTCGACGACTACTAAACAACTTGGTCCCTTTTAGGGCCACCAGCAACAATCTTGGTCCCTTTTCAGGGCCACCAGCAACAAACTTGGCCTTTTTCAGGGCCACCAAAAGCCATTTTTTCAGACAGTGGTAACAAACCCCTCGCTCGACCCGACTGACTAGCCCAATTGATGAACGAGCCACACCTTTCGCCATATCAATTATTGGCGCCTGCCAACGTTTGGCCAATCACTGTATGGAGATACAGTAACCCATTACCACTGTCAAAACTTTTTTTTCAAACAAAATGTCACCTAAATTTTCAACTAAATGTATGTCTTAAATTTTTCATCTAAATGTATGTCTTGAATTTTTCACACAAAAAATTCAAAGTTATTTTCTTTCAACAAAATGTGTCTCTGAATCTTTCAAATCAGAATACCTGTCTGGGAACAGGCAATTTCCCAGTGGCGCCCATAGCACCTGAACATGGTAGCGACTAGAACCGGAGCCAGAGACAGTGGAGATACGACCACCGAAGATTCGATGCAGTCAACCAGCCAGCACACCAAGTCTACATTCGCCGGCTGGCCTGCACAGACCACCGGTCAAACCGACAGCAGCACGACGCAGCTGCCCACTTCCACCAGCAAAACTGGGGCAACGCAGCCACCCACCTTCACCAGCGAGCCCGCTCGACCAACCACCCTGCAACCCAGCGCGCTGACCGTCAACCTGCCTGCTCCACCGTCAACCTCTAGTCACGCCACTACCGCAACCAGCAACATGGCCAACTTACCGGCTCCAGCCGTCAGCTACACCGGCAACCTCAGCCAGCTGACCAGCATAGCGACCCTGCTACCGTTCTTCTGCGGCAAGCTCCATGAAGACCCCATCACCTTCATGTGACAGTGCACCGAGCTGCTACAGGGTCACCACATTCCCAGCTATACCTGGGTCATGCTTTTAAAAGCGCAACTACAAGACGACGCCGCCGCCTGGTGGAGAGACTGCGGAGAATTCGCCACCACCTGGGAACAGTTCCGTGACCGACTTCAGGCCCGTTTCACGGGAGCCCATAAAATCGCAGCCGCTCACACGGAATTTTATGGCACCACCCACAAACCGAACCAGCCAGTGGAGCAATTCATCCGTCAGAAGCTCCAACTACAGCAGCGCTTAGGAAACAACCTGGCTGAAGACGAGGTGATCACCCTGGTCAGCTGAGTTCCGAGCTTCGCACCCTAGTTCGAGCTGCTCATCCCACGAACTATGAAGAGCTGATCATGATCGCCAACGACCTGGAAACCGACCTCAACAGTCGACCAAAATATAAGCCGCCTCAACCTATGGCACCCGCAGGGCCACCCCATCGAGAGCCGCTGCCGGGGTTCAACTACAACCAGCTTCCTCAGTGTCATTACTGCCCGGCCAAGCATTTTCATCGCGACTGCCCAGAACTCGCGAAGAAACGGCAGGGAAACGGCGATACTGGAGAGACTCGGACTCCACCCCTCCAACACAGAAAGTAGGAGTCCACTACACTAACGATGAGGTGCAAGACCCGCAGCGCCAGCCTTGCAGGTCACCACCCCAACTACAAGCGATAACCATCACCGAACCGGCCAGCCAGTCATTCCTTGGTCACGCCACCGTGGATCCTGCCAGCATCACCAAGCCTCCTTCCAACGTCACCGAGGACCCCTCGCTCTTCTCGGCTGATGGAGACTCTCCACGGTACCTAGCAGCCGCACCTCCACGGGCTATCAAGAATGACCCAGTACCAGTCGTAGCCCGGGTCACCGTCTCACAACAGCAACCGCGTCCGGCACACCCTTGCGCGTCAATCACCCAGCCGTCACTCATGACCGTCTCACTCACAACGGATCGATCGCCTACCCGTCACGCCACCATGGACCCTGCTAGCGTCGCTAAGTCTCCTTCCAATGTCACCGAAGACCCCTTGCTCTTCCCGGCTGACAGAGACTCTCCACAGCACCCAGCAGCCTCTACTGGCCCGCGAGAGGACAGCATCACCAGCCGACGATGAGCACGTCATCAACCACCAGCCTGGGGAGGAACATGCAACTGTGCCCCACATGCACCCGCCACCTACTGGGGTCGCTGTCATGGACGGAGTCACCAACACTGCCCTTGCCGCAGTCGACGACCAGGTCACCAATGCTGACCCAGCCGCATTCAGCCACCAGGTCACCAACACTGACCCAGCCGCCGTCAACCAGCCGGTCACCAACACTGCCCCAGCCGCAGTCAGCCACCAGGTCACCAACACTGCCCTGGCCGCAGTCACCGACAAGGTCACCAACACTGCCGCCCCAGTAGTCAACAGCCACATCACCAGCCCTCTGCACAGCCAAGCACCGAACCTAGCCGTGATCCAGATAGACGGACAGACTCTACCCCGGATCCCTGTCATCCTCGCGGGTAAACAACTACACGCTCCACTCGATTCAGCCGCAACGCACAACTTCATGAGAGCTGCCCACCTCGACCACGGTACACGGATCCAACCGCTGAAGCTACCTGTACTGCTGGCCAACCATCCCACTAGCTGCGAAACGGCCATACAAGGACATCTGGAACTCAGGACATCCTCCAGAAGAGGAGGGCCCTACGTCGGCTTCGCCAGGTGGAGGAGAGGCTGAGGCTGTACACCGCCGCGCCAGCTGCGCCCCAAGACTTAGCGCCCCAGTCTAACAACTGGCGCGCGGTTCTGGATGTGCGGGTTGGGTGCCGAACCGACATCGGAGTGTGTGCAGCGGAAGCCTACGACCCTGCCTGCCCGGGGTTTGACCAAAGGCCCCTTCTAAACGAGGAAGTGGTCGAGGAGGTCCTCCCGGCGGAGATTCGGCACGACCTCTGGCTAGTAGATCACCCGGTCAGCCCTCTCCGTAGCCCGGGTAAACCAGAGTGGAGACTGCGAACCATTGACTTGAGCCCCTGCCGGCCTGCTCTCGCACCAGACGGACCTGCCCGGGACCCTCGCGCGGCATGGTATCGCGCCAGTCAACGACTACTAAACATCTAGCCTGCCTTGGTCCCTTTTAGGGCCACCAGCAACAATCTTGGTCCCTTTTCAAGGCCACCAGCAACAAAACTTGGCCTTTTTAGGGCCACCAAAAGCCATTTTTTCAGACAGTGGTAACAAACCCCTCGCTTGACCCGACTGACTAGCCCAATTGATGAACGAGCCACACCTCTCGCCATATCAAGTGTCTTCTGTTATGTGCTACAAGTGATCTAGTGATTCTCCTCTTCATTCATGTGTAAACCTCCTACTACCAACTGTCCATTTCCAAGCCCTTTCTCTGCTGTTTTTGTACCTTTCTCTTTTAATGATAAATACTCTATGAACTCCTTTGAAAATCCCAATTCACATAGTCCTAATAATTTTAATCATACTTAATATTATACAACTTAACTTAACCTTGTGATGTACCAATGATCGTACAGCCCTCAAAATACAAAATAAATTTGTTCATAGGCTAGTACAAGAACAGAATAGCTTCTATCACCATAGAAACATATAATCTTATCTGAGGTCGATAGACGATTGTTATCTAACTTACCAGGCAAGGAATAAATAAATCTGTAATTGTATGCCTTCCAAAAAATTAGTCAATGGAAAAATCCATATATGTTTATATGCTGATGGATTAGAACGGTAAAGTTATATTTGAAGGTTAGTTTCGAAATGAAAACATAACCCCGAAACAAACCAAGGCTAGCTCATTAACAAGTAGCAAATTGAGAAGGCAGTTCAACTAAACATCGATCAAAGAAATAATATATTATTAAATTTTTCATTTTTATGCTTTCGTTTCTAGGCCAAATAAGCCCGAATATTTATTTAGTTTAAACTACAAAGAAAAATATACTTGTTAAAAATATATGAACAAATTAGCTTAGCAATATATGACATTTGAGGGTCGATATTCTAGCGTATAAAAAACAATATAAACAAAAAAAAATAGAAAGAAATATTTATTTATTATGATATTCGTTATTGTTATAAACATATATATCCTTGTCCACTGTATCTTATACTAGCATGTCTATGTTTTATAATCATTAGCTGTTTATTGAAACCAATTTAAAAGTATATCATCATAGACAAATTCTATTATTTATGTATTATTATAATTATAAAAAAAACTATATAATAATTTGGAACAACTTCAAACCAGGAATTTCACCATATTTTTAAAGCTTTAAAGTTGGACACAGTGACACCACCCATTCGGCGTATTGGTTACATCACAGAATCGGACCAATCCCGAATTAATATGTAAATTTGGCAAGATAAAATTTGGAGGAGAAATTGAAGTGAAAATTAGAAGAAGAAGACTCGAGGCCATTTTGCAAGGATCATCGGTAGGATGCAGACCTAGTCCACGTACCTAATTGTTTAAAAGCTTTATTTCTGTTTCATGTAACTTAATCTTTGTTTTTCTGTTTTTTAAAAAAGTTGTTCCAAAGTTCGTATAATAATTGTGATATTAAGATTTTAAATTTCATTCAAATAAACCCTGAAATCATATCAGTGAAGTCTGTTCAACATTTTTCGCCACGTGGAAGGACCCAGCCAGAACGATCTATTCTACGGCCGAATATATTTCGAAAAACCAAAAAACGGAAACAAAAGTCTGCGTAAGTTGTTCGATTATATAAAAGGGGATCCCCATAAATCTGCAAAAATTGTACAGCGCATAAATTCGTTCATTTAGAAAAGTCATGACTATAGTTTTAAGCGTACAAAACTTATCATAATTAATTTTTATAATATTAAATACATTTAACTATCCATGCTGTACTTAGCTAAAAGGTCTATTTTCCTTAGGCGAAACCACACCCTGAGAATAATTTCAATTATTAATTTATTCTATTTTCTGAATCAATATTTCATATTAACTTGTTTTTTCTTGTTGAACTAGTTCAGTTTATGACCCTTTCCAAGGGCTATTATCCATTTCATTTTGTTTAATTGAAGAATACCGAACTTTCTATATAATATTTATAAATTAAAGATCCAAATCTGCTATCAACCAATATTTATTTTGTATCTATTGAAAATATTTATTCACATAATTTGTTCATTAATTTATTCCATATTTGCTGTAACAGTTTATCTCTCAGAATATATCCATATTACCGTTTTGTTAAACTGGATTTACTTCATTTTACCTCCAAATTCATTCTTTCTCGACTGACACACATTGATCATTCAGGACACGTCCTGCTTTGCAATAGCCAGACAGTAGCGAGTATAGTATCTATCATTAGACTATTATCTATTCTGGTGGTAAGTGGTAGTCGTTTTCCTTATCAAGTAATAAATTCTGTCATTGGGAGTATCCCACAGAATCAAATAGTAAATCGACTCCCACCGGCCTGCTACACCGAGGTGAAGTGAATCCCACATCACCAGCCGATCAACGTTGAAAAGAGAGGTAATAGATCGTATAGACAACGTTAGAAGTAAACTCGGTACTCGAAATATTTACTATTTTGGTCCAGCACTTCGCTACATAACCTATAGTATCTATCAGAGACCTGGTTCGCATGGATTTGCCATTCTACCTGTTGTTTCATGCGGTCTAATATCTTTCCAAATTACGGCACAAGTATTGGATTCTGGATATATTGGTCATCACTTGGAGAAAAGGTTCACTCCAAAGTTACTATCTCTGTCTGATCATAGTGACAACAGGATTTATTTTCAGCAGATTCAAGTTGAACTGTATTTTATTATTAAAGTGAATTTAATTCCACCTTACTATATTACAGCCACCTACCATATTAAGTTAGAGTCTCAGATCCCTTACTTCGGCTACCTTTGTAGACCGACAAACCCTCCGTTGAGCAAATTAACTTTTTCAATCTGTCCCATCCATATACTAGTCATTCTGTTTCGATACATCGACTTAAGTGATATCGACAATTCGATTAAACAAATATCAACCAATCTAACCTACAAATATCTATCATTGAATCATAACCTCAAATATTACAACCGTTTAACTACTCTATTTAATCAGACTATTCTAATCATAAATTACTTATTCATTTTGCGTCCTCTTCTTTCTACGGAACAAAACAGTGGGGCATTAAACGTTGAGAAATATTGCCCATGGTTTATGATTGTAGTTTTGGTTTAATTGTTGAAAGTTTATAATTATCAATTTTAGTGCATGTTCATGCCCCTCCCAGGAGCAGAACTTGACAACCTATAATCTAACTCACCCATATCTCAATATAATCTCATACTTCATTGGATAACTAGAATATGTTATAACTTTTTGTTAATTTCTAATTTCTAACTTTACATTAGCTACTCCCCTGTGTTGAAATAACTCAATTAATAATATGTACGCAATAGCCTATAGCCCAATATTTTCGACTGACCATGCTGTCTGTTATCCTATTTTCAATTACAATTTTTATAACGTAACACTTCCTTGTTTTTTGTAATAATTAACTATTTATGAATAATAATCTTTATCTTGATATTCTCCACTCATCAACTTCTACCCTAATAGTAAATTAGCTCTCTCTACCAATTATATCTTGCTTTGCTTTGTGATTGTTGATCACAATCTGACCCAAACTAACCCAACTGACCCAATCTTTTCAACTGACCCAGTCTACTTACTTCCTTGCTTCCACTTTACATAGTACTCAATATCCCTTCTCTCATTTCCCTCAACGTTAAACACCATGCTACAGTTTCATCCTAACTTTGCTTCCAATTACTGGTTTCAACAAATTCATTTTCATTCCAAAAAACTCTCCAAATACATTCATTAGTCACGTTGAATTCCTCTCCACCTGCAAACTTCTTCAAATACCTCCAAATGGTTTATCAATACAACTCTCACTATCTGGTCTTTCTCCCCAATCCCACCCACCTTTGTTCCAATTCCAACATCAGATTTCACTGCAGTTTCTTGATATTGTTCATGAACAGTACACTCTATCTGTCAACTCCCATCTCGGGAAACGAGCTGTTTGGTTGATGAAGGAAACTCAGTTTCCGGAGATTTCCTCATTTCTAATGTAAGTTTTCAAGTGTTCTCAATCCATTTATGTCTTGTGTCTCCTGTTTAATTTATATCACAAACTTTAAAGTGTCTTCTGTTATGTGCTATATATATATATATATATATATATATATATATATATATATATATATATATATAGACACTTTAAATTTTGTATTATAAATTAAAACTATTTATGTCTTGTGTCTCCTGTTTAATTTATATCACAAACTTTAAAGTGTCTTCTGTTATGTGCTGTATATAAATAGACACTTTAAAGTTTGAATTTGATATCTATACAAGAAATAAAAGACGATCAAGAAAAAAACAAAGAAGCAATAATGAATAATAGGAATGTTGAATATAAAGAGGAAATATTCTACAAATGTATGAAAGGAAACAAAAGAATCTTCCTTTCTCAAGAAAAGGGTAAAGAATTGATTGAGAAAATTTATTTTCAACTAGGACATATCGGAACTCACCACACACTATTACCAGAGACAAGAATAATATAGTCTTACCTTACTTATCCTTCATCTACGCTATTACACATACGTCCACATTACTACTTTTCCAACATGGATGAAATGGTCAAGCGCTATTGTGATTCGTGTCATATATGTAAGAAGAATAAAACAAGAAGAGGTCGCTCAATAGGATTACTTTCACAATTGGGTCCAGCTAGTGAACCGTATGAGATCATGTCGATAGATACTGTTGGAGGGTTTGGTGGAAACAACTTAACAAAACGATACCTACACATATTGGTCGATCACTTCTCTAGATATGCATTCACTTCAAGCTCTAGCGGTCAAACTACTAAAGAATACATTCGTTTGCTAGATCCTATCTTACAAAACCATTCTGTCAAGATCCTATTAGCTGATCAATATGCGTCTATCAAATCAAAAAAGTTTAGAGATTACCTACTCGAAAAAGGTGTTACAATGGTGTTCACATCGGTAGATTGCCCACAATCAAATGGTCTTAATGAGCGGCTAAACCAGACATTGGTGAATCGTATTAGATGCAAAGTGAATAGTCCAGAAGGAAGAACGCAGACGTGTTCGAAAATAGCGGGAAGTTGCACATCAGAATACAACAAGACAATCCATAGCACTACTAAATTTACACCAAGATATCTGCTATTGGGAGAGGATTTGGAAATAATACCATCACAACTGAGGAAAAAACGAAACTTACAAATAGACAGAGAAGAAGCAATAAAAAATTCACATTTAAACCACAAACGGAACAAACTGAGATGTGATAAGAACAGAAGAATATATGGTTTCAAGGAAAAAGAACTAGTGTATATAGAAAAAGGGAACAAGTTGAATAGAAATAAATTAGATGAAGTTAGAAGTGGACCGTTCCCCATTATAAGAAGAATATCAAACTCAATGTATGAAGTGGCCTGCGGAATCAATGGGAGTAAACCAATCATCTGTCACTCAAGCAAATTGACACCTTCGAGGAAGTTTCTCGTTCAAGGGGGGGAGATGTAAGAAGCTGGTTGCTCTACATTCACGCTTCTTCTTTCTAATCATATGAACCATATGACTTGTTAATAATTTACTAATGTTGTTTATCAAACTAACAGCAGAGCTGATGAGAGAATCATTGGATGTTCATATTTGTACAGTTTAAGATTTATTGAGATTTATATTATAATTGACATTAAAATCGATTTTCAAAAGTAAATGAAAATCTTTCGTCAATTATTCATTTCAAGTAATATGTGCGAAGTAAGATCATTATATATATATAGGACACAAGAGATAAATAGATTGAAAATACTCAAAAACTTACATTAGTAATGGAGATTTTCCAGAACTGAGTTCCCTTCCTCAACTGAGCAGACAGCAGTGAGTGGTACGGTTTGAAATCCAACGGTCGTGACCACAGAGTATGCACGGAGAGTCAATTGTAGCAGCAGAGACCACAGATAACGCGGTGCAGACGGATGGAGAGAGAAAGGGTACAGACTCAGGGGACATTATACGATATTTAGGGATATTTAGGTATTTGTAACCGCCCCCTGTATACCCCATAATGTCCCCTGAATCTGTACCCTTTTTCTCTCCATCCATCTGCACCGCGTAATCTGTGGTCGCTGCTGCTACAATTGACTCTCCGTGCATACTCTGTGGTCATGACCGTTTGCTTTCAAACTGTACCACTCACTGCTGTCTGCTTGGTTGAGGAAGGGAACTCCGTTCTCGAAAATTTCCATTTCTAATGTAAGTTTTTAAGTGTTTTCAATCTATTTATCTCTTGTGTCTTCTGTTTCAATTTATATATAAAATTATATATAAAATTATATATATATATATATATATATATATATAATATATATATATATATATATATATATAACTTAATGAATGTATGTCTGTTTGTATGTTTGTTTGTTCCCTATAGACTCGAAAACTTCTTGACAGAACGGCATAAAACTTTGGGAAAGTGTATAGACCAGTTGTGAGGCCAGCTATGCTATATAGAACAGAAACATGGCCCTTTTCAAAGAAACAAGAACGAAAGATGGAAGTGACTGAGTTGAGAATGTTAAGATGGATGTGTGGGGTTACAAGAAGAGATAAAATAAGAGATGAATTGATCAGAGGCACTGTAAGAGTTGGACCACTGGGAAAGAAAATGCAGGAGACAAGGATGAGGTGGTTTGGGCATGTACAGCGACGGGAGGAGGATTATGTTGGACGAAAAGTGCAGGATTTGGTTTTGGATGGTGTGAGAAGACGAGGTAGACCTAGGATGAGGTGGGGAGATAAAATAGCGGCTGACTTCCGGGAGAGTGGTTGGAGGAGAGAGGAAGCATTGGATAGAAGCTTTGTGGAGAGGCAGACAAAGAGGAAGGAATGCCGACCCAATTTGAATGGGATAAGGCACAGCCAGAGAAGACGATTGCGGTCACAATAGCGTAACTAGAACAAGGTATTTTATTTTTAATTTTATTTGATTGAATTTTTAATAATTTATCGAAATGAATACACTGGTAGAAGCACAAGATTCATACAAGATAGATATGTGAATTCCAGGTTGTTAAAATCAATGCAGACCTTAGAAATAGTGAGGGAGTGTGAACTCATAGTTTTTTTGCTCTCCTGAAAAGTTGGATTTTTGGGAAAATGGGAATTTTGTAGAAATAATATGACTATGAATGATATAGGTAGTATCAATATTGTGACACTGAACTTAATTAAATGTGACATTAAAACTTATAATGGGATAAATATAATAGTAGATAATTTTTGCAATACAATATTTATTCAATTACATGGATATATTGCTGTATATTAAACAACAAGCAATTTGTAATAGAATTGGACTCAACACGAGCTTTATTCGACATTAAATATGTGTCTTGGTAACAGAGATAACAGATTATAAATATTACAGCTGTTTTATCATCACAATCTTCCCCCCTTAATATCAATCGGCACTCGTGGGGTATGGGGCGAGCTGGCGAAGTGAGACTGTCGATTCTCTGCCGTCTTTGTGGCGAACAAACGCATATTCAGGGTTACTCTCGATTAATTCAACTTTTTCAACTTGCGATTCTTGTTTTGAGTTTTTTGTCATCTTCTTCAACCATACTGGTCCAGGTGTCAATAGCCAGGTTGGTAATGGTTTTCCATTACTTGAGTTTCTTGCATGTAAAAACATCCGCTCATGTGGTGTGCAGTTGGTGCTTGTGCATAATAGGGAACGAATAGAGTTAAGGGCATCGGGGAGAACTTGTTCCCAGTGACTGTTGTTCAAACCTCTCGATTTTAGGGCTAGCATCACACTTTTCCATATAACTCCATTGTACCGTTCGACTTGCCCATTACCGGCTGGATTATAGGGCGATGTTCTGCTGCTGGCAATTCCTTTTGATAGTAGGAAATTTTTCAAAGCTGATGACATATAAACGATGTTCCTCTATCGGAATGTATGTAAGACGGTACACCAAAAAGAGAGAATAGTGATGTAAGGTGTTTTATTACTGTATTAGTAGTCATGTCAGGACAGGGGAAGGCAAATGGGAATCTGTAATATTCGTCTATAAGAACTAAAATATACTTGTTCCTTGAACTTGATTGTAGTGGGCCTTTGAAATCCATATTAAGACGTTCAAATGGTCGAGTTGCTTTGATAAGGCGGCCAGTTCCTTTGGCATAGCGTGGTTTCATTTCAGAACATGTAATACATTTGGAACATACTTCTTTTACATCATCTATTGAATATGGTAAGTTCTTTGTTTTGGTCCAATGATGGAGTCGAGTAACTCCTGGATGACACAGGTCCTCATGAATTTTTATCAGTTTCTTTATATCTGTATGGCATCCAACAGTGGCACAGACTCTTGATAGTGTATCTGCTGGTATATTCTCTTTTCCAACTCTATAAATTATATTGAACTCATATTCTGACAATTCAAGGCGCCATAGTTGGATTTTGTCATTCTTAATCTTGCTGGTTTGTTTATTACTAAACATGAATGAAACTGATTTCTGGTCTGTGATAAGTGTAAATTCTCGTCCAAGTAAGTAATGTCGCCATTTCCTGATTGATTCCACAATGGCATAAGCTTCTTTTTCCACTGCAGAGTGCCTAGTTTCAGATGTGGAAAGAGTTCTTGAGAAAAACGCCACTGGTCTCTCATTCTGTGTTAATACTGCTCCAATAGCGTAATCTGAGGCATCAGTTTCCAAAGTGAACGGGACTTTTTCATCAATGTGCACTAGAACTGCAGATCCTATTTCTTTCTTTAATGATTCAAATATATTTCTGCATTCTTCATTCAACGGGAAGTGAGTATTATGCACAAGTGGATGGATCTTTTTTGAAAATTCTTTTATCCATTTGGAGTAGTGTGCAAGCATTCCAAACACGTTTCAATTCTTTCTGATTTTTTGGAGCTGGTAAGTCAAGGAGTGGTTTCAATCGATCTGGATCGGGCTTAATCATACCCTGACCAATTTCGAATCCCAGAAAGGTTAAATTCTCCATAGATATTTTACACTTTTCTTCATTAATCGTGAGGCCATATTTTTCTGTTGCTCTCCAGAAATTTTCTAAATTTTCATCATGTTCTTCTTGGGTCCTTCCGCATACAATAATATCATCTAAATAGGCATAACATGATGTCAAATTTTCTTGTTCTATGATTTGATCAATCACTTTCTGGAAAGCAGCTACTCCATTCGTGACTCCGAACGGAATTCTTTTGAATTGATACAGTTTGTGTCCAACTTCAAATGCGGTGAAATGCCTTTCCTCAGGCAAGATTGGTATCTGGTGATAGGCAGATTTCAGGTCAATAGATGAGAATATTTTATATTGCGCTACCTTATTGACTAATTCTTCCATTAGTGGTAGTGGATAGGCATCCAAATTCGTGAATTTGTTGATGGTCTGTGAATAGTCAATCACCATACGTTTCTTTTGGTTCTCTCTTTAAGTAACATATGCTTGAGCTCTCCAAGAAGAATGACTATTTTCTATAATATCAGCATCTTAAAGCCGTTTGACTTCATTCATCATAAACAAGTAATCCTCTTCTGAATGTCGTCTCGATTTAGTTATTATAGGCCGACAGTCCGGTTGAAGATCACGAAACAATGAGACAGGTTCTACTGTAGCTTGGGCTAGAGCACACTTTTTAATTTCATAAGTAGGCCTTCTTGCGTCATTGTCTTCATTCAGTTGTAGTGCTGCTTTAGATCCACCGAAATCAAAAGTGATGGATGAAAAGTTCTTCAGAAAATCGTGTCCCAAAATCACACTAGCGCAACATTTGTTCAATACGATCAAAGGAGAATCATTATATTCTTCGTTCTGGAAATATATTTCACTCAAAGCGCACTCAGTTGTTTTAGTGTTGCAGGCACTTGAAGCAAATGTAATCAAATTGGAATATGGCATAGTTTTCATCTTCGATTGTACTACTAGTTTCTTATCTATAAAACTTGCTGTGCTCCCAGTGTCTAATAGTGCCAATGTATCTATTCCATTAACACGTATAGGAACAAGACATTTTGAGATGTCAGTGCTGGTATTTGCTGCTGAAATTACTGTGGCAGATACCATTTGGTTTTTTTTATCGTTTCGTGCTCTGCATACTTTTGAAAAATGGCCTATTCGATTACAAGTTAGGCATGGTTGTCCTTTTGCTGGGCATTGGCTATTATCAGTATGATTATTATAGCCACAAAATCTGCATTGAATCTTCTTTTGGTAAGAATTACGGACTAAAGTCGTTTTATCGGTATTTTTATTCTCGTTTGCTAGGACTGTGTTAACATATTCTGAACTGGTTTCGTATTCTCTAGCAATGTTTTCAGCATTCTCTAACATTCGTGCTTGTGAGATAGCGTCTTGCAAAGTTAGCGATTTCATTTCGAAAATATGTTGTCTGATTTTCGATGATTCTAATCCGGAGATGAACGCGTCTCGGATATATTCACTTTTGTTATCGTCAGCCGTGACTGCTTGAAAGTTACATGGTAAACTTAGCCGTTTTAGTTTATTATAGAATAATTGATCAATTGATTCTCCATGGGTTTGTTTTGCTTTAGATAAGCAGTAACGTGCATGTACTACATTTTGAGGTTTTATAAAGCTTTCTTCAAGAGTTGTTATAGCTTCTTCAAATGATATACAATTGCAAATACTTTCAAAAATATTCGGTGACACATAATTGATCGAAACATTCAATTCATCCTTTTTCGGGATTGAACTGTTTTTTAAGAAGTTTAAAAATGTTACCTTCCAATGTCTCCACGTTTTCGGTGCTTCATCTGAATCTTGGTCAATCGATAAAACTGTTGGTTTCAGTATTTTTCCAAGCATTTGGTTTTGCGAATCGTTTTCTCCTTCACTGACTAAATCTTGACGTTTACTCGTTTTTCTTTTCGGACCCATTTATTTTATTTTGAATGTCGAATAAATTGTAATAGAATTGGACTCAACACGAGCTTTATTCGACATTAAATATGTGTCTTAGTAACAGAGATAACAGATTATAAATATTACAGCTGTTTTATCATCACACAATTATTGCTATAAACATTCAATTTTTGGCAGATTATTCTAGATAAAAGTATATTAGTGTTTCCTTAATACCAAATTTTTATCCGGATAGGAATTTGTGATTATTATTTTTCATTTGTTTGAATTATTTGGATGGAACTTGTATTTAATTTGTATAGAATACATGAACTGAACAATAAAATTATTTATCTATCGATCTAAGTGTAAATAGAAGGCATTTATCTAGGCCTATCAATCTACAGGTTAACCTTAACAAAAGTGAACAAATTAGTGATTTTTTTATGAATTATAAATTATTATCGGTGATACGGTGAAAAGTAACTCCTGGAGTCTTCTTTGAACTTCTGTTTGTACATCAAAATGAACAACAGGTTACCATTTTGATCAAAACTTTTATTTTTCCATTGAAAATCAATTAAATGAACACATTAGCACCGACTGCAGTGACTGCTATGACTGCAGTGCAAGTGCAATGTTTTGGTCAAACCAAGATGGCCGATAAGATGCGCAGGCCAGAATGCGCGGAGACAGCCAAACTTTGTTTTGCCTACTCTACGATCCTCCTTGATCTGGCATCAAGAGAAAGTGGAAATCGTTCCAGTCATAATATCTGCAGTTGGATTGATGGGGCAAAAGTGACTGCAAACCTAAGTCATCTGGGCGCCTCAAGAAACAAGATCTACTTGATGCAGAAAGCAGTGACGCTCAACACTGGATCAATGGTTAGGACATTCTTAAACCTAGCAGCAGAATAATTCATCAGTCTTGTCATAGACCGATTTTGATGAAAAACTCACATAGTAATGTGATGAAAAATGAAAAAAAAATAATATCGAGTGACCTGGCTGGCTCAGGAAAGGTATTGACTGAATTATGTGGAAAGGTAACATAAATGAGAGTAAACTGAAAATAGCAGCATAATGAATTTGTTCCAACAATCCAAGCTATAATGGAAAGTTTCAATGTGTACTAAACAAAGTAACTTTGCTGGTTATCCTATGATTTTGAGTTTGAGACAATAATATACATGATTTTTTTCATCAACTGATCACTCGTTATATTACGTTTCAAATAATTCATGACTTAAAGAATCCATGGGCCGTCTTTTCACACTTGCCGATTTTTCGCCGACACGATGCGTCATGACGGAATGCTCTCCGATTGGTTGTCGATAAGCCAGTATGCCAATCAAAGATCTTTTTATATTAGCGTATCGTGTTTACGAGTTATCGGCATTTTTGAAAACAGTCAATCATGGACAAAACAAGTTAGTGATGGGCATTAATAAGCAATAGCCAATCTAACGGAATGTTTTTTTTTTGAATGATTCAATCCTTTCTGTTCAATCATTGGAGTTCAATATTCAGACATCTCATGGGAGCACTAAACATTGTTTGGAATTATTAGCTCTCTTGAAAAGTTGATTTCAAATATAAAAAATGTATAACAGTAATATCACTGTTTATTGAATAGAAGAAATCTTCCCTCGTCATTGAATATTCGCCTGGCAATGAGACACATGAATCAATATAATATATTAGAGCTGACAAAAAATTCACTTGCTAATACTGCTTTTTCCATGAAAAAAAACTATACTCAAAATCTGCTAGATAAGAGAGCACACTTGAAGCTACAGAAAAACTTCCAGTCCCAAAACTGACGTTTGGCCCCCTCGATACACCCAAATTTTTAGAAACATTTTTTCGATTTCAGTGATATTTGGGTTGATATGAATTATCAAGTTATTTCATCATAGAATATTAACATCATTGATAGCATTTATGTCTGCAGAGTCTCAACAAATTATCTTTGCACAATTTGAAAATAATTTGAATAGATGAATTTCAAAATCGATGAAATCAATAAGAGATGTGGGCTCTTTTTTGTAAATGAGTATTGAGTGAGTAGATGAAAAAACGTTATGCTTGAGTAGTTGACTGATGAAAACGGTTGGCGAAACCGTTATTCGAAATATATCCATAGAATGCGTTCAATAGTAACTAAAGTGTGTTGAAAGAAAAATAAAAATTCAAATTAGGCCGAAATTGGAGACCAGCCTTGCAATAATGTCGCGATGACTTCCAATGTGGGAATGTTTTTGTGGTGATGTGTGGAGCAAATAAGGGCGGATTACTCGAAGTAAGTAATGTAGAAACAACCGATTAATGACCGAAGGGGGGAGAAAGGTTTGTCGGGTTGGCCAGAAGCTATCAACGGTCTTTTTCTCATGCAAATTTCTAGACGTATTGGAAAGCAAGGCGACGAGCGCCAATCGAAAACTTAATGGAAACAATTACCAAGCAAAACGAGCGGAGCTGGGCTATTATTTGTGGAGGACCAAGGCTTGAAGAGTCTGCCATAAACCCTTCTATTTTTGCAGCTCTTCGTAATATGGTCCTTTGCTGAACAGTGTGTGCTCGAGTCCATACGATACAGTTGATTGCCTCTTGGGCTTTCATTTATTTGCCTCCACCAGCAAAATTGAGTAAGGGGTGAGACTCATTCAGGCCCCTCTGGGCTCACACCTTTCCAATAAAATCCGGTAAGCTCCAATAAAATCCGAATCCAAAATGTCCTACAATAATTGGCTCTTGCGATTCATTAAGATAATTCAGCATTTTTTTATCAAGAGATGATATATTTGACGACAAATAATTCAATTCGCAAATGGATTGGAGTATGAAATAATTTCAATCAAAGTGCTCAACTCTTATTATTTTTGAGAGTGTTTCATGACAAAAAGTACGTTTCACAACTTCCATTATATTTTTGTTGATGTCATTATCCAAGACTTAATAATTGTTTTGTGGATTTTGATGATAAGTTAAATCCAGGATGATTACTACATTAATATAATGTTCTTCTGTCATAAAACATTGTTTGAATATATTTTTATTTGATATTTCAAAAGTCATTGCCATAAAATCAAACAATATATTTAATGGAATTTACTGAGATATTGCATTTCGTCATTCATTTTGGATTTTCGTTTATTCATAAGCAATAATCTTTAAATACTTTAACCCTTAAGTGGTCGCGCGGGGTGTTTTAAACACCCCAGTAAGGTAAATTTTGCTCTAGCTTGATTGATCGATTGGCTAACCTGCTGACCGGTACAGTACAGTACCTTCAAACCAGTGCATGAGTGGGAGAACCAAATCAAAAAACCAGTTCTGGGACACTATAAAGCATGTTAGTTTTAGTGTCACTAAATCAATATAAAGTTACCTATTTAGTAAAAATTTCTGTTACACTTTCTCGCATAATATATGAATTGGTCATATTTGGATATGAGCTGCCATGTCATGGAAAGCATGATTGGATTGAAATTCATGGGATTAATTTAGTATTATTCATATTCAATGCAGTAAAACATTGAAAACAAGAAAAACATCATTCTGAATATATATATGATTTACAAAACTTGTACAAATACAGCTTGACTCGAAATCTGGTAATCTTTTATTTAAAAATCTGATAATTATAAACTAAATTTTGAAATCACATGAGTGTAAGCACAATGATATCAGGGGGGTCCATTTTATTGTTTAAAAATAGTTTCTTCCCTTGGTAATAAAAAGGAAAGCAGTTATGAAATTTTTCATTTGGGGTGTTCTAAACACCCCATGCGAGCACTTGTGTTTCAAAAAGCTGCGCAACCACTTAAGGGTTAAAACTTCAGTCTGCATAGTTTTCCTCTGGCCATTGCATTCAGAAGTAGATATACGCCTTCATATAAAGTGATAGGCTTTTAGCAGTACACGTAAGTTGTGCTGATAGTCTTACTACACGAGCAGTTGAAATAATATCAATGGAAACATTGTTGAAGATTTCTATATGTGTATGAAATTGCTGAAGAAATGAATGAGATCAATACCCCATACATATTACTTGAATTCGCTAGCATACATAAATGCTTTCTTCCACACCATCAGTTCTCAAGTTTCTCAATTGTTCAACTGATATATTTTTTCTATCGAGAAAAATACTGATGATTCTTACACACTAGTTATCTTATGAACTTGGTTCATAGCTCTAAAATAAACACTCAACATCATAAAACATATTTTTATCGTACATACAAAAAACAACCAAAACAGAACAGTGATAATATATGAAATCAAATTGTATTTCTACTGTGGAAAAAGGAAAGTAAAGAAAGCTGATTAGTGTATTACCTAATGAAAATATAAAATTTCAATAGAAAACTGGAATTTTGTATCTCATTTTATTGTACAATAGAAGTTAGCATACAAACGTCACTGAATGACGGTAACATCACAATCTTGACTAAATCACTCTTTATCTAGAAGGTATTATTTTATTTATTTTTCATTCACTTGATAATGGCATCATAACCCAAACATGTTGTGAGTAAAAAATTTGAAAAAAATGTACTTTGATTTCTATTTTTATTTCTACTCAAGAGTAGCCCTAACGGAAATAGACAGCTAGACTATGACATTGAACTCAGTGCTTCTGTTCCCTGGGGTTGTACAACCCGAAAACTCCTGATCTCTCAGTTCAGCCGCGTGTAACGCAGTGTTGAATCAATAATAGGGAATTATGTCCAAGTTCCAGACATGTTAAGATTAGATCAAATCAAATCAAATCAAATCAAATTGGGTTTATTATACATGATTTCAGGGTACACATATTCATATCATACAATAATGTTACATCTTCTGCAACCAAACAATCATAAATAAAACTTAATGTTGAACTTAAACTATTAATCATTATAACTAAATCTAACTGCTATTATATCGCAGCTACAGAAAATACAACATTATATTTTGCCACGTTACTTTTGATTGAATAACGCTTAGCCTCCTGCTTGGCGTCAATCAGTAGAGCATGAGAGTTTGCTTTATAACTATAAAATCTGGTCGTGGTTTTCTAGGGTATAATCTCACTAAAATCTTAATAGGCTCAGACAGGAGCTTTCGCAATAATATAATACTGATAATTTATAAAAATATATATATATATATAAATATAATTCATATCCTGTGGTATTGAGGAATAAAATGAATGGTACACCAAGAAAAATTTGATACATATATTAAACAAATAATCTCAAAATTAGATCAAAGAAAAAATATATAGAGCAACAAAATATATAATGAAACAAGAAACGAAATAAAAAAAAATATCACAGATCAGTACTATTTTTTAGTTCTATAGCACGAAACTTTACCATGTGCTTTCACTTCATTGATCATATGCATTTATCTGCATGTAGCTTTGACATCAACTTGCTGTTGCTTGTCGATTTGGACGATCCTATTTATACAGGGTGTCCCAGATAAGGTGTAAACCCCGGCTACCATAGATTCTACATGCAATCTGCAACAAAAAATCTTCAGTAAAATTTTCTCCTATCGACCTTCGTTTTCGAGATATATCGATTTTTCAATATTTTTCAAGTAGGCGTACTTCCAGTCATTAAATCGTCAATATCTCTAGAACCATTGGTCTTAAGTGAATTTTGAGGACATCGTTGAAAAGAGGACAAAATTTCACATTGATTTGATGTATAAAACATGCCAAAGTCGATTATTGAGAAGTATTTTTTAGCGGTCAAAGTTGAAAAAAGAGTGATTTTTGAAGTTTTTTTGAAAACTTCAGACACATTTTTCTCGATTTTTTTTCCAGGGTACGAAATAATTTTTATAGCGCAAAAGCTTCCTTTTTTGATTATCTTTCGAATGAGACCAAATACAGGTGTCTAGCTCAAATCCTCGAATCAGAATTTCAGTTTAAATTCGATTTTTTGTATTTGGTCTCATTCGAAAGATAATCAAAAAAGGAAGTTTTTGCGCTATAGAAATTATTTCGTACCCTGGAAAAAAAATCGAGAAAAATGTGTCTGAAGTTTTCAAAAAACTTCAAAAATCACTCTTTTTCAACTTTGACCGCTAAAAATACTTCTCAATAATCGACTTCAGCATGTTTTATACATCAAATCAATGTGAAATTTTGTCCTCTTTTCAACGATGTCCTCAAAATTCACTTAAGACCAATGGTTCTTGAGATATTGACGATTCAATGACTGGAAGTACGCCTACTTGGAAAATATTAAAAAATTGATATATCTCGAAAACGAAGGTCGATAGGAGAAAATTTTACTGAACATTTTTTGTTGCAAATTGCATGTAGAATCTATGGTAGCCGAGGTTTACACCTTATCTGGGACATCCTGTATATATAAACTTCCCAAATCAGAGCATGATAAATTGACAAATCAATAATTAAATATATATTAATTTCTACAGTTTCTAATAAATAAATAAATAAATATATATATATATATATATATTATATATATATATATATATATATATTTACGTTTTTGTGCCTGTTGTTGGTCCAGTAAAATTTCAACTCTTATGTAGTTCCCCGGGACCCCCCATTTTAAATTTGATCAGATAGTCACAAAATGAAACTATTATGTTATACCTGAAGAACTTGACTTGCTGAATGGTTATATTCCACTCAATTTATGATATATTCATCCATAATTAATCTAGATCCTTGTGAAGTTATTCACCTCATGATGGTCCTTTCTAACCTCCAAAGTGCTTATATAATTCTGCTATATAAAATCTACTCCTATGTTGGGTCTTGAGTGATTTGGCGCCAACATTGGAGTTGCACGCAAAGTTTACTCCTCAAGAAGGTCCTTCAATATTATAATTGCTGCGTGAAATGTGCTCCTATGTTTGGTCCGCTGAGCTGTGTTGCCAATTCTCATATATAGTAAATAAATTCCACTCCTCATGAAGGTCCATCAAACGTTGCCATACTTCGTCTTTGTAATAATGATTCGAGATTTGTTTGAATCAACCAGCGACCGGCTCCGTGAACTTGTATTGCACATAACTCAAAACATTTTGTAGAGCATTGTCAATAGACTAAGATTTTCATGTTGTCAGAATATGTAAAGGAAAAAAATTGTACAAGCACCGTTTTTTTATGCATTTAAAGTTGATTAATAAAGTTGATTTATTTATTTATTTGAGGTTGCATAATAAGCCAAGCATGCTCAATAAATGTAGAAATCTAGGAGATTACCCTGAAAACCCCAATGAGCTGTATCAGTTGAAAGGGAATTACCGAATTAAGAGCCATTTGCACAGTCAAAGCTTAAACTGAATTTAATCAGCTGGTGGCTTAAACTCAAAATGTAACACATTATAACAAACGAGACTTGATATGGATTTAATCCAGTTTAAGATGGAATTTTCGTTTAAACTGTCACTGTGCAAATGGCCCTTCTATCAATTATTGGAAATTAAAAAAAATGTTTTTGACTTTCTCATCAGAAATTAACCACACTAATCTTAAGGTATGAACATCTGAATAAAATTGGGGAAAGGCCATGAAATTCAAACTTATTTGCTGGAATAATATCAAGGTTTCGATTGTTAAAACTGAATGAAGACTTTTGGGCAGCATGCCAGGTCTTTGAATGAATTTTAATCACAATACCATCTTTACCGAACACTGCCTATTGTTATATTGATTTTAGAATTATTTCGTGTATCAATAAATTCAGTTTATTGCAGTGACATACACAAGAAAGTACAATAATGAAGGACTACTGGAATCATTGAAACATCGAATGCTACAAACTGTTACTACATTTACATTATAATGAGCAATGTACTCCAACATCTTCCAAGTATGACAATTATTCCTTATAGAATATTAGTGAGTCTAACTCCAATCTCTAGAATATTATCAAATTATCTGATATTAATTGATTTGTATATGAAGTATTCATCCATAGAAGTGTAGGTTCATTCCTTAACACAAGGTGGGTCTTTTGTTTAAATCTCTACAATTCGTGTTGGTCTGTTCAATGGTAAGAATATACTCAAGTATGTAATTTATATAATGTATATATTTATTAATTTATATATGTAATGTATGTATTTATGTAATAGAAATCTTAATTACTGCATCACTGTATATTATCTAAATTGTACCTGATTGGATAAAGATATGAAGAAACATTTGAAAAATATGATTCCAAGCTCAGAAATGCTAAAAATGCATTCATTTTTCCATAGAATAAAATGAGAACTCAAAGTTCAGCTGAATGTCTGGTAGGGAATACGGATATTACTCTATTTTTATTCTTAACCAGCATCACATTTGAAAATGCTTATAACTTTGTTAATTTGGACAGATTGATTTGAAAATTTAGAAGAATCTCAAATATATGAAAAAAACGTTCACGACTTTTTGTAGAATTTTCCCATGACTCCTTCACCTTCCTAAGCCGAAAAAACATAATTATTATGAGAGTTGTGACGCTAGGCAAAAATTTTCAAAAGTCGCGCTTCGTTCAGCTGTCGCCCGCCAAGGAACTGAATTGGATAACTTTTCCCGCGTAACAACGCTACAACGCTATTGGGTAGTTGAACTTGAACCGGCAAGTTCAAACGATATGCATTCATTTTATCTCTCTATAAAAGTGGAAGCTGTAGATAACACCAAGTTACTTGGAATACAAGGTACTGGCCACGTGCATCTCGATCTTTTAATGATCAGAGTCGGATGATCAGTGTGACATCATTGGTACTCTAAATATCTATTCTTCCTATATTTCCAATGTTAAATTTAGCAGCTTTGTAAGTCTTTTTCTCAAAAAGTAAATAGCTTTCAAGTCCCATCGACATCTCCTACGACTCATACAATATTTATCTTTAATTTTTTTTAGAAATTCAATACTTTTGGACGACTGGATCTTTCAGAATGATTGATTTTGTAAGAGCCTACATCGAATACCTGTTGCTCTCTTATTGAAAATTAACATGCTTTTCCTGGCTCTTTTGTAATTCAATTACTCAATGCTAATGAATTCGATAAATCGATCATTGAATAAGGTATTAAGAACATGAAACATTGATTGTACTATTATTTCTTTCACAATCCTTTATCTTGTCTGTGTACTGTATATCATATGTAGAATCAATAGAACTTCTTGCCTAATCCCTTAGGAGGAACTCTTTTTTCAGGAAAATTATGGCTTTCACATACTTGATGAGGAAATAGTTTTCTGGTTGAATCTTTCTAATTGAAAACTATAACAAAAAATATAAGGGCGAATATTATAATTATTAAAGCATGGATTGCGCGTGAGGAATTCTCAATAATTGTATTGAATACTTGATCTCGTATTCTGAAACACATATTTCTAATTTAATTATTTGTAAGAGGAATTCTCAATTGGTACTTATTGTAGAACTCTCATTCTTTATTTATTTGTGAAAGGGAAAATCAACTCTTCATGATTCAATAATAATGAATTTAATGAAAATGAATCACACATTGAAAAGTATGCGTATGAATATGAATTCATACTATAAGTATCCTACAATATATTCCTTCTAATAAACTTGATAATTCTATAAGGCAAGTGATCGGTTGAATTCCTGTTTGAAAGAATAGAAAGGATGAAATCTCTTTAATCAACTCGGAGGGCATTTCAATTCTAGAAATTGAACCCTCATAAACTTAAAACAGGATAATGTGCGTGGTAAATTCCAATTATTTTCAATCTCCACATTATTTTCCTATACCGGAAAGATAATATAGTTGGGCATATTTTAAGATATTTTTTCAAATAGCAAATTATTCAGTTTATAATGCATTTATGAATGTGAGTGTTATACTATCACCCCATACTTTCTTTTGTTCCATATATTGGGGCTTTCTACCACATAGAGTGTGAGTGATGTATATGTGATAAAAATTATGTTACTAGATTGTGCCTTGGTCACTGAGTGTAAATAATTTTGAAACCAATAAAGTTCTTTATCGAAAATAAAATTGGAATTTAATTGTTGATCAATCCAATTGATTGGTAATAACAAACGAAATCATCAAATATCATAATATAATATCATAAGGGAGGAAAGTGGTGCGCTTATCATCTTCATCCGTTGATCATCCACATTCTCCTTTCAAATCACTGATGGAATGCCCTGCACTAACAACCTTTATTCTCTGCAACCGCTCTTGATTTTACTTTTATCTAATTAATATTAGCTTTTCCTTTATATGTCTTCTGCATTGAGATTGGTATTAGAATCAATTTTGAAAGGATAGATATTGGTTGAGTTTGCAGAAGAATATCACAATGAACAAAGGAAACAGCTCGAATGTGTACAACGTAATAAATAACGAGAAAGCTCAAAATAACTATAAAGTATTCAAGCCAAGCCTAATTATTATGCTGATAAAACAGTGATTGAAGAAGTATAGGTCTATATTATCACTCAAAGTATTACTAGGATATTACTAGGAGAAATAGACTACATTCAGTACCTTTTTTCAACTTTATAATTGTTGGGGTATTAAAACTTTGAATAGAAAACCTCCAGTAGAAAACCTTTCAAGCCATTCATCTTTTCAAATGTTGACAAATAAAATCTATTCATTCATTCTACGAGTATCCCTTCTCGTAGTAACAAATGAGAGTTCTCTATCTCCAAACCGGTATGCCCTTACATTATCGAGAATTCTGGAAGATCTAGGAGTTCAAAGGTGATGAATTTCTAAAAAAAATTGAAGATAAATATTGTATAAATCGTAGGAGATGTCGATGGGACTTGAAAGTTATATACTTTTTAGAAAAAGACTTACAAAGCTGCTCAAGAAAAAAGATAAATATTGTATGTGACCGTAACACACAACTATCACCTGGTTAAAGTATGTGTATATCATTTTTTTCCTGAATTAAGAGTGCACTCCTAAAGGATTAAAGATGTTGAACCGGCAAGATGTTCTACTGATTCTATGTAATATACAGACAAGATATGAAGGATGTTGAGAGAAATAATATTATACTCTAATTAATGTTTCCACGTTTTTAATTCCTTATTCAATGATCGCTTTATCAAATTGATCAGCATTGAGTAATTGAATTACAAAAGAGCCAGGGAAAGCATGTTAATTTTCAATAAGAGAGCAACAGTTATTCGATGAGCAGGCTCTTACAAAATCGATCATTCTGAAAGATCCAGCCGTCCAAAAGTATTGAATTTCTAAAAAAATTTAAGATAAATTCTTGTATTAATCGTAGGGGATGTCGATGGTACTGGAAAGTTATGTACTTTTTGAGAAAAAGACTTACAAAGCTGCTCAATTTAACATTGAAAAGATAGGAAGAATATACTTTTAGAGCACCAATGACGTTACACCGACCAGCTGGTTTGGATTGTCAACGCGCATCTTTTTGTGGCCAGTACCTTGTATTCTGTATACCTTGTATTTTGTATACCAGTACCTTGTAGGTACATTGGATAACACCTACTTTTTTCCCAACTTTTCTTTTTCTTCTGCTTCTCCTTCTTTGTCATCTTGTTCTTCTTTTTCTCCAAATTAGAGAATTCTTAATATTTGTCCTTTCATATCGAGTGATAGCTCATTTTACTCAGCTCTTCAAGGCGGTTTCAATGCATATTTCGGTTGCCTGACAAAACCTCACTAGTACCTCTAACCTCACCAGATAGGCTATGTATATTTTAATGAATTGCACTGTTGACTTATTTATTACACTGTTGAAGTATTTTTGGAGCAATCCCATTCCAAAAAGTTGAATTTATAATCATTTCATTAAAATACACATGTCTGGTGAGGTTGGTCGTGGCGAAGGCATGCGTTAGGGTTAGGTAAGGTTCAATCAGGTAACCGATATGCATTGAACCCACCTTGAAGAGCTGAGTAAAATGAACAAATAATTAAATGAATGTTTATTTCCCCCCAAAAAAAAACTACAAGATCAATTACGCAACATATTAGATAAATTACAATAAATTACATACAAAACCTAGTTAGTTACAAAAAAATTTTATAATGTGTCCTCTATTCTACTTGTTTAGTTTTTTCTGTGTGGAAATTGACCTACTCCACTATGGCATACCATGTTCTAGAGTAAAATGAGCTATCACTCGAATTGATAAGATAAATGATATTGAAAATTATTCTCAAATTTGGGACCCCACATCTTTTTGGACAAAAAAAATTAATAAGCTCAATGGCTACCATACATAACTTGTAGGTTCCGAATATAATAAAAGAGAAAATTCCGATCTACCTGTACAGACAATAGGGATGTCATAATTCCAAGTTCCAACACAAACGGCAAGTTGCACAAAAGAAAATGTAATTTAATTAACATAAGATGACGTCATCATACAGAGCTGAACAGGGAAGTGGCTGTAGTGGCTCCATTAAAGACGTCATCTTATGGTTTGATTTTCTTTTATGCAACTGGCTGATAGAATTTCATTTTTGGTTCTCCGTTCCTCGCGATGTCTGTAAGGATTCTTCCAATAGGCATGGTTACAGTATTTTCTTTCGATTGAATTTATGATAATACATAATTTTCCAAGCTGATAGGCTGAATGCAGTTGATTTGTTGATGCACTTCATAGATTCAATTTATGATTTTTGAAGTGACATTGGAATTTTTTTCATTGATTTTCATTGTTAGCTTCATTAGTAATTTTGGAAGCTATTCTTCCAATAAGCTAGATTTCTTGTTTCAGGATTTGTTTCAATGTATAATTAGCTTTTCAAGTTTGATTAATTAACTGTTTCCATCTATTTCAATTAAACTAATATTTCTCGAAGAAAAAGATCATCACACTAGATGACACATTATTTTAATGTAGTCTTTGGAAGAAAAACAACAGCTAAAATACTTTTTGATACGTATCATCGTTTTTCAATAAAGCATTCAAAGTTGCAATTTTCAAAAAAAGTTTTCCACAATAAGAAGGTTAGAACCAAAGAAGAGGTAGAGTTTGTAATCTAATAATATTGTATGTGCTAGAACCCACTACAATGTGCATTTTCCACAATTGTTTCACATGTATTTTCATGTGGTTTTCTAGAAAGTGAATATAAGATACTGTAGCAGCTATTCTCTATCTATGAAAATTGTTTATATTGAATATAACAGGAACTATTATAAAATAAATGAAATAATAAACAGGAATAAATTGTAGAAATAAAAAAAATACTGAAATTCAAAAACCATTTTTAATTTCAAATTATTATGGGGGTTATTCATCCACTCATCCATGTGTAATAAGTTAATTTATTATAAGTAATAAATTTAATTAATACAGAAAGTATTTGTTCAATTCTCTCATTACTCACAAAGATGTAGGAAACTAGAATACAAACAAAAAATAAATATGAAATCCACTTTCAAAAATGAGCAAGCCTTTTTTTGTTCACATTCTTGAAAGAATAAGAATAAGAATCTATATTATCATAGACATTGTTAACAATGCATTGATAAATGTCAAAAATAGGTACTAGATATTACATAATACAATTAATATATACAAATAATATTAGCCTACAAATATTTGGTCCAGTCAATTACATGTAATTCTTGGATGTTATCTTAAAAACTTTCAGCTTTCAGTACAGTTTTCAATTTCATTTTGAAGAATGTAAGAGGCAGTGCCTTAATTTCTAGTGGTAATGAATTGTACAGTTTAACAGATGCGTACAGAAGATTTTTTTGTGAAGTTGTGAACCTGAACTATTGAACTCTGATATTATTCCTATTTCTGGTTTCATATCCATGACAGTCACTATTTAATTTTAAAAAATCCAGATTACTATGTACTTAACTAACACTAAATAATACATACAAAGAATAGACAGTTAAATTTCCCAAATTTGTGAAAAAAGGTTTACAGTGGGTCCTCATATCAACATTACAAATCAATCTAATTGCTTTCTTTTGGAGTATAAATATTTTTGAGACATGAGTACTAGAGCCCCATAATAGTATACCATAGGACAGTAAACTTTGTATTTGAGAGAAATACACATTTAATAATATATTAATATCTACAGTTAACTTTAACCTTCTCAGCAAGTAGAGTACCTTTGCTATTTTTTTCACTAATTAACTCTGCATATTATGTGGTTGCCAATTAAGTTTGGGATCAAGAACAATACCTAGAAATTTTAAAGGTTCAGTCCCTACTTCATTGTTTAAATTTCTATTATCGGTGAACATAATAATTACTAGCACAACAATCATTAAGGAGTAGAGAGCTATCAACTAGACAATTTTTTACACCTGCTTCGGATTTACAACTAACTTTGAGACCAAAATCATCAGCAAAGAGAAATCCTCATTCATCAGTGCCTTCTATATTACAAATTATGTTGTTAAGACTACTTATTTTCTGGTACACATTGGAAAAAATGGTACATTAGGCCTATTGCACTTATCGATGTAGTGAGAGGTGAGATGTTCACTAACTGGCACATTTTCACTAATTTCCTCAACTTTTTCAATGAGAAAGTTGTTAAATGAATCAGCGTTGTTATCATCATGTGAAGCAGCTTGCTAGGCTGAATGATAAAAAACTACTGTTAACTGCTTACCATGGACTTATACTATCTCATATTAGGTATGCTATTTTAGTATGGAGTAATTCATCTCAACAAAATATGGACAGAGTGTTTAAGATTCAAAAGAAGGCACTCAGATGTATAGAGAAAGTGAATAGGTTAGACTCTTGTAGGCCTTTATTTGAAAAGCTTGGTCTATTAACTGTGCCATCTTTGTATGTATATGAAGTTGTAATGCATGTGAAAACGAGTGGTGTGATCCAGAATTCAGATGTTCATGAGTATAATACGCGAAACAGAGCAGATTATCATATAATGGGTCACAATAGTAGGTTATTTGAACAAAAACCAGATTATATTGGTGAGAAATTTTATAACAAGCTACCTCAAATCTTGAAAAGTAATGATGATTTGAAGATTTTCAAAAAACAAATGAAAAAATATTTAGTTGATAGAGCTTTTTATAGTGTACAAGAATTCCTTTCAAACCTAAACTAGGTTGAACTACTTAGTGTTAGAATTATTATGTAATAACATGTCTTGTCTTATACTCTCCATGACTGGAGTCTTTAGGACGTAATCTCAAAAAAAAAATCAATAGCTTCATTGTTGACATTTGTAAGAATTTTAACTACCTTCCATGCAGCTTGAGTTTTATTTTTTGAGTGCTCTATTTTGTTGTTGAAATAATTTATTTTTGCATTCTTAATAGCAATTCTATACTCTTTCTTACAGCTTTTATATTTATCTCTGAACTGATTAGTCTTAAAAAATTTCAGTAAGCTATAATATTCATCACAACTATGTTTGAGCTTTATTAAATCAGCAGTATACCATCCATCATCCAGCTTAGGCTTACTAACTTTGAAACCTCTAAGAGGATAAGCAGCATTAACAGCTGACATATACAAATCAAAAAACTTCTTAAACTTATCATTCCCATCATTAGGCTAAGCAAATACACCACACTCCAGTGTATGATACTAATAAATTAACCTAACAAATAAATAAGTGTTCTGATCATTAATTAACTAACCTATCTAGCTTTTTGTTTACACTAGAAAAACTTTGAGAGTCATTTTTCACATTTATTAAATATTTAAATAGTAGGGCATGATGATCTGACAGTAGATGTGTATTGATAGCTCGGGTCACATGTCTGCTATCATGAATATCACAGTCACAACATTATCAATACAGTGACCTTCATTCAGTGTGCCTGGTCTAGTGATTTCATTTTTGTAGAAATATGGATACCAAAACATTCAAACAAATTGCAAAGATCTCTATTAAAATTATCATTTACATTAAAGTTGACATTGAAATCAGCACATAATATTAAATTATAGTTACATTTATAAATGGCACATAATATATCATTAAGACAGGATAGAGAGTTGTTAAAAAAACTAACATCATTATTATAGGGTCTGTACAATGACAAAACAATTATTTTTTCATTTGGAAGTTTAATTGCAACAGCTTCACAAATCATTTCTATAGAAAGTTCCTTTACTATGCTTAATTCTTCTAATTTCAATCCATTAATTAAAAAAATTGCTTCTCCACTATGTGTGGAATTTTTCCTTCCATAGAAGGACCCAAGTTCATAGTCAGGTATTGTGAGACAGCTACAGTCATCGTTTGTTAACCAGTGTTCAGCAACAGTAATTATCCTAGCATTAGGCTATAGTTTTATAACATAATAAGAGGGAAATATATTCTTATTTGTTTGATATACCCTGGACATTCAAAGATATGGTGTTTAGAAAAGTTTCATTAGCTGTTTATTCATCATTAGTCCTAGGCCCAGGATTGGTATTGTTTGCATATCACTATCACATAACCTAGCTACATTTGGACTGTTGTATAAATTAGAATTGGAACCGTTTTGGGCGTATAAGCCTGTGGTACTTTTCTGTAAGTTGAGTAATTCTCATTGATTGAATAAATAAATAAATATCCATTCCTATCTTTAGACCTATTAAAAGAGTTATTTATGAAAAATTGCATGGCTGAAGAGGAATGATTTTAGGACTAACTTGACTTTTATGATCTAAATATTTATTTATACAATTGAGAATTTCATTGCCAATGAGCTTCTTACCAATTCTATCCAGGTATATATTTATTGTATATATCCTAATAGAATAAGATTCTTGTGCAGAATTAGTTGAGCTTGTAAGTAGTGATAGAAATGAAGGAATTACATTTACGATTTTATTTTTTGTTACATTTATTTATTTCCAATCACTCAATTACATACACTCTGTGAGTAGTGATGCGGTTTACTTTTAATTTCTACTTTTGATGTGTTTTATTCTTGATTTCGTTTCAAAATGTTAATAAACTTAAAGCATTACTGAATCTCATAAGGAAATAATTGTAAAAGAAGCAAGCTAAATAGTACAAGTAATTATAATAATTCAAGTACAAGTTATAATTCTATAACTGACTTACCTTTCAAAGTTGAATTCAAAAATTTATCACTGCTTGAATAATCTTTTTGGACATTTTGACACAATCACAACAACACAAAACACAATATCACTTTCACTCTGCACTGTCTGCAGACAACAGACAGCTGACAGACAAGGACTAGACAATAATATTCCATTCACAACAGAAACGGCGCCAACTTCAATACATAACCTCAAATCAAGTTCAGTCTGAATAAATGGCGCGAACGCACAGACCCACGGGAGTGAACTATAATACTCCATTACGCAAACGCCATCACATGATAGGTCTGTGGAGCTACTAAAGATGCTTGGACCATCTTACGCGAACGTACCAACATGAGTTGTAAAGATTCATGCAAAAGACCAACTTTGTGTTAAGGAATGAACCTATATATATATATATATACATATATATATATCTCAGGGTGCAAGATTCGGCACCTAATGGAAATAGGTAGATCAATTTATCTAATGAACCAGAGCTACATCATATTATTACAAATTGCATTATAAAATCAATGATCATGTGAACATTAGTATTATTAGATTAGAACTTAATATTCTTTCAATTGGTGTATCCTTTGATATATAAATTGACTCGTTCCTATTCAATAAAATATTTCTTATACCATTTTTAAGACTTGCGCAAGTATTTTTATTAATTTCTCAATTTTTAAAACCTTTCCGACGAGCTAGCTTTTATTTCTTATTTCACTCGAAGCACTGAGGGCGCCCTATTCTATTTTTCAACTATTTTTCACTCACGTGCTGGATTTTTTATAAGTTGCTGATGGCGATCCGAATTCCTGGTAGTCCTGGATATTTGGTGGCTGAAGTCGTCTCTTCCAAGGGATTAAAAAATATTTAAATGACTTTCGCTTTACTATAGCATTAATAATTTGATTAAACTTCAAGTCATTAAATAGGTACAGTAAAAGATATTGTGCTCTACAAATTTTGGTGACATTCCATGGTAGTGGTTGGCAGGCAAGTGAGCAAGTTCAATTTTCCTTTTTCACAATTTTCATTTCCGACTTGCAAATTTGCATAAAATTTAAATATTTCGTTACTATGCCGTTCAAGGCTCAAGTTCATGCCAATCTATTAAATTATTACTTATGTTACCCATCTGACGTTATATCGGTCTTCAGGCCATATCCAAAACATAAACTGAACAACAATAATTCACAAACTCTTATCATTTATAGAAATATATACAAATATATTTGAATCAGCTCAATATTACCGCCCATCAATTGCTACCATTTGATTGGTTCATGCAAATTTGTTACAGTATACATGCGCCTACGAATATTTTACACCTAACCTCAAATTTTCAATACTTTATATAATATTATATAAGTAGCAAATTATTACCATTTCTATTCGGCCGTTATAAATTTAGCCATGATACCTGATATTATCTAATCTTTAAAAACGTTATCGCATTTGGCGATATTAGCCTATTATTCCACTTAGACCTATAAATTTCTTTCAAGTAGGGATTTTTACCCATCAGAATTTGATTCGTTACAATTTAAAAGAACTTCATGAAAACTCTCCACAAAGGCATAGCCTGTGTGTGGAAGAGGGTCTTGGCGATGATTGGCTAACATCGGACTGTCCCCATACTTGCATCTATCACATTCTTGGGTAAACTAGGTATTAATATCAAAACATTTGGAATTTCAAGGATTTTAAGTAAAAAATATGTGAACATTTAGAGTTAAATTTGGACCATCATTAAACGACATTTCCTTAATTTATACAATGAATGAATTATCACTTCTATATTTGTCCTGCCAATCTCCTTTAACCAGTAATTAACATTTTTTTTTTATAAATATATTTGGATTTACCTTTGGTATTACGTAGATTTTCAGGCAGATTTCTATATAGAGTGTGTGCTATATAATAAGTATTTGTAGTGGAATGAGTTTTGACTATAGCCTTGGAACTTGGATACCTATTGCTTCTGACGAACGAGTTCGATAGCTGTGCTCGATTTTCTTAAACATATCTTTATGATTTTTGTACATGTATAACAATATATTTCTTACATAAATTTGCCTTATACTTAAAACATTTAATTCTTCAAAAATTTCATCAGTAGGAGTGCGTATACGTTTTCATTATGCTGTTTTAATAATAGATTTCTGTGTAACTTCCAAGGGTTGTAGTAATGTTTTATAGGCACCCCCATAAGCTAAAATTACCACTTCAATAAGTGACTGGACATAAGAAAAAAAAATATTTAGTAGCTCTTTTAGTGATAGAATTTGGTTTAATTGGTAAAAAATGTAAAATTAATAGCTTTGCGAATTTTACTTTTCAAGAATGCAATATTTATTTATTTATTTATTTATTTATTAGAACAGTCACAAACACGATATTTGGAAAGAGAAACAGGCAATTGCCCAAAACTTCTTCAATTCCTTGATTTTGGCACATAAATAGTCCAAAGTGAGGTTAAGTTTAAAATTTCTGTTTTCACCAAAGATTAACACTTAGAGAATACGTATTCGAGATATGACTGATGAATTTTGAATTTCGAAGGGTTGATAAGAGCCGGAAATAACACTAAACAATCCGAAATTAGCCGGCCAATAAAACAATATGAGCCGGCCAATTCAATTTCTCATCTATCATTACTCCTAAATATTTATAAGCTACTACAATTTCAATCGATTCACAGTTACATTGTATTTTGGTAGGTTCAGTACAAGAATGTAGAGTGATGTTATTAATTCTGTCTTCTTGCCTTTTTCTGAAAAAAATTCTATGAATTTAGATTTCTTAATATTTATATTCAATATGTTATTAACAAACCATTTCTTCAAGAGATGAAAATCTGATGTAGCGTTTTGGTACATTTCTTGTTTATTTCTACCAGTTACATGTATTGCTGTATCGTCAGCGAATAAAAATAGTTTTCCCTTCATTGGAACTTTCGACAAATTATTAACATAGATTGAAATCAGTAAGGGACCCAAAGTACTTCCTTGGACCTCACCATACTCTATTACATTTGGTTTACTATCTACTCCTAATATTTGAACAACTTGTTTTCATATCTAATTCAGATATGGGGGGGAAAAGTACTATTTCATGCCTGGAAAATGGCTTATCATTTGATACAAACTTTGATGCTTCTGTGTATAGGTGGAAAATTCTCTGTATTTTATGTAATTATTTAAAACCCAAGTGTTGTGAATTGATAGTCTCCAGTGATTTTGCATTCGATAAAAACAAATCACTTCACAGCTCTACAAATGCAATGATTCCTAAGAACAGTAATATTCCATTCCCACCTCACCGAAGAAATCGTGACAAACCAAGGTGTAAGGCAAGGTTGTAGCTTATCCCCATCTTTATTTAATATCTACCTTGACGACGTTATACGATGCTGGATGAATGAAGCTCCTCCTGGAATACGATTGGATCTGACAAGATATTTAATGATTTTAATGTTCGCAGATGACCTTGTTATTTTACAGAACTCTGAAGACAACTTGCAGAAGGCAATGTATGTTCTGAATAACATTACAAAGAAGTATAATTTGTTTATCTCAAAAAGCAAAACCAAAACAATGGCATTCTGCGGCAAATCACCTGTCAGGACCAAAATAATGCTGGATGACGCTTTACTCGAACAAGTGTCCTATTCCAAGTACCTGGGTGTTGAGATCACATAATATGGATTTGATAATGATGTGGATCTGAAACTGAATAGATTTCTATATATATGTGGTACAATAAAACGCCGGTTGAAAAACAGAACAAGGAAGGAGACACAATTAAAATTTTATAAAGTGATGGCGGTACCAACATTATTGTATGGAGCAGAAACTTGGGTTAACAAGAAGAAAAAATTAAGCAGAGTTCAAGCTGCAGAGATGCGTTTTCTTCGAAGTGTGAAAGGTTGTACAAAGTTAGACAGATTCCGCAATGATGATATTAGAAATGAGTTAGGAATATCATCATTAGCTGCACAACTTGAAATAAACAGATTGAACTGGAAAAACATGTGGAACGAATGCCAGATACTAGGATACCAAAGGCTGTCATGAAATATAGACCCTACGGTAGAAGGGATATTGGCAGACCTCTGAAAAGATGGTAGAGTAAATAGTTATATCCTTTGAAACCGGAACAGGTGTGTACGCCTAATCCTTGAAAGAAGAAGAAAAAGAAGAAGTAATATTTCATTGGGTACCAAATCAGCAAAGACAGCCAGCCATAATCCAGTTAAAAATACAGTTGAAATTTTTGGCGACAGTCATAGTCGTGGTTTGTGAATCGGCTAAATAAAGCTGAACCTCAAAGAACAACTAGTGGTTTCATCATGCCAAGTGCCAAATTCGATCCCATTGGGAATAATATTATAAGTGATACTAGTCATCTATCCAATACTGATCATGTGGTTATTGTGGGTGGAGCTAATGATATTTATTGTAAGCAGGCCGCTTATTTTCTAAGAAGTATGCTTTCCCTTCTTTAAGTGTTGAATTTTACAAATGTCTTGATTTCTACGATACCAATCAGATTCGACCAACCTGAATGGTCTTGTGTAAATGGAGAGATAAGAGAAACTAATAATAAAATTGAAAAATATTGTGAAAGGATGCATAATGTTCAGGTGATAGATCTTACTGATCTTAAGAGAGACCATTTCACCAGACACGGTTTACACCTGAACTGGAGAGGTAAGAAGAGGATGACGGGAAAAATCATAACATTAATGGAGAATAAGGTTGATAAAAAAGTTATTGAGCTTGAAGTTAGTGATCTTAGCTCCCCGGAAAACTAGTTGTTGGTCCTGTTAATATAAGCAGTAACACAACAATCTTAGAAGGTATTAGTAAAAAGGACCGGAGCTCTAATAGTAGCGGGTTTGGTAACTATCGTAATGATGATAAACTAAGTTGTCTTTTCTGGAACATTCAAGGAATCTATAATGAGTTGGACTATTTGTCAATAGTTTGCCGTGATTATAAAGTTAAGGTACTGGCAATTGCCGAGCATTGGATGAAGAAAACAGACCTCAATTTCATTCATTTGCCTGGATATAAAACTGCCTCTGTATATTGTAGAGTGTAACATATTTAATTCGGATTGATCAATAAGAATCCCTAGCTGGAAGATTTATAGGTCTAAGTGAAGTAACTGGCTAATATCGCCAAAGAGATAACATAAAGATTAGATAATATCAGATTGTCCTGGCTAAACTGTACAACAGCCTAAGTGGAATTGAAATAATTTTTTGCTAATATATAATATTATTTAAAATATTGAAGGTTGAAGTTAGGCATAAACATTTAGTGATCGGCGACCTAACAATCGACCGAGCCATACAACGTAGAATCTGACCAAACACCTTGGCAGAAATTTATTGTGGCAAAACGGTATGCAATTTGAGGAACTAAAGGTCTCACGTGGCTAATTATCATGATGCATGATACAAATAATAACATATAGAAAATTAACTAGCATGTAGAGAGCATATTTAAAAACCCAATAAAAATAATTAAATGTATCCAGGAAATAGGAGGTTACCAGGCGCATGAATACTGTAACAATTTGCATGCACCAATCACATAATGGCAATTGATAGGCGGCAATAGTGAGCCGATTCAAAAATATTTGTATATATTTCTACAAATAAATAGAATTTGTATAAAATTGTTGTATAGTCTATATTTTGGATATGGCCCGAAGGCAAAGAAATTATTAAACATACAACATAAGTAATAATTTAATATTCTAGTACGGTCTTTTTGAACCTTGAATGGTGGAGGACTAGGATATTCAAATTTTATGTAAATTTAGAAATCGGAAATGAGAATTGTAAAATTGAGAAAGGAGAACCGACACTCGCCTGCCAAATGCCACCATGAGAGGTCCCTAAAAATTATAGAGCGTAATACCTTGCTATAACTTGTAAAAATTTAAAGTTAGATTGAATTACTAAATTTCTTATAAGACTTTGTGATGCTCTTATAAAGCAAAAGTCATTTTCATTTTTAAATAATTTTGTAACCCCTTGGAAGAGACGACTCCGGCTACAATAGTCCAGGACCACCAGGAGTTGGATTGACATCAGCAGCTCATAAGAAAATTTCGACACGTGAGTGAGAAATATTGAAATAGTGATAGGGCGCCCTCAGTGCTTCGAAATTAAATAAGAATCAAAGCTAGCTCATCGAAAGGGTTTCTAATAAATTAAGAATTTGGTAAAAAATACTTGCGCAAGTAAATATAGTATTAAAGGTATTTTATTGGAAAGTAACGAGTCAATACATATCAGATGTTCTATAAATCAAAGAAGCATAAAATCTAGGCTGTTAATACATATTCATATGATCTTCAATTTCTGCAATATAATCTGCGATAGTTTGTTGTAGCTCTGATTCACTAGATGAATTGCTCTATTTATTCCGTCAGGTGCCGAATCTTGCACCCTGAGATAAAATATATATTCTTTACAAAGAAATCTATTAGGGACCATAGAATTTAATATATATATTCGGATTATCGGTTGTCAATTTATCAAGCTGATTTTTAAGAAATCTATTTTAAATGGAATTGTCCAAGTCGACAAGTATTAGCAAGCTGATATCGCAGCTACATGCAAATGGATGCATATGATTATAAATTAAAAGCACATGGTAGAGTTTCGTGCTGTAGAATTTAGAGAATAGTATTTAGCCTGTGATATTTTATTGATTTCGATTATTGTTCTATTTTATATTATATATTTTTATCGCTCTTATATTTTTTGCTCTGATCTATTTTTGCAATATTTGTTAATATATGTATCAATTGTTTATGGTGTGCGATTTATTTTAATTCCTCAATACTATAGGATAAGTATTATATATATATATATATATTTTTTAATTGAATCATCAGAATTATTGTGGAAGCTCTTATCTGGGCCTATAAAGATTTTTATGAGACGGTATCCTATTAAAAACCACGACCTAATTTTTATAATTATTAAAATATTTCATGCTCTACCGACTGATGCCAAGCAGGAGGCTAATCGTGATTTAAATATAAAAAATATCGTGACAAGAGCGAATCAGTGAAGAGGTGGAGCAGCTATATTTGTTGGTGGAGAATTAGAATACAAGGAACTTCGACAGGTTAAAGATATGTCGATTGAAATGGTCTGTGAGGTTGCAGCTACGGAATTGATTAGAGAAAAGATTATAATTCTATCTGTTTATAGGCCATTCAATTGGGACATTACTTACTTCAACAATTTTTTAAGCTGTCTATATAATGTAATTAGTGTAATTTTCAATAGTGGTAGCTGCTTAGTGATTTGTGGCGATTTTAATGTTAATTTTATTGGCAATGACTACTTTAAAGGACCACTAATGAATTTGTTTGCCTGTTTTGGATTGAGTATCACCACCATGGATATCACTAGACCTAGTTTGAATTTAGTTACCTTTGGGTCCTGTATTGATAATATATTTACTGACATCCATAGCAGTAGATGGTCATCTGAAATTATGAATACTGTCTTTTCCGATCATGATGCTGTCTTATTAGTATTTAATTCTATTGTAGTACCCAGGTCAATAGCTTTATGTTTCGTCTTGTTAATAGTTATAATGTAAGAAATTTCCATAATATATTAAATTCAATCAATTGGATTGATGTTTAATGTATTGAAAATGTAAATAATAGATTTAAGAAATTCCTGGAAGTATTTATGAAGGCTGTGGATGGTACTTTTCAATTGATAAATAGGAGATCAAGAAATGTTAATTTGAATAATAAGTGGTATAATGCGAACCTTAAAAAACTGAAAGATGACTGTGATAAATTGTATCATTTATATAAAAGTTATGAAATGCCTGAATTACTTGCTGCCTATAAAGAAGCTAGGAAAATATATAGGAAGGAAACAAGATTGTCAAGAATTCAATATTATAATAATATTATTAGTAATTCTGTTAACAAAAGTAAAACCTTGTGGAGAATAGTAAATAGCCTTACAAATGTGAACTGTGTTGCAAACATTCCGAATAATAACATAAATGCTGAAGATTTTAATAATTTCTTTGTTGATAACATTTCTCAAATAAGTAAGAATATCCCTGTGTCAAAGATGCATCTTACTATTTTTGTAAATTGGAAAAGCCTGGTGTCAGTTTTTCATTCATGCCAGTGTCAGTTGAGAAAAAATGTTTGACGTTTTATTAAAGTTGAATGTGCTTAGTTTATTAATTTATTAATGTGTATGTGCTTAGACATTTACGGTTTGAATTCAATGATCCTGGAATTAGCTGCTCGCAATATCTGTGAAATATTAGCTCATCTGTTTAATAAATAATGTTTAATTGCAAACAGTACTTTTCCAGAAGATTTGAAAGATGTTGAAGTTCTTTCCACTACACAAGAAAGGCTCAAAAACTGAAAAAACAATTTCCGACCTATTTCTATTGTTCCCATTTTTTCTAAAGCATATGAAGTCTTGATGCATGAGCAGATGTCAGATTATTTTGAGAGCAATGGAATTTCTACTGATAAACAATTTGGTTTTCGTCCTGGAAAAAGTACTCAACTCCCTGTTATCAATGTAGTAACTGGTATAATAGAAAATTTAGAGGATGGTGATTCTGTAGGATTTAGATCTTATGAATTTTCGAAAGCCTTCGATACTGTGCAGCATCACATTCTAAAAGAAAAACTTTTATGGCTTTTCACAGAATGCTGTACAACTCATATTGTCTTACTTGAGAGACAGAAACCAGTTTGTCTGTAAGGATGGTGTCTTGTCCAGTGGTAGATTAGTTGAATGTGGCGTGCCTCAAGGCTTGATTTTGGGGCCCATACTCTTCAACATTCATATTATTGATCATCCAATTGATATTGATAGCCTGAACAATGATGGCTATTTGTTTGCAGATGACTTGGGATTGAAAATAAACTGCGCCTCCAGCCTGATCTAGATTTAGAACTTAAAAGAAGTAACACAGTTATTAATGATTGGTGTGCCGCAAACAATCTATCTCTCAATAAAAATAAAACCACTGACATCAATTTCAGGCTGAAAAGAGTATCAGAAATATTTTTTTGTTCTTCCTGAAACCGAGCTGTTTGTTAGTTAGAATGTTGTTGGTTTCAATGTAATCACACAATTGATGTTTAACAATTTTTTCCAAAACTTTAGAGAAAACACTAAACAAAGAAATCGGTCTATAGTTACTCTTTTCAGACTTATCTCCATTTTTTAACAGTGGAAAAATTTTGGCTATCTTAAAAGTATCTGGAAAAATGCCTTGTGAGATACTCAAGTTGTATATGTACAAGGCATTACGAATAATGCCTTATAGAGGCATTACTCGTATAATAAAGGTATAAAGTATTACTCGTAAGTAATATACCTTATTATAAGGTATTACTCGTATAAAGGTATAGCCTTTAGAGGCTTTACGGAAAATTTTATATGTTGTTTAAAAATTTTAGTAGATATTTGACCCATCATGACCCGGTGCAGACATTCCTCTCAGTTCTAAAACAGTGCGCAAAATATCATTATCAGTAACCTCTTTGAAGTGGAATTCGGTATTCGAACAATAGTCTTCATCATTAATAATATAATCACCACTAGAATTTACCTTTTCTGCGAGGTTTTGCCCCACCTGCGAAAAATATTCATTGAATTTATCAGCAATAGTTTTAGATTTAAGTGATGGTGACTGTATATTTTCGACCTCCTTAGAAAAATGTTCTAACGAGAAACTCGGTTTCTTGTTATCTCGACCTGATATCTCATTAATCACACGCCAAAACTTTTTTGGATCGTTACCAGATTCATTCAATTATCTTTATAGTATTGATTCTTAGTGTTTTTTAACAAGCAACTTAATCTATTCCTATAGGCCTTAAAGTAATTCACAAGCTCAACATTAAATGGTTGTTTCTCAACTAATTTGTACAATTTATCTCTTTCTCTAACCGACCTGACCAGCCCTTCAGTTATCCACGGCTTGATTTTTTGAATTTTGGATTAGTTTGCACAACACATTTCCTGGACTTATCGATAAACTTATTAACGGTTAGATAAAAATTATTAGTTACGCTATTCACATAATTTTCAATCAATACTTTATCCCACGATTCTTTTTCAAGCAAAGAAAAAGATATTTTGTTATCTATGATAAATTTAGAAGAGGAGGTATCTTCTCCTCTTGAACTTTTAGAACTCACCTGGAGAGCCAAAGCGTAATGATCAGTTATTGGTAGGCTACTCTAATTACTGCCGACTGAACCATGTCAATGTGGTCTTTTTTTATAAACATATGATCTATTAATGTAGTACTAATATTATGAACTCTTCTTGGCTTATCGATACAATTAACAAATCCGTTCTCGCATAAAACATCCAAGTATAAATCGGTTTGTTCGTCCTGTTTCAAAATATTTATATTCATTTCTCCAGCTATTATATATGTTTTATCTCCAGTCGTCTTATTGCAGTAATCGCGTAAATGATCTATGAAGCAAGGAACGTTTGAGTCATGTGCTCTATAGGCAGCAAGTAAACAATAACTTTTGTTTTTGTAATGAAAATCTATTTCTAATGCATTTACTCCTCCTATATTAATACTAGTTCCCACTGCTGATAATGTTTTTCTTATGGAAACAAGTACTCCGTCATTCCTGGTACGTTTAGATGACATACGCAAAGTATCGTATCCATCCAACAATATTGTCCTACATCATCTTCGTTAAGCCAAGTTTCAGACAATATTATAATGTCCATTTTGTGTTTCACTACATTTAAACCAATTGCTAAGTTGTCAAAGTTTTCGTTATAACTTCTTATGTTATCTTCAAATTATCATCAATAAAGAAATCATTAAGAGAATTGAAGTCATTCAACTCTACACAAGTTATACTGTTATAGTTTTCCAATTCCGTTTGATGCCTTTCCATTTTAAGAAATGAAAGATTAAACAAAATATGCCCTCCTCGCCCTATCGTTTTTCATTATTAATTCATAATTTTTCCCCATCGTCTCATCAAGTTTAGAACTAAAAATTAATCCTCCCTTAAATATAAACGCTCCAGGTCATCTAGATAGTTCATAGTGTAATAAGCTAATTGATTTTTGATTATTATTGAAAATAAATAAAATGATCATACGCATGTCAAACATCATGTCATCACCGATAAAACAAAATAAAGAAATTCTTTGGGATGCATTAACCTTATATTAAGTGAAGTATTATATCTATAACCAAATAAAATAAAATCCTTGTTTAATATGTAATCATGATAGCCAAAATAGTACTAAAGTCATCGTGATAGTTCAAAGATTAATAAACTAATTTATCATTGATAGATAGAATTTGCTTAACGAGAATGGAGCAGGTAGATGTAAACTGCATAAAGTTATGATTTCACGCCTTCTTATAAAGTGGTATGCAACTAGCAGTACATACATGCCTGAACTGGTAGTTGTACATGAGCATATAGGAAGGCTTGAATACTTGTATGGTACTTGATTTTATAGTACGGTGATAAACTTGATATCCAATTAAAAAATCTTCCCCCTCTCACATTATACATCAGGATCATCATGTAGTCTCATATAAAATGATAATTATTATGAGACTTATTTTATTACTGATCTAAAGTATCTTCAGTCTTATCGGAAGCTTTAGAACTTCTTTTATCAGACTGAATTATTTAAGTAACAGGAGCAGATTATACTTAGTTTATCTCTAGGCGTCAAGTCTTTTATAATAATTATGGAAGGTTAATCTCTTGACCTGTATTCAACTTATGGAAAGAAGATTAGTTTTTATCAAATAAAAACAAATTTCACAACTCTCGTAAAACGTACGCCCTCCCCCAAGCACTCTCACGGACTATTTGGAACCATTTCTGAACGATTTGGAAAATTATCACGAACTTGTGAGACTTATGTGCAGTACCCTCAGACCTGATGTAATTCCATCTGTGATACTCTGAAACTAGTATGAGTGTTTATATTTTGTTTTTGTTCATATTTTAGTCTGACGAAAATTCATCCAAAACACTTTTCAACACTACTATAGACTGCACTATGCGATCATGCAGATCCTTTAGACGATAATGTTTGTAGATTACTGAGAGAATAATTTATGTGAGGGAACGTTCACTTTCTTGTTCAGGGCTACAAGTATTAAAATTATATAACAATTAGAACCCAAAGTACGCTTTTCAATAGATATTCCAACTTTTCACAACATATTCCACACAGCTTTAACGCTGAAACATGTAGAGAAAAAGAAAATTATCTATTAAAAAAGGTACTTCGATTTCTCATTGCTATGTGTATGAATGTATATATTTTTTCTTGTCCCGATAGACGTGGAACATTATTCTTACGCCAAAAATATTTTTTGTTTGAAAGTGCTGACGAATCATAATTTTTTTGAACTATTTTCAATCAAAATTCGGGAATAGAATAGTTAGAGCTGAAAGCCTGTTTTTCCATCTCCAATCATCCCATTATTATGTGTTTTTGTATCAGTTGGATAATACATAAGTAAACGCCATTCCCACTATTTTCACGCTATACGCTATTTTTAAGGTCTGTGAATACTATTTTCGATTACTATAAGTGATTGTTCTTATAGGTTTAGTGGATGCCAGGTGGTGAGTATGCTAGTGCACTGAATAGATGGGGTTGTTAAGGTGATCGAAGGCGGTGTGCTGGCAATTCGCACGGGAATAAATTAATCTCCGACCTGTGTCAGGCTGTACTCTGTAGTGCAGTCGGCTTGTGCCAACTGCCAAGACAACATTGGAGGTGCGACTTCCGGTTTAGATGCGTGCATCTGAAGGTGCTCTGGCCTCCGCCAGCCCATGGTTTCCATTGCCAACTTTCTGTCTCTGCTGCTGTTGCTTTCGCTGATTTACATCGCCACCCTCGTTAACGCGAGCGAACATTTCTCACGCAAACGCATGCTCACTGCAAATATTTTCCACTGCAGGAAAATTGTCGCAACGTATACTGCCATGTGATCATGGAGAGAAAAAATTTCAAAGCTATTTGCAGAAGAAATTAACCCAAATTTATAATTCAATAATTATTCTCACTCAATCATTTCCAAGTGTAAGTTGTGTAGATATGATGTCGATCAGGCACAGTTTCATCACCGGAGTCACATCCAGTTGAATTTTAGGTGATAATATGATAATGGTGATACATTTTCTATCATTCTCCGATACTCCGATAACTTATACGATCCAATCCTTAGTAAGGGATTTGAATAATAAGAATTCGATAATCTATGTTAGATGCTGAATATTTATTGGACAATCCAGGAGATTATAATATACAGAACTGAATTTCAAATGTAATTTTCAAATATTGATGTGAAATATTACATAATATATTGAACAAGGTATGATGTAGAGTTTAAGGAATGACTGATCTGGTTGAGCACATGTCAAAATTTCAATAAATTAGGAATAGACCATGAGTTATCTCCATCTTCACCTTTCTCACTAATTTAATGTTTGTGATGGTTGATAATAATGACAACTGACGACTAAATTAATTTCTCAGCATGACAGTTGTAGTGATAAACACCTATTTTTCTGTCATAAACGTCCTGATTAGCAGAGGCAGTGCTTGACAAAACTCCAATTCATTTCCAGTTTCAATTAAACACACAAGTAGTGGGAGTATAATTTCATGTTACACCCCACCATTTAATGAGGAAATGGAGATGGGAGACAACATTTCACAGCTTTGCAATTGTAATGAATGGAGGGCATGGGAAATGATGGATGAGCTTGTTCATGACATTAAATGTATATAATTATCACCCAATAGTCAGCTCATTTTGCTGTCACGTCAAGTATTATGAGGGACGTCATTACTGTCTTTTGGATACAAGAACCGCAGGTATGATCATCACTGATTGTTATTGATGCTCAATCATCTATGTTAATCATCCTCATTTTCCTAGAATATGATGGAATCTACTAATAGTATTATTGGTCCAATCTCTATTAGGTATTTTGAATTTTTTTCTAGACAGCAAATGATTTTATTGGAAAAACTAGAATTTTTATACATTATATATGAAAGAAATTGTATAAACTGATTCAAGTAGTATACTGGTCAGCCCCCACTTTTAATAACCATTTTTTTTATCAAGTGATTATCAGTTCATTGATAATGTATTATTTTCGATAATCACAGCCATGCACAGTTAAAATAGAATTATTCATTGCAAATTAAATCATTATTCATTTGGATCTTACTTCCTATATAATAACTATCCAATCCAATTTTAGGTTGAAGAAGACAGTTGTACTTATTTTCGCGAAATGCAAGTTACATGAGTGAATAGATTCATCATTTTATGATAATAAACTCACATAGCTAGATGAGAACTGTTGAAAGTCAATAGAAATTTTATATCATGGATCTATCTATATATTTTATACTGGCTTTCTCATTCATCTATCAACAGAAAAAAACATTCACTAAACCTAATATTCAAATCTGGCCTATTTATGTTCAGTTGGCCTTCACTCTAGAGTAGCACCAAGCACGTATTTGGAAAAATGAAAAAATATGCCCAAAATCTGCGTTTCTCATGGTATTTTCAAGTTTTCTCACCAAAATCAGCGTTTTTCTGGGTTCTATTACATTTTAATGAAAAATCGATAGACTAGATCAATAAATTCAATTTATTGCTATTCAATTATAGTTACTGGTTGAATCATAATCAACTTAGAGAGCGTATATAGGAGCTACAAGAATGATTGTTCCCTACTTGTCAATCAATGGACAGAAGTGAAAAGTCGGTTAACCTGTAGAAAGTTGCAGCCGTGATGTAGAGATGGTCACTTTTGCTTGTGCACACACCATCATTCAATGCCAGCTTTCCCAAGCAAGCATCATGAGTGAAGTGCAACATCTCAAGGATTATGACTTATAAAATATTCTGATCTCGTCAATCACTGATTCAAAAAGAATCGTTCCGATTCAGAGCACGTCGATATAGTTCACAACAAAGGACAAAAAGCAAACATCATTTTAGGTGAATAATATCTGGGGAATTTTAATATTGTCAGGAGAATTAGGGATCTATTGCTATGATATTTTAAAACAGTGAATGCGATATTAATTTGCTGTTGGATGATAAAATCATTCCTGGTGTTGAAGTCCGTAATTTTTTAGGTATACATCTCTAGATTCTGTTATTATGCAGTTATCATCATGTTGAGAGCATTATCTCGGTTCTGTCCACTAAGAGTACTTGAATGTGTAATCTATAATGTATTTTGCTCTGTTTGAAAGAAATTTAAGATAAGGGATAGCAGTTTGGGAAAACGCATTTGTTCGGAATTTTGAAAAAAGGTGATGAGATGCATGTGCAGGTTAACGCGCTATCAATTCTGCCATAATTATTTTAAAGCCACCGGTATTCTCACTTTTACCTTTTGGTTTATTTATGATGCTATAATGATTGATAACAGCCTGCTGCTAACTAATGCCCATATTCATGAGCCGCAATAAACTATCATCTGCCCAGTGTCAATTATTATTCCATTTATCAGAAGAATATTTTTCATCAAGGAATAACATTTATCAATCAGCTTTCCTGATCAGATTGAATAATCAGATTGAAATATCTAAAAAATCACGGAGAAAATTCAAAATTGAAGTTACGGAATATCTGCTGGATGAGAGCTCTTATTCAGTTGATGAGTAGGCCTACATAAATGTGTGAAATGACCTCATTGTATTATTGACTAAAATTTTGTGTGATTCACATCTAATATCAAGTAATCTGTATCCAATATCTAGGTATCCAATATCTATATGACTGTAATTGTTTTGTGATATTTGCTCTTATGTAGCTGCGATGTCCATGTATTTGTATAGCCTAAATGCTCACGACAGTAAAGAATGAATTCGAATTTGAATTTCAAAATTCAGTACAAAATTGATACGATAATCATAGCTCAAAGTCTCTATAAGGATTTTGTTTTATAACTATTGAGTCCATTATCATAATATAGTTAATGTTATCTCTTCTTTAAGTTATTATTATTATGGCTTTTTGAATAAATCAAACTGGTGAATGTCTGAAAGTTATTATTGTTCATTGTTAAATTTAACTAGTTCATTGATTAATTATAAATATATCAATAATCATCAACGAGAATGAAAAGTAATAATTACTTGACTTCTATTATAAATTAGATGATGAAATATTAGGAAAATGGAGTGGTATTTTAGCCTACAGGAATTTCTACGATATTTCATTGTAGAATGTTTATCGTTATTTTATAAAGATGCGTTATTGATACGTCTATGATATCGTTCTTTTCACCTCAATTGAAGAATATTGTCTGAAATGATCTCAGATCTTAGAACATACACAAAATTCTCAAGAGCCTAGTAAAATTGATTAAAAAATTTCCACGATCAATATCTCAATAACTGAAGATGAAAATGCATTGACTGATAAGTGAGAGAATTCAATCATTTGATTTCAACTCAGATTTCAATCCTGCATTGGGAAAAAGTAACAGCGATCACAATCGAGAGTAGACTAAGCCTATGAATGAGGAGATGAATGTAACTTAGAGGCAATGATGATGAGTTTGTAAGGAAAGTCGAGTTTGCCGGTAGTGAAGGAGTCAAAAATATGTTCGCAAGTTAAGAATGGACTGAAATGAACTTTTCTCGGATTGGAAAAGTTTCTTCTCAGTTGTATTCATTCCCCAGTTTCATTTTTTCAAAAGTTTATCTTGCCTCTCATCTCCTTTTCTTGGAAAAATATGAAGTTCCTTTTTACCTGGGATATGGTTTGGTCTGTTTTATCAATAATATTGTCTAATACAGTTGAATTCGAGAACATTTATGAAGTTGTTGTTTCCATAGTTGTAGATAAAGTTGCATTGATAGTTGTACACTCAGAGATATTTTTGAGATGGTACGCGCCGGAACTGAACCTTTTGGAACAAAAAAAAAATGATCTAACTTGAGGAGGAGGAGTTTGCAATTGGAGCAATGTTGAAGTTTGATAGGAATCAAATTCTTTTCATCTTATCTTATTCATGATGTAGCCAAAATATAGTAGGGTTGGTCTCAGAATTGTATAGTATCCAGGTTAGATTATTGACGAATTCCTGAATTTTCCCTCATTCGCAAATAGTTTGAAAACATTTTTTTCGAGATTAATTTGAAAGAGGTAATCAGGGGCGGAACCCTATTCTGAGCACCCTCATAACATTGCGTACAGGATCATTTTATATTGTTACAGCACAGGTCCACTTCCACTTCTACTAATTCTGGATATCAAGTGGACGTGAAGATATTTCACTGAATTCTCATATAGTTTTGTTGCAACGTGAATACCAACATTTCCAGATCGAGCTAACAAGGAAATATAGAAATACTGTGGATTTAATAAGCTTCAGTTGATTACGGAAAATCTTCTATGAAAGTAATAAAAGGAAGAACTCGATAAGATATTAATGGTGTTTGATAGTAAAAGAATTTGGATTCTTCCAGTGAGAATACACTTCTTGGGACAAAGATTAATGATATTCAATAATAAATCAGGTCATATGCAAAAAAAATAGATCGTATGCACCTTTTCGCTACATCTTCAAATGAAAAATGAGTTTTGTGGGTTGTCAAAATACCCTCTGAAAGGGAAACTATTCAACTTATTCTATCTTTTAGTGAAATAACAATGATCATCCATCCATCTATTATCTTCTATACTATAAAACACGTATACAGGTGTAAAGTATAGGGAAATTAGGTTTGACGCATCATCACGTAGTGATGTACTGACTGAAGTACTGGACTGATTAACTTGAAATTTTGCATATTATAGATTCTTGCTTAACCGAGGATGGTTATAAACCTATTTTAAATTCTTTAAGATTCGATTACATCAAGTTTTCAGTTTGTCAAGTTTTCAATTATCTGTCATGCTTTCAGTTGTTGTAAGGAAGCAGCAGAACATTTCTCATAAAAAGGAAATTAGAAGATAGGTATGATTGAGGATCCTTTTCGAATGATAAAAACAGGTTTTCCGTCGCACCCAATTTTTTTCCGCCATTTTGAATCCAACTTCTATTATTAATTGAAAGGTGGTCATATGATACATGATTCCGATACAGGATTTCCAGAGAAAAGGTATGGTGAAAACCGCACATCGATATATTCTCAAACCTTTCAAAATGTATTCTCATTCATTTCCTTTATTATAGTATAGAAGATGATAGATAGATGGATACATCATCCACCTATCTATCATATTCGATACTATAGTGAAGGAAAGAATTGGCTTGAACACGTATACACGTGTAGAGGATAGGAAAATTATGTTTGACGCATCATCACGTCTGAACTACTGGACTGATTTACTTGAAATGCTGCTTATAAATTCTTAACCAACCGTAGATTCTTATAGGCCTATTCTCAATAATTCTTCTATATTTCATTACGTCAAGTTTTAAAATAGACCCTTGCGAAGCACGGGTTACCTGCTGGTATTTTATGGTTTTGATCTAGGAATTTTTGTTTTGGATTGAAGTGTGAAAATAGCTTATTTCCACTAAGCTATCCATGAAATGACGGGATAGAGTTGCTTTTGAGTTCGGCATGTTTTTTTTTTCCAATAATTGGTATAATTAATTATCATTTTGCAATTATTATTGTTCGTAATATCACAAGAGAATCAGTATTAACATATTAATGGGTCTGACTGTGGCCTATATGATCCAATTTGGGTTATCTGATGATGATTCATGATGGAGATTGTAGATAATATTTGAGAACAAACACTTCATTCCCATCACTTTTGTTGGACTGGAATAGTTTTGAATCTATAATCATTTGACTCTCTTTCAGAACAAAGCTTTGGTTGGAAAGAGTTTGGAAAACAGCCCGATATCGATTAGATGAACATGAGACAAGCTATCAATTTAGATGAAGATGAAATTATTTGCCGACTTCAGCCTTAATAGTGCATTAATCAGGACGAGCGCACATTGCAGCTGACAGGACTCAGTAGTCCTGTGTATCACGAAGACTGCCACAGGGTAAATATTTCATACACCCTCACACTTCTCCTCAATCCTCTGACAAAATCATCCCCCTCCCTCACACCCACGTCAAAGTCGTCGTCTGCTCTGTTCAGTCAACCTACTTTCATCATTACACTCTCAACGTTTCCCATGTGTGAGTTGCCAAAGTTCGTCCTACATCTCTCCAGCACACGACGGAAGCTCAAGTCAACAGCAGTTGAATTTCAACTTGGAATGAGCGCTGAAGCTCTCCTTATACCAGTCCTCATTCAATAGTTTCTTATGATAGCTTAGAAATGATATTTCATGACTGAGATTAGCAGAAGAACACAACTTGCAGGAAGCATTAATCTCTACAGCAGAAGCAGCGCTCTATCTTCCTTAGCAGAAATTACATTTTATTACAATATTTTCTGAAATTAATGTTGTTTCTCTTACTGCTTATCAAATATTACTCATTTTATTTTCAACTCCAAAGTTGAAATAGGTAGCAGCTCCATCATCTCAAAGTATTTACATAAAAAAGTTATATAAATAACTCAACAACATCCAATTCCAGTTGGACTGTCATTGGTACTAACAATCATATTTGTATTCACTTGAAAAAAGATAGGCCTATCTCTGGAGTACGGTTTATGTTTACTTTTTCAACTAAATATTCACCTACAATATTACCTACTTCATCATCTTTAGATCACTATCTTCGTCTGAAAATTATAGACATGTAAGGAATGCGTCAAACGTAATATTATTTTAGTTGACTATTTTTTAGTACAATCTCAGAAGAAATAGGATTTGCAGGTCAGTGGAAACCTATTACGGAGTCGGTTGAGATAGGATTAAAAAGGTCAAATTCTAATGTTGGGATGGGATACAATAGGGCAAAATAGGAATGAAGGGGTTCAGTAATTAATCACCTTTTGACAACAAAATCGTGATTGAGAGGTTGTATTAAATTCAACGCCGTTGAGATACAATTGAGATTATGTATTTGCCACTGTTTGAATGACGAGAGGAGCATCAACGAAAGTCTCATAAGGTGTCTAGATAATATTATTGAGTCATTATTGCCATCAGGAATAGATGGATGGTACGAATAGTGGTTGATTATGCATGCATGATAAGTTAGAGAAAGAAGAATGTGAAATTATTGTCAACTGTTAAGTCTCCGAAGTACTTTAGTTCTCCTTAGACGCTCTTTTGAATTCATGAAGCTGTGTAATGAATGATGTTCTCATTCCACTGAATGAAGAAATGTTTTCAGTTTGCTATGAAAAGAACCCTAATGAAGTGTACTTGATTCGGATTGCGGTTTAATTCGGGGGAAGAAGAGAGATCAAACAAGAATTAGAAGAGGTTCCGCATGGCCTCTCTCATGATTTAAAAGAACGTGCATGTGTAATATTCTTTTGTTCCGGCATGCCGCCCCTCTAATTCCAGGGCTCTTTTGTAGCCTGTGTTACAGAAGAAACAATTCCTTGTGAGCCTTTTGGGGAAACCGAATAATAAAAGGGAAAGGATGCGTTTCTACCGCTTTTGCTGTACTCTTGGGTGCTGGAGTTGTGTGTGAGTGTGTTTTGTGGGGGTGTGAGGGTTCCAGTAGTAAAGCGCTGCTGGGAAGACGGGAATCGGGATAAAATATGGAGCAAGCTGGATGGTATGGAAACAGCGTTCGAAATGGAAAGGTTTTGCTTTTCCCTGTTACTCACCTTTCTTTCCCATTATTCCTCCTTCTTTCTCTTCAGACCATATCTGGGAATTGAGGTGAACGCAGTGTCAGTACAAAGTTATAGCAGCCGAGCGTCGCACCTACACAAAATGATATAAAGCAACCAGAAAAAAGAACGAGGTGAGATTCGTCTCAAACGAACGTATTGGCAGTAGCAAAAAAGTACAATATCTCTCCGATACCATCTGAGTTCACAGCCTATTCTGCTTCCAATCCATACTCATGAAAATGTCACGAAAATACCATTCGAACGTATCTATTGAATTATAATTCCAGTTTTGAACTACATGTGAGTATGTTATTGAATAATAGGATCAAATATGATATAATTGAAAAAGGCAATCTTTATCCTTGTGCATGGCACTGTGAATCTCATGACGGGAGAATGTTGCCGTTGTTAAATGGTTGTAATTGTCGCGATAGCCGTCTTGTAAAGTGCCGTGCACAAAGCTTTCTTTGGATGAAAAAAGTTGCTGAACCTATTTCATGATTCATGAGAGAATGTTTTGACAAGAGCATAATACGTGCATAATTCACATTACACAAGATTATAAGAGGTTCTAAGTATTTGAAGTATACGTACATATCATTCTTATCAAAATATAACAATTTCAACCTTATTATCATGAATATAGAAGCCATATTGACAGTATGATATCAAGGGAATCTAGCGTTACTTAGTTTTTTATAACAGTAAGGATTTTGAAGTTCAACCAAATCCTAACTTGTAGTGAAATTGTGAAAATGTTATCATTGTCAAAAATAAAATCCCCTTTTCACTCTCGTAAATGACGTTTTCAAAAGTTTCCGTTATCCAGGGTCACACTTTATAATGCTTGCCTGTGATTGAACAGGTTAGTCTTGAGTTGAGGAGTATGAGTAGCCTCATGCTTGAATACTATAATACCAGAGCAATTATTGCATTGTACTGGAATATACAATATACTACTACCCTGGTGAGCGTACTTTTCCACAGTATTTTCAACGTACTACAGTATTTATTTTTCTTTCTTAAAAACAAGTTAGAAGGGTAATTTCAGTTATTCTACAAGAAAAATACTCAGTGAAGAATACATGTCATGCTCTTTGAATAAAATTATGATTAGGATCAAAGATTTAAGAAGGAAACATGCTCCAAGAATAATTGCTTGTCATGAATAAATTCTAAAAGTAGCTCTCATTCCTCTCGAAACCTCTCATTCGTATTACTTTATGATTTCTCCATCGATCTCTCAATTAAATAGGATTGGATGAGAATAAGTAACAAGCACTTAGATGAGTTGATGAGGTAATGTATTTTTTATATTCGCATGTAATTAAGTAGGTCTTGACATGAATATGAAGGTGTTGTTCATTTATCAAGGTTTACTTATCTATTTACCCATTACCCTTTCTATTTTCTTCGATGACTAGAAAGATAGAAATGAGAGATATAAGCCAGCTGCTAAAATCGCCATCAAAGGAAATAACAAGTTACCTAGAATACGTTTTAGTACATAGGTACTCTAGGCTCATTGGGAAATAATAAGGGTTGCCTAGTTGTGATTTTATATACTAACTAAATGAGACTATAAAGGGTTATTTTGAACATGTTTAGCATAAGCAGCGCGCGTACTCAGTCATTAACATGTGAGAGAATACCGAAAGAAATGTTCAAGAGTACATTCAATTCGAGCTGAGGATACTTATAAAAAAAACTAAAATACTGTGAAGCTCAGTAAAACTTAGTTTACAGAAAACCCAAGCCTATGTACACAAAAACATTTGTCAGTAGTCGTTTTGAAAGCAGTGCTAGTGTTTGAAAAACCTTTTTTTAGGGACCCACCCCAAGAACTCCAAGGTTTGTGAGACTTCCTCACAATCGATATAAATGCTAAGGATTATTACTTCCACTCCACTATGAACAAATTGGAGATTGCATCCATGAAAAACAGAGAACAAGAGTACATAATTGGAGAGTACTTTGTAGATTGAATCGATTATTATTGAAGTACTAGCATGTAACCCGTGCTTCGCAAGGGTCTATTTTGAAACTTAACAAACTGAAAACTTGACGTAATAAAATCTAGAAGAATTGAAAATAGGCCAATAAGAATCCTCGGTTAATTAAGAATTCATATGCAACATTTCAAGTAAATCAGTCCAGTAGTTCAGACGTAATGATGCGTCAAACATAATTTTCCTATCCTTCACACGTGTATTGGGCTAGTTTCACACTCATTCGGTTCGTTTCGTTTTCGGCAAATTCCGATAAGTGTGAAACTGTTATTCGGTTTGAATTCGGTACCAAATAGAAACCGCATAGAACCGAACGCCCACTTGACACTAATAAATTTCATCAGGTTTCAATTCGTTACTAGCGAAAGGCTACTTTCACACACTTTCGGTTCGGTTCGGTTCGTTTCGTTTTTGGCAAAATCCGATAAGTGTGAAACGATGATTCGGTTTGAATTCGATACCGAATAGCAACCGCATAGCACCGAACGTCCCTTCGACACGAATAGGTTTCATCATATTCGAATTCGTTGCTAGGGAAACAGGAAAAAACAAAGTCTTTTACACACGCTTGCCTTATCTTCTCTATAATTATAAAAGGCTAAGCCCCGACAGACTGAAATCACACCACAGCCCAGACTACTGAGCCTAAAAACTTGAAATTTTGCACGATTGTTTATGGTAGCCTGGAAACATCCACTAAGAGAGGATTTTCAGAAATTTGCCCCCCCGAGGGAGCTGGGGCCCCCCCAAAATTTTGTACTTTTTAACCGCTCATTGCACAGCAAAGTCATGAGGAACTTTTTTGTTCAGCTACGAAAAAAAATGAGATCTATGCAGAAAAATTTCGATCAGGAGCACAGGGGGGTCCAGGAGAGGGCATTTTTCGAAAATTTTGATGTAAAATCACACTATAGCTCAAACTAATTGTCCTACAGACTTGAAACTTTGCACAAATATTCTTCAAACATGCTAGACGCGCACTAAGAACGGATTTCGAGATATTTTGCCTCTAAGGGTTTCAAAGGATGAAAAAGGATCCTATTAAGTAAGGCTATGAACATGGTAAGGTGAGTGCCATATGGAAATGAAATAATTTATTTATTGACATGTGATATTCTAACATAATATATGTTGTAATCATTGGAAATAACAAAATAATATGATAGAAATTCAAAAAAGAACATCTGTTCTATTATTGCTTTCTACCTGATCCCACTCAACCTCAATAATATTGATAAATATGTTCAATAATATTATTATTGATATAATAAAAGTATTGTTTTAATAATTAATTATTATCATTAATATAATAATAGTATTGTTTTGGTAATCAATAAATATTTTTATTTTCACAAACTCTGTATAATTTATAATTTATGAATGTGAAACAGCTGCATCAAAGAAATTATCTCAAAAACATATGTTTAGGAAAACCATAGTTTGAACTTCGTTCTCCTGATGCAATGTATAAGCGTACACGTGGCATGTATTATTAATTTTTCAGCTAGAACAGTTTTTTGAGACTGCTAAATAAACGTCTACAGTTTTATCAATGCTGTATTGGCAATATGAAAAAGCATGCAGTTACTATGTCTTTGAATAAAGGTGTTGATATCTACATGATAATTATTCTCTACCATTTTTATTCAATTAAAATTTCAAAATTATTCAAGCCTTGATAGAATGATTGACTCACTGTACAGTCAGTCGAAAATTTTAATATTGAAATGAGGGGTATTTTGGCAAGCTGAACAAAAAAGTAAGGTCCTATGCACCTTTTTGATATTATTTCTTCAAATGAAAAATGAGTTTTGTGGGTTGTCAAAACTCCCCCTGAAAGAGGGAGAAAAACAATGAAAAAAGAAACAAAGAAAATAACAATGATTTCTGCATTGAATAACATAATATCTATCTTGCCAACAAGAATCGCACTCTTTGTGAATTTAGATATGACCTACACTTTAGATTTATATAATTTTCTATTAATAAATTAATGGAAATTGAAGTACTTTTCCAGTTAGTTGATGATTAGTTGATGAAATTGATTATCAATAGAGAAAATAATTATAATTTTATCAATACAGAATTAGTACTGAGTTCTTGGTCAACAATAATTCAATATTGGTATTTATCCAATCATTATTTTTCTCAGAAGTTATTTCATTTGAATTAGAAAATATTTATAAGCCACTATCAATTTATCATTAACAATGAATTCTTCAAAACATGAATTTAATCAAATAAAAAATTGCCCATACTTCTGTATTCATGTTCGCATGTTTTCTACTTGTGATGGATAGCCAAAATATTGTGGAGCGAGCTGCACGGCGAATTGTAATCGAGGGCTCTGATTGGCTGAAAAGTTCAGAGTTCGGAGTGAGGTGAGGCGAGCAGTTAGAACAGAGGCAAGCGGCACGGCGAATGGTTCGGAGTACGGTACGGCGAATGATTAACAGCTGATTTTTAACATTATGAAACATATGCTCATGTTCCTTGAAAGGCAAGATGTTCGGAGGAATGCACGGTTTGCTGCGCGGTTCGAGGTTCGGTTCGGCATGTGTGGACGCACCTTTAGTTGTTACAGGACATTTATACAGATCACAGGCCAAAGCAACATAATAATCTATCTTTTTCTTCTTCTTCTTCTTCTTCTTATTATTATTATTATTCTTCTTCTTCTTCTTCTTCTTCTTCTTCTTCTTCTTCTTCTTCTTCTTCTTCTTCTTCTTCTTCTTCTTCTTCTTCTTCTTCTTCTTCTTCTACCTATATCTAAAAGGCTAAGCCCCGACAAACTGAAATCACGCCAACTACTAAGCCTAAAAACCTTGCCTTGCTAACCTAAGCCTTGAAATTTCGCACAATTATTTATTGTAGCCTCAAAACATCCACTACAAAAGGATTTTCAGAAAACTGCTCAACCCCTGAGGGAGCTGGGCCCCCCAAAATTTTCACTTTTTAACCGTTCATTGAACAGCAAAGTCATGAGAAACTTTTCCGTTCAGGTACGGAAAAAATCAGATCTATGCAGAAAAATTCCAATCAGGAGCACAGGGGTGTTCAGGAGAGGGCACTTTTCGAAAATTTTGATGTAAAATCACACTACAGCTCAAAGTAATTGTCCTACAGGATTGAAACTTTGCACAAATATTCTTCAAACATGCTAGACGCGCACTAAGAACGAATTTTGAGATATTTTGCCTCTAAGGATTTCAAAGGATGAAAAAGGATCCTATTAAGTAAGCTTATGGTAAGGTGAACTCCATATGGAACTGAGATAATTGACACATGATATTCTAACATATGTTGTAATCATTGGAAAGCTTGAAACAATTTCATCAATTAGCTGATCGAATTGATTTTGCGTTGATTGAGAGCGCGAGCTTACCACGTGTTTTACGTGGTAAACGTTCTACAGATTTATAGTATTCCTGGTGATTGAGCGTTGTCTATCAATAATAAAGCTTGATTTACAACCAGCTTACCCAGCGAACTTCGTACCGCCAATGTATCTCATGTTACACTTGACTTTATTTGGTGAATCATGAAATTTATCTGACAATCAACATGTTCATTTACATCTCAATACGGACTTCCTATGTGCTTAGTCATGCAGTATTCATTATTCCGAAAACATATTATTCTTCTTCATCAATTGGTAGTAATATCTATCAGTAAAGTCAATTAAAAAAAAAGGTTATACAGTATCAGTGTTTCAAAGAAAAATATTCAATGTTTTCATAGCTGTAGATTATCGATATATGGTCCAGGATATATGCGATGTACGATGAATCACACAGAATTCCATATTCTTTCCATTTTAGGATGAATATAAGCTGAACTAAATTCAAAAAATTGTAAATTATTCTTTCATTCTTCAGTAATTAATGAATGCAATATGAATACTATACAATATATATATATACTCTCTTTCATTAGGTGAATAATTTTTTTCAACATTTTCCAGTTTCTCAATGATAGTGGAGTGATAATTATTTGTATAGGTCTTCTAAGGAACCATTATCAACAGCTGGTACCAATCAACTAAACTTCAACTCAAAACTACCGTTTTAATACCAGTACACAATAATTTATCACAGGGTGATATGTTTACTACAGCTGGTAACTTGAGATGCTAAATCATACTATCACAATATGATCTTGAATCATGATAATTTTTTCCTTCTTCAGTAGCCGCTCGGCCGAAAATATATGTCTGTAAAATGGATTAATAAATAATTATTATTAGCCCCCCTATTGAAATTTCTGTTCAGAAATTATCCCCAATATTCACATAACATATTCCCAAAGTTTCATGCCTTTAAGTCAAGTAGTTCTCAAGTCTACAGGGAACAAACGAACACACAAACAGACAATCATTTTTCTATAAATAGATTTCCATTCGGCTCAAACAAAAGCCTCTCTAAATGAAGGTAGAATGATAAGGATTCAGTTCTGTTGTTTTAACATTTTTTCAAATCACTTTCAAAAAGTTCATGTAGTACCTTCTATTGTGTTTGAGACACTTCTGGCGCTATCATAGTTTCACCACTATTCTGTTCCACAGTCCTATCTCTTGCAGTCGTTAACTATATCTATAATAATTATATAAAGAAAAGAGCTGGCTCATGCACGTACGGGATAGGAAAATTATGTTTGACGCATCATCACGTCTGAACTACTGGACTAATTTACTTGAAATTTTGCTTATAGATTCTTAATTAACCAAGGATGGTTATAGGCCTATTCTCAATTCTTCAAAATTTCATTACGTCAAGTTTTCATTTTGTCAAGTTTTAAAATAGATCCTTGCGAAGCACGGGTTCTTGCTAGTTTGTTTTTATTTTAATCTGATATCGTGATTATCTGTTTCAAAATTTTCCTAGTCAAAATCATATGGTCGATTCATTTCTGTTAGTTCTCAGGAACATTTTTTTCTCAATGAATAGTTTGCTGAAAAAATATGGAAGATATAAATTAAAACTCAGGGAAAATTTTTTTTTAATATATTTTTTCATTTTTCCACGAATATTACATGATTTCATCAATGGAGAGAAGATATGAAGTTTATATACTATGTGTCAAAACAAGGAACAAGTTTTCAATTTAAAAAAAAAATAGAGAATGCATTCATTCGAATGCTAATTAATATATATTATTATTTAACGAGAATCCTAAACAAATGCTGGAAATCACCCCAAAGACCTCTGCTACTGCAGACATTGACAACAGGGTTAACAGCTAGATGGAAATTCGATGAGAACTACTATCCAAAAATCAGTTGCCAGCCCGAGAATCGAACCCGGTACCTCCCAATTGCCAGTCAGGAATGCTTACCCTTACACCAAACTGACAATCTCTGGATAGCTGCGCTCATAAAATGAAGCAGAGGTCTTTGGGGTGATTTCCAGCATTTGTTTAGGATTTTCGTTGATTAATAATTATATATTAATTAGTATTTGAATGAATGCATTCTCTATTTAATTCCATCCGTAACTAGTTGGCCGCTAAGGCTTAGTATAAAATGAGCGCAGCTATCCTAGATTGTCAGTTTGGTGTAAGGGTAAGCATTCCTGACTGGCAATTGGGAGGTACCGGGTTCGATTCCCGGGCTGGAAACTAATTTTTGGATATTAGTTCTCATCGAATTTCCATCTAGCTGTTAACCCTGTGTCAATGTCTGCAGTAGCAGAGGTCTTTGGGGTGATTTCCAGCATTTGTTTAGGATTTTTGTTAAATAATAATTTTATATTAAAAAAAAATTCCCTGTACTTCCAAAATTAACATAATCTTAAAGAAACTATTCAAATAATTCACAATTTTCAATTAACTTTCAAATTTTGCTGTTCCATAAATAACATCTTACAATTTAACACCAGCTGTTATATTTAAATATACTTGCATGAACTGTGAAAATCCAAACTCAGCTGAGTTTGAGAAGAAAATACCCAATTAGAACCGTACGAATTAAAACCTGACATGTATGAAAGCCTCGTTCGTTTTCGGTAATGAACCGAACCGAACCGAAAACGAACCGAACCGAATGATGCGTGTGAAGCTAGCGTAAGCCAGTTCTTTCTTTCATTATAGTATAGAAGATGATAAGATACATGGATTATATATCAGTATCTTTGAATTTTGAATAACTTTTGAAATGTTTGAGATATTGATGTGCGGTTTTCACCATACTTTCACCATATTTTCTCTTGAAATCCTGCATAGAAATCATGTATCATATGATCACCTTCCAATTTAAAAAAATGAAGTTGGATTCAAAATGGTTCAAAAAAGGTGGACAAAATTTGGGTGGGACGGAAAACCTGTTTTTATTAATCAAATAGGATTCCCAATCATACCTATCTTCTAATTTCCTTTTTAAAAGAAATGTTCAGCTGCTAGCTTCCATACAGCAACACTGGGAGCATGATAAACTGAAAACTTGCCAAACTGAAAACTTGATGTAATCAAATCTTGAAGAATCGAAAATAGGCCTATAACCGTCCTCGGTTAATTGAGAATCTATATGCAATGTTCGCGATGTTCGGCGGAATGCACGGTTTGCTGCGCGGTTCGAGGTTCGGTTAAGCTTGTGTAGTCGCACCTTTAGATGATACAAGACATTCATACTGATCACAGATCAAAGCAACATAATAATCTATATAAATATATACTATAATAAAGGAAAGAACTGGCTTATACACGTACGGAATAGGAAAATTATGTTTGACACATAATTACGTCTTAACTACTGGACTGATTAACTTGACATTTTGCATATAGGTTCCTTATTAACCGAGGATGGTTATAGGCCTATTTTCGATTCTTCAAGATTTGATCACATAGAGTTTTCAGTTTGTCAAGTTTTCAATTTGACATGCTTCCAGTTGTTGTATGAAAGCAGCTGAACATTTTTTCAAAAGGAAAATTAGAAGATAGGTATGATTGGGAATCCTATTCGAATAATAGGAACAGGTTTTCCGTCACACCTAAATTTCGTCCAACATTTTTGAACCGCCATTTTGAATCCAACTTCGTTTTTTAAATTGGAAGGTGATCATGTAATACATGATTTCGATACAGGATTCCAAGAGAAAATATGGTGAAAGTATGGTGAAAACCGCACATCGATATCTCAAACCTTCCTAAAGTTTTTCTAATTCAAAGATTCTGATAATCCATCTATCTATAATCTTCTATACTGTAATGAAGGAAGGAACTGGCTTATACACGTATACACGTGTAAAGGATAGGAAAATTATGTTTGACGCATCATCACGTCTGAACTACTGGACTGATTTACTTGAAATGTTGCATATAAATTCTTAATAAACCGAGGATTCTTATAGGCCTATTTTCAATTCTTCTAGATTTCATTGAGTCAAGTTTTCAGTTTGTTGAGTTTTAAAATAGACCCTTGCGAAGCACGGGTTACCTGCTAGTAATATATAATATTGCTATGTATGAAACGTTTTTCTTTGAATCATTCAGCATTATATCTGATGATTGATGGTCTTGAATATACCGTTTTTATTGCTACCAAAAGCGCGGAGTTTCACAATGAATCGGAAGCGGTTCTTCTATTATTAAAATAGGAACCACACAGCCGAAAATTTCGCTGAACATAATAATCAAGTTCCACGATAATTTAACAAACAGGAAGTTTTATATCAGATGATTATGATGTTTTTTTTATCTTGAGAGCAGTTTCTCTTTCGGGCATTAAAAGATTTCTTGAAGTCAAGGCTTCCATTTACCAAGTGTGCCTGATTCACAACTGCCATTTCCTTCAATGAGATGCCGAGAGGCTGGTCATCTGGGTTCACTGCTAGTCATCTCAGACCGTCGATAAAATTACTTTCACTATAAAGATCGTCTTCTCTTCTCCGACTCCCAAACTTATATTTCCTCTGCACTGAATGGGATTAATTAATACCGTGAAATAATAGTCACGTGTCGAACATTTGTTTCATTCCCTATTATTATGTCTGCACTAATCAAACAAATCGAGCGAATCTTTTGAGAGAATGCGTCAATCGTATCAGATAGCTCCACTTGCAATGCTAGCATGAATCTCATAAACTACAGTTTATGCAAGATATTCCAGTCCTCCAAATATCTTAGATCTCGAGTTTCAATCTTAGATTGTTACTCAAAGTTATCCAGATTTAATTATCGGCGAGGGTTCAGGAGATAGTGGATTGCTTATTGAAATTATTGGTATTCTCTTGCTTCAATTTGAAAATTTATTTATTCAAATTGTCGTAAATTGTTTCGAATTAATAGTTGTACGGGTACGGTTGCTGTGAATTATAGGAAAATCAATTTGAATGTGATTATTTTTTGAGAGGACTTCCAGTGAACAACAACAATCATATTATTTTCCGAAACCGATTTATGTAATACTTAAAAAAATGTCAATGAGCTATTTCATATGAAATCTATCCATTATATTCTTTATAATTGAAAAATCAACATAATATTTTTTATATATTTATAAAATTTTAATATATTCTTGGGGAATATCCCGTTTTGTTTTAAATTCGAATGAATTTGCCTACAATTCAATGTATGTCTACTTTGTGAGCATTCGAGGTTTGCGTACAGGTATGCTTAGAAAGGTGTCTAATACAAGATAACTTCATCAGAATCTGAGAGGATCCTTTAAAGTTTGTTTCGAATTTCTGGGAAAAAGTACCTAGGAGCGGATTTTATTGAGAATATTTGCAAATGTTGTAAGAAACTACGATTCAAAAATTATCATCTGATTACCTTCAGCAGAACAGTTTATTTATTTCTTATCTCCAGAGATCAAAGTTAAAATTGTAACAATTCACACTTGAGTTTCCACAGTATCATCGATCAATGATGTTTTACTCTACACTACCATCTCTACAAATTGAACGTCATTATAGGTGTTTTGGATAAGAATCTCTGAAATTTCAATCAGGTCTAGTCGTATATTGAACTTGGAAAGAGTGAAAAATTTCATTGAATATGTTCAAAAAAAAGAAACGTTCAAGAAATTCAGGATGACAGAAAAACAATAAGCCTATCTGTACAATATTGACAATTGTATTGCTTCTGAAGAACTCAAAGTCGTTGCAATAGAATGATCTATCCATCTAATTATTGTCACAGACTTTTAAATTTTAATATTGTAAAGTTTCTATAATATATTGCAGAAAACAACAAGAATGTCGAGGTCCCGCTATTGATAATGTGACTTCCATTCCATGACTAGTGACAAGAGCTCTCATACCCTATTTGTCAACTGATTAAGATTATTTTGTTGGCCCATGTACGGAATCATATCGATGAAAATAATTCTCGTTTGACGTATAAGAGAAATAAATAAAAAAATCTTTTTCAATATTATTGATAGCCCTGAACACGAAAGTGCTGGTATTTATGGAAGAGCTTCGAATAGCATACTACAATAACTTGTTAGAAGTTTAAAAAATACGCGAGAATACTCCTCTTAATTAAAATTAGATGATCATTGTTCAAACCTCCTTATAAAACTAATCACATTCTTCATGTCGAAAATCATGGAACATGATTAGTTGGTTTACAATGCTAGAGTAGCCAACAGAAAATATAAAAAATGTTGATTGATGATGAGCTCGAATGTGTGGTCGGGACTGAATCTGTGGTCCGATTTGAACGAGATCAACATGATTCATTCATTCATACATTCGACAAAAGTAAACTTTCCACATTAGAAGTGAAAAATCAAGCTTATATCGATATAATTAATTTCTTGAGGATTGAGTGGTTATTTATGATAATAGTGAATTCAATAATATCCAGATTGAGGTGAATAAATCCTAGCTTGTGGACTGTGAAGCTTTAGAAGAGTCAGTCATGTTCTTTGTCTATAGCACACTATTATGTACTGGTACTATATGTATTACAACTATGAACCCGCACTTGAAAAAGCAAAGGGAACAACGGAAAAGGGATGAACCGCATAGGGGCCAAACCGCAATGTCATGTATGTGACATGCTCTGCTCATTTGACCATTTTGGTCAACTATACTTCAACAATCCCAATATTACTGCCAGCTCTTCATGATCAAGGAATGTCATCCAATAATATTTTCCTCCAGCATGCGCGAAACTACTAGATGAAAATCAATAATTATTTTAGATAAATCTTCGATAGTATTGTGAACTTAAAATGGAGAATAGATGCAAGCTTGCGATGAATAATTATTGATAGGATATCAACGATGCAGAACGGTGAGATTGCTGGGGAGAGAATCTCGTTTTGAATTGTCTATTCTTGAATTTCTTTGAATGAACTTCCATGAATTGCTGGCCTTGACTAGGGTTGCATCCTTCGTTGTTAGTGCTACCTGGTCGTGGGCTCGAATCCCGCTGAATCCCATCGGATAGGCATGGACGTTTGATCATCTCATCAAATCACCCTCGCACTTCCCATTACCCACGCACCAGCCAAAAGCTCATGTGGGCATCATCCGCATTAAAAAAATTACTATAATCTAGAATCTGTTTCAAGCTATCTGCAAGGTTTTTAATGTCAGGACATATTAAGCCCTGCTCCTGTCATATTGGAATCGGTTGTTTTTCTCGCATAGGCTGGAAAAAAAATTGGAAGAGGAGATGATATTATGTTCTTGTAATGTAATAATTATTCATAATATATAATCTGCAAACGTATTCGAACAGAGCCTAAAAAAAATATTTTCATATCAGTATCTAGTATATATCATAAAGAAAAGAAATTTGCTATGCTATATTCCCTCTATGCTTATATTTTTTGATTCCGCATAAGCCCTAAATTCATTAATATAAACAATAATTGGAATCTAACTATCTCATCAGTTTTCTATCTAACGTGCTATTTTATTTTGCAGTACTATTTGATTAAAATTATTTCCATTGTAATGATCATAGTAATTTCATTTTTAAGAATTTTACATAATTTGAATATTGTGTTTCATCCCTCTAAAGGTGCGTACAGACTTTCGCTCTGCTCCGCAATCGAACATCACTCGAGCAGAGCGATTGATGATCGACGGGGAGCAAGAGTGGAACGCGAGAAGAGCGTGTAACAGAGGTCGAGCTTGGTAAGCTCCTAGGTCGAACTAACCAATTGTTGCGCATGCGTGGTCAACGTGTTTGTTTGTAATGTTTGTTGATAGTTACGATCTCTGTGTTAGCAAATAAAATTATCAAAATTTATAATTAATTATTAAATTGAATAATATAAAGTTATAAAAGAATTTATAATAATAGGTACCGGCATATTAGCATTTAGAAGAAAGAAGCCGAACTCCCAATCAAGCTTTTCACCTTTTGAAACATTGACAGACATCACCTTTTATAATAAAACATTAAAAGAAATGAAATAATTATAATATTCATTATAAATTCATTATATAAACATAATGTATTATTAGGCTACCCAGCAATTCCCTGGTCAGAATAGTTTAGTTTTGTCACCCGATCAGCTGGATCGAACGTTTCACATTAATTTGTGAGGTTAGGTTGTAGCGAAGTCAATAATAAGAAAAGAGTGGATCGATCATCCTTCGAACATATTTCGAACCTCATTCAAACCCTTGCGTAAAATCTCGCGTAACGTTCATGATCGGAGCGATTGCGGAGCGTGCGGGGAGCGTGTTGGAGGCGCGTATAAATGTACACACCTTATGAGTTCATATCAGACTTCATACTTCTTATTTCAAAGGAACGGAATATTGTTTTAATCATAAGGCTCTGATTCCAACATTCGTGATCAAATGGAGGAGAAAATTCTGTTCTATTCAAGAAAATAACATCAGCTGAGGCTGAATTTATTTCAATTCTAGAGAATGCTCTCATTTCAGTAATCATTTTCAGGAAGCGAGTAACGAGTAAATGATTCTCATCAAATTGAGGCCTACATTTACCTCTACAGAACATTTGCTCCAGAAAAAATAATTTTTCACATTTTTATTCTCGTATAATTTCATCAATATTTATTTATCTCAATTTGTTCCCTACTGCTTACATCTTCTATGAGTGAACATGGAATACGTGATACTGTATGACATGATACCGTTCAAAAGAAGAAATACATCGATTAACAAAAATAATGAAAAAAAATTATTATAAAAAAAAATAGTTCAATCCATCGATTAACCACATTTTTGAATCTGGTGCAACACGGGTATTTCTGTTACAGACTAAATTCGTCTATTTGTACGGCCTAATCTTCTTGTAAAAGATTGTCAAATGAGATCGAAAATTTATTGGATGTTGAGAGAATTAATGTATGGACGAAAGCATAATATATTTTTTTAATGTCAATTCACTCTGCTATTATATTATTTTATAGAAAAGAATAGGATAGAACTCTATTTACACAAAAAGAACATGTCATTGGAAAAAGAAAATAATTTGAATAATGAATTGATCTTGGGATAGACTTTTTCGTTCCATAATATTTCTATTTTTCGAAATAGATAGTTCTCTAAGCTTGGACGAAACCGTCAGCAGTAGCCTTGCATATTATTGTACATAAGAGTTAAGCTGTTTCATAGCAAAAATTTGTGAAAAGCTGAGAATAGTTCATAATGGATGATAAATACTTTGAGAACACTATTATTTCCAATAGCAGATCAGACTTGAAGTATTCTTCAATTTTCCAGGTAAAAACCACACAATGCTTGGCAGCCATCTCAGTGATGATCTTATCAATAGAAGCACAGATCCACCAACAATACAATTTTCAGCATCAGAATTCAAATCATCCTATAAGCTCAGGTCGGAATGACCATCATCGATACCATCATTCACAAAGTCAACACCAGTACAATCAGCAGCATCAGCAGCAACATCAGAATCAGCAGCAGCATCAGAAACAGCAAACTCAACCACATCACAAGCACTTCCACGTGAAAGTGGCACTTGATGGACCGAAGAAGCAGAAGTACCAACAAGAGAAATTCAACCAGAATGTGCAAAAACAATTGCAAAATCACCAGTTGCACTCAAAACAAAGAACGGATGCCGATGTACTGCAAAAGGAAGTCAAGTCTCCAAGGCTGTCACTCCCCCTTGTTCTCAGCCCAGAGAAGATTCACGCCATGGACCTTGATCCAGCCATCACTGTGGTTGAGCCGCCTCACACAGGTCAGTAACTAAGTTTATCAACATTATCTAAAGCGAAAGTTAAAAGGTTAAAAGATGGCACAGAGCAGCAGTAGCATAAATTCGTATCAATTAAAACATTACAGGAAATCCTATTTTCCTGAATTCTGAAGAAGCATTAATAATGTTTCTAATTGAGTATTTGAGGATAAAATTTCGAATAGGTACGTTACAGCAATTAAGATGTTCTACTATAGTAGTTGTGTAAACAATAGACATCGCGCGGTTATAGAGCAGGCCTAATTGTCCAATGTCCATACGTCAACCCAATCAGCCCATCAGAGGAAATTCTGTCGTGTCATGTCGGCGAGAAATCGGTGAGTGTGGGAACGGTCAATAGCTCATTGGGTTGGCGTATTGACAATACCAATCATATTTTATAAACAAGAACCGAAAACAGGGTTTAGTTGTAATCACTTGATGTGCTATGATAGATTTCATCAGATTTACTCGTATTTATGAGTATTCTGCATAATGTATACTCAGTCAGATCTTTTATTGTGCAATTGATTATTAATACGATGATACAATATTGATAATTGATACGATACTAATGGTTTTGTCTTTTTTCAAAGTAAATTGTGTAGTACTTTTTTAACTGAGACACCTCTCACCTATTTTATTCCCTGACAACTCTTTTCAACTTATCACTTCCTCGCTTTCACATCTGCAGTCTCAACTTCCCATGAGCTAACTCGTCTTGGAATGTCGACTAATCTCCAGCTTAATTATTGAGGTGAAAAAAGTATCCTATTTTTCTGGCAACACTAGAGTTATGGCTGATGTGATAGCCTTTATTCAACTTCACCTGTGACTCTAGTCTCATTTTGCGCAATTTTTCGCTTGAAATGCACATTTTATTCCCCTTTCGATCTAAGAATAACAATATTATTATGTTTTAAACACTGTGAACAGAGACGTTGTAGAGTTTTTGCATCATACTATATTAAAATGGTTCAAATTAACATGAAAGGGATAGAAAAGACACGTTTGACGCATTTTAAATCTGAACTACTGATTAAGTTTGAATTTTTCAAAAAGATTATGAACTCACCGGAGATGGTTAAAGGCATATTCTCGTTTTTATTTAATAAAAATTTCATCCAATGCATACCATCAGTTAATTAATTAAATAATAAATACTATCATAATACAATAATCAATATAATTCTAAATTTGATCATTAGAGAAAATTGGTTTACGTAAAGACCATCGAAACATAGCCTACCCATAAACGACTGCATTCCATAACGTGTCTGCCTTCACACCTAGGTATGTATGAATGGAAGATTGCGGGTTCCAGTCCCGTCACAATATTACTTTCTGAAAATGTTTAACTCCAATGAAGATTGATCACGAAACTCTAACAAAATGGAACTATGACCTATGATTCATTCTATTGGTGTTTTTCTCAGACCCTTGCGAAGTGCGGGTTACACCAGTTCGTCATGAAATTAAAAATACAATAAGCTGTCTCCTCCACAAAAAACATAATTCCACTTGAGGAACCTCATTGTTTTTTCCAACTCAACAAATGATAAACATAAATTTACAGGATTTTACCAACAGTGAATGTTTCAACAATTCGTGAACCGGTACCGAGTTTCAAGAAATCAATTATGTACTCTCATAAAAATAATAATCTATGTTTACAGTTGCTAAGCAATTCAATCATAAACATCGAAAATCTGGTGTGGCGCACTCACACAACTTTCCTTGCCGTTATGAAAATTGATCACTTGACGCTAGTGTTCCCGTGCATCTCAAGTCTACTATTCAAAGATTTGAGCCAGCTGGTGACAGGGCAATAACGCTGGAGACACACTAGGTCTGCTATCTCTTCATAGTGAATCATTTAATAGGATCAACAGTTGCCAACAGTTTGCAATTGGATAATTCCACTCGATTTTTTTTTGTTTAAATTGTATCTGAAGCCTGATAATTGAGAATCTAAAATCAAACTTTGCATAGATGAGGCGGAGCTCCTGAATTTTTTACAGATATGGGACTTGTGGAAGTTGATAGAGCTTATCGATGACTATTCCAGGTATAACTTTAATCAAAATCGTTAGAGCCGTTTTTGCGAGAAAATCGCGAAAAACCCTGTTTTTGACAACATTTTCGCCATTTTAGCCGCCATCTTGGATCGCATTTGATGGAAATTGTTCGTGTCTGATCCTTATATTGTAAGGATCTTACGTTCCAAATTTCAAGTCATTCCGTTAATTGGGAGATGAGATATCGTGTACACAGACGCACATACACTCATACACACACACACACACACACACACACACACACACACACACACACACACACACACACACACACACACACACACACACACACACACACACACACACACACACACACACACACACCACACACACACACATACAGACCAATACTCAAAAACCACTTTTTTGGGCTCTTTTTTAAACGTATAGAAATTTAGAAATTGGGGTACCTTAACTTTTTCGGAAAGCAATACTTTCCTTATCTATGGTAATAGGGTAAAGAAAGTAAAAAGTAATCTAATTCAATATGATTGCAAAATGTATAGTTCAGACTAAATTGATAATAATGGTGTTGGAAGCTGGTGTTGAGCTAAGTTAAACCATAGAGAAACAATAGCGTAAGAATAGCGTAAACAATAGCGAAACAATAGCTTAAACAATAGAGAAACAATAGCGAAACTTATGCTATTGTTTCTCTATGGTTAAACTTACTCGCTCAGGATCTGTATAGAGAGATCAATAGTTGAATCAAATCTTAATCTTAACGCATAGTTACAAGACAGGATCGATCACATATTAATGTAAGGATAGGCAAAACTCAAAGCCAGTTTTCATGCGCAATAATAGTATTTCAATTTCAATTCAAATAGAATATCTTCTTCATGTTTTTTAATTTTGATCTTGTTGGCATTGACTTGAAAATTCAAAACTTCCGAACATTGATAATATACTACTATAATATACGTCCAATGTGATTTATACTACTTTTTTCATCGCTATCAAACATTTTACTGTACATAACAGTAAAGTATAATGTATTAGAGTGCAGGGGGATTATTGATAAATAATTATTAACAGTCGATATAACAATCAAGATCTTCATATGTTTACACTCGCATAGTGTGATTCATAGTGTGATTCACATCAATTATCTCGAGTGCTTATCGGATTGATTGATCATAGCAAACAATTGATAATAATTAGCTTACTTAGTTCATGATATCAGTTACAATAATGAATTGAACACTGGGATGTTGTGTAGAAATTTCATGAATTTATTGCAGAATTACATACATAGTACATAGTATTTGTGATATTTTTAGACAACATTCCAGTGTTTCATTATGGAAACACTGCAATATCACTACATTTCACCAACAACAGTATTTGGAGTCACAGTTGACACTCAACCTTAATAGTTCACCATGATAACAATAATTAGAATAACTCGATAACTGTAGACTACATCTTGTTCCTCTTTTTTCCTCCTATCAACAGAGCACAAGAAGACAAGTGAAGTGAAAAAGCGACAGTTCAGCTACGATGCAGCGATTGCATCACTGTTTCAAGAAGCACTGAAAGTGGCCGGCAGTGAGCCTTCGCAGCCTGCATCCACAGCAGGTCAATTCACTCCTCTGCCGGCAGCGCAGCCCATCTACAAGTTCAAGCCAGTCGCGGCAGAACACATCCTCCACAATCCCCGGCCGTTCCATGTGCCACCCCAACTATCCAACGACTTCAAGTCTCAACTCCCTTCAGTATCGTTCCAGCATCAGCAGGTGGAAGAAAAACAAGAGGATGATGAGGAGGAGGAAGAAGAAGAAGAGGTAATTGATAAAATATGTAGAGTACGAGTAAGAGAGGTTAAGTTGAAGTTTAAGTAGATTAGTAGAATATTGAATATGTTGAAGTATCAGCTGATGAACGTGAAAAGTGTTTGTAGCGCATGCGCGCATGCACCTATGTACACAACAAAGGTTTCACTCGAATGTGGAGTCTTGATTTTAACACAATCTGATGGAGACAACAACAACAGAAACAAAGGAAAATATAGATGATGAGTGGGAAAATCTGTAAAATGTCATAAAACAGGCTGCTACAGAAGCTCTTGGGACACGAAGAAAGCATCAAAACTGAAAGGGGCTCAATGTTTGGAATGATGAGATCAGGGATGCAATATATGAAAAGCAGAAAACCTTCAAAAACTGGCTTAGTCACTCAAAAGAGGATAACAACAATATCTATAAGCGAGCAAGGAACCATGCTAAGAAAATTGTGAGGAAAGTTTATCAGCAGGCATGGGATGTCTTCATATCAAATGTGGAGCAGGGGTGCCCACAAGGGGGGGGCATGGCGCAATTTGCGCCATCAACATTTTTGGGGGGGGCATGATTTTTTGTATATTTTATGTCAACATTTTGAATTATGATTGAAAAATCAAGGTATTAAATAGAGATATCCTAATGTAGTTAATTTTTCCCACCCTTACAATGTTATATTTTGCTAAGTGTAACTCAATATAAAGCATAAGCACAATTGATAATATTTTGTATGCAGGAATTTTAGTAATTTTAAGCCTATGAGTTTGAAGGTGAATCTTTGACAAAAATAAATTATAACTTCATCATCCACTATTATTCTGATTTCCTTTGCTTCATTTTAATTTTTAATGGTCCTGTGTTTGAGTTTCCTTGCTGTTGCAAGAAATATGCGATATTTTTCTCATTTTCACAGTCTCGACAGTTTTTCGATATAAACAGTAATGAAAGATCAATTTAGGGTAACTCAGCTTATAGAGCATGAAATTTTCTCTCATTTAAGACCAATCGCAAGTTTCTATCATGCATTGTACTCATTTTAGAGACTCTTAATTAACATTAAAATCGCAAGAAAAATGAGAAAATGAAGATCATCATTCAATTGGCTGTAACTTTTGAATGGTATTGAAAACAGAAGTATATTTCATGGGAGTGAAAAGAGGAGAAAATTCATCACAACCTCGACCACTTTTTGGATTTTGCATCTGAAGTGTTCCACAAGATACGCAACGTTGCATATGCGAGACTGTGAGAATGGGAAAAAATATCACAAATTTCTCGAACATTCAAAGTTGCGTATCTTGTGGAACACTTCAGATATAAAATCCAAAAAGTAGTCCTGCGCGACCACTCAATTCATTGGAAATTTATTATCTTTAATATTATAAAGAGAATGCTTTTTCTCGAAAAATTCAAGGTTCTCGAGATTAAATGGAAAACTTGAAAAAATCGAAAATTTTGGGGTGAAGTTGCCTTCTGGTGTGTCAGCAAATTTCAGATTAGAATTCAGCGCCCCAAAATATATATAGAACCATCGAAAAAAATTATTTCGGGGCTGTTTCCTGAAAAACGACCATTTGACTGGACTATAAGTTATTATCCTATTATAATAGCGAGCAATTTATGTATATCTGTTTATATTTTTCTATTTCTATATCTGGTTATCTGGCTATCTGGTTATTTATGTTCAACGGATCTCGGAAACGGCTCTAATGATTTTCACGAAATTCGGAATATAGTAGGTTTATGATATCAAAATTCGATTGCACTAGGTCTCATCCCTGAGAAAACTCTCTGAAGGACATGAAGAGGATAATTCATCCTTGGAAAAACAGATGATGATTTCGTCTGTGAATAAATCACAGACGAAATATATTTTTTGTAGTGAATAAATCAAAATTCGGGTAAGTAACAATTTTGGGCTGTGTCTGTTAGTACTTCCCCAATCATTTTAAAGAAATGATTATCAATGAAATAAATCTGTTTATCAATGAATAAATAACGAGCAAAGCTCGGTGCCCCGATATTTGGTATTAATAGATAGAATTTACAAAATGTACTTGTTCAGATGATATCTTTATTCCAAAAACCAAACCATTTAAGATACATTATGTTCGACTTGTGTTATTTACTCCTGTAATGTTAAAAAGTAAATACTACCAACAACACAACATCAGTGACAACCTATTCCAATTCATGATAAATATCGGGGCACCGAGCTCCGCTCTAGAGTACCTACAAAAGTATATAAAAATTATTACGAAAGAAGAAATTATAATAAATTTTCATAGTTCATACAGAAAGGTTCAATCTAATCACAGTGGATTGAGATTAATTCGCAGAGGAATGCAAAAATTTCTCTCACAAAAGCATGTTAAATTTTAATCCTGATTCATGTCACGTGAACCAAATTACAGGAGACAATCTCAAAAAGATAGCTTATCCGATTGGTTCTACTGGAATTAATCAGGATTAAGATTTAACCGGCTTTTGTACAACTGTCACTAAGTACCTGATTGAATTATGTACAAAAGTTCAACAGCTGAGTCATAATTTTGTCTCAGTCCCACACACATGCACTCGCTCACTCACTTCCATCATCAACAGACGCCGAAATTATCAGCTGTTTTTCCAAGGATGAATAAATTCTTTTAATGTCCTTCAGCGAGTTTCCCCAGGGATGAGACCTAGTGTAATCGAATTTTCATATTATAACCTACTATGTTCTGAATTTCGTGAGAATCGTTAGAGCCGTTTTCGAGATCCGGTGAAATACAAACATATAAACATCTAAAAATTTAAACATCAAAACATCTAAACAGAAATTGCTCGTTTAATAGTATAGGATTTAGAATACCTAAACTTGCCGACATTATATATTGTATGAATAAAATCGTTCCAAATTTGTATGAATGTTTACCAAGATTGCTATGCAATATTCTTTTGCAATAAAGAATTATCAATGATATTATTATTCAACTTTTTATAAGTAACCTTAACATTTAAAAAGCAAAGCCTCCCTTACTTATCTTTTAATATCCTATTAAAATATGTGTCATGTAGTTTTTCCTGATGTAATGAAGTTCTTTCTAGTCCTCCCGAACAAGAACGGGTGCACTGCTTGTCTCAAAAATAATATCAAAAAGATACTTCATTTCTATTTTAAAGAGATAAGAAACGATGGTATATATTTTTACAATATTATGAAAACAGAAAGAATTCCTCACAAGACCAAAGGTAATAATGTCCTTTGGAAGATTAGAATGTAGAGGTGCGTAAAGATATACGCGCCGCGAACATGAGCAATTCACTTTTAATCAGCTGATTATATCTATATTTTTACAGAAACGGTAAAATACAGATATAAAAAGCTTGGCATCAGCTGATTAAAAGTGAATTGCTCATGTTCGCGGCGCGTATATCTGTAAGCACCTTAAGATGTGAATTTTATTGTCATACACTGACTAATGTTAAAAACTAAAGAGTTGGGAGTTGGGGTACTTTGGGGGGGGGGTCATTACACATGGATTGGGGGGGGCATTACACTTGAATTGGGGGGGCATGCGCCATTGGCCTTGGGGGGGCTGGGCACCCCTGATGTGGAGCATGATTTACATGGCAGACAGGAATTTGCCTATGAGTTCATGAAGTCGGTGGGCAGAGAACGAAAGGAGCGTGTCAAAATGGACTGTGTATCAGAAGAAGATTGGATAATGCACTATAAAATACTTTTCGCCACACTTGGATGTAATGAGCTGGTTTACGTGCGTCATATGGAGGCTGAAAGTGATTGTTTTCCGACCAGGCCGGTAAAACTTTACGGCCCTAGGGCTGTAAAATGACCTTGAATAACAGCTGATCGTGTCCGATCTCACAAAAATCATAGAGAGATAATCTCATAACGACTGTAAAAATCTATATAATTATGTATCGTGAATCGCGGTATTATGTCTATAATATATTTTATAAATTACTGTTTCATCATTTAATATTTATTATTGTGTTTTTGATATCAAACAAAAGAATACGATGATATCTCCATAGCCTCAACAATATAATGTTGGCTGCATTGTCCATTGTCAGAAAGGTACATATCGCAAGTATTTAAAAGTGAAGAATCAAATTTGAAATCAAAGTACAATAATTGTATCAATATTTAAAAGTGAGGTAGAGTAATAATTGTTTCTTTTTTATTATCGAATTCCACTTCTTAATGCAATACAATCAACAATAATAATAAGAAAATACAGCAGAGATCTGAAGTTTAAGGTAAGCCTACTGGTGAAACTCAGCCTTGACTGAGAAATTCCTAGTAATTTTTTCGTAATTCATTATTGAAACTTTTAGATAATTTTCCTCCAATATTAAACCATATAGAGAAAACATTAGGCCCACTCAAGATTGAATCTTCGAATGTTTTCTCTATGATTTAACTATTTTCAGAGCAATATTTTGTTGTGAAAATGCCAGCAAACCGGCTTCAAATATGCCGCTATACACTATATTATAGTAGCCAACATACGTTACCTGACTTAATTCAGAGTGAAAATTTTATTGTGAGAAAGATAATGATATTAATTTTAATAATATAAGTCATGAGCCAAAGTCTGTTGTACGCTTTTTAGCAGTGAAGTAAACTTTTTTAGAAGTCCAGTTTACAGTGTACAGTATTACGTGTATGCTAAGTGTTATCAGTCAGGCCCCCTTTGTTCAACAATACGCTAAGACCGAGAGCGTAAAGGCATAATACATCAGAACTCAAGGCTCAGTGAATAACAAGCATGATCTAGGTTCGAGTCTCGGTCAATAACTTTTTTTTTGTCGATGAATTTCGACTTTTATTACCTATTTTTTGTATTAGTTACCGTAATTTAAATTTCAATCAATTTTTTTAGATATATTTTGAGACAAAACTGTGAAATATGCAATTATATTAATTTTTTCATCACATCATTTCAAAATAGTAATGAAAATTCTATTCATCCATCTATCCATGATATATTGCACCGGGCGCAAAGCTCGTGCCTAATATTAATAGTATAAAAATATGGTCACTATTGTAAATTATTAATTAGTAATATTGAAATTAATTGACAGTAAAAGTTGTCATAACCAAGATTCAAACTATCAAAATAGGCTGTTTGAATTTTATTTATTTTTTAATTTCTTATGTATTGGGGAGGTTTTTTTTTGGTGTGGCGAAAAATAGCGTTCGCACCATGGGCAAAAATGTATTTCCGGCTCTCAATCTTTTCCAGTCCTCGGCCTACGGCCTCGGACTTAAAAACCGATTTCGAGCCGGAAATATCTCATTTTCGGCCCTAGGTGCGAAATATACTATTGTGAGACGTTGCCAGAAAGAGAAATTGTAAATTTTGCTGAATGCCATGTTGATGACATCACCCTTGATGAACTGCTGCTGGCGAATAAACTGTCAAAAAACAGGAAAGCTTGTGGTCTTGATGGTGTAAATTTGGAGCTTATTGAATATGGAGGTATGTTTCTCTATTTAAAGCTGTTGACATTGTACCATATGTGTTGGAAAACCCATAGAATACCTGCGGCATGGGCAAGCTCAAAAGTTGTGTCATTATACAAGAAAAACGACAGAACGCAACTTGAGAATTACCGTGGAATAAGTCTCCTAAACAACATCTACAAGTTGTATAATGCTATTCTAAACAGACGTTTACCTACGGGTAATTGTAGAGAACCTGCCTGATAGGGGAAGAACAGATGAGATTTTGCAGAGGACGCTCTTGTACGGATGCGGTATTTACCCTGAAACAGATCATAGAGAAGAATCGGGAATACAATATTGTGACGAATACAATATTGTGTGAATAACGTATTGTGAAACTCACATGGCCTTTATCGATTGGCAGCAGGCATTCAACAATGTTTTAAGATCAAAGTTATGGAATATAATGCTTCAAAAAGGCTACCCCAAACATCTGGTTGCTGCAATTGAGGGTGCATGCACCAATACAGATAATATAATTATGTTCGGCAATAATAAGAAGATAGACAAAATTAGGATAAATAAAGGAGTACGGCAAGGCTATCCAATGTCCCCGACTTAGTTTAATATTGTATATACAGACGAGATTCTTCATATTTGGAATCGATATGTGGATTCAGGCATTAAGCTCAGCAATACTGCACACATAAACTCTTTACTATATGCAGACGATACTGTAATTATGTTCAACACAGAAGACCAACTTCAATATGCACTTTTCATGTTGAATAGGATTGGTATGGACTTTGGCATGATAATCGCACTACAAGATAGTGCTTGAGAACCAAATTTTGGAACAAGTTAAATGCAATAATATTTTGACCATGGAATGTATTAATGCATGGGTTTCAATAACTATGTCAGATAAGTAAGCTTTAGATGCCTACCAAACGGAAGCAGGAACCAATCAATTTGTTGAACTACCTCAATAGTTCAGACGTTACTGAGAATGTTCAAATAAATCGTTTATAAATACAGCCCTGTTTAGGATTAACATTTGTTCTAATAATAATAATAATTACATTGTATAAATAGTTAGCTGATACAAAAGTCTGTACATAGCTAATGTCTTAAAAAAAATCTGGTGTGGCGCACTCACACAACTTTCCTTGCCGTTATGAAAATTGATCACCTGACGTGTTCCCGCGAATCTCAAGTCTACTATTCAAAGATCTGAGCCAGCTGGTGACAGGGCAATTATAACGCTGGAGACACTCATGAGGTCTGCTATCTCTTTATAGTGAATGATTTAATAGAATCAACATTAATTTGCAATTGAATAATCACATTTTCTCGAATTTAAAGCTTATTTTCAAATTTAGGTGAAAATGTTACTGAACATTAATTGTAGAGATTTTCATGCTCAATCTACTCCACTTGATTTTTTTGTTTCAATTGTATCTGAAGCCTGATAATTGGGAATCTATCTGCATTGATGGGGCGGAGCTCCTGAAATTTTTACAGATATGAGACTTGTGGCAGTTGATAGAGCTTATCGATGACTATTTTAGGTATCAATTTGATCGAAATTGTTGGAGCCGTTACCGAGAAAATCACGAAAAAACCCTGTTTTTGACAACATTTTCACCATTTTAGCCGCCATCTTGAATTGCATTTGATCGAAATTGTTCGTGTCGGATCCTTATAGTGAAAGGACCTTAAGTTCCAAATTTCAAGTCATTCCGTTAATTGGGAGATGAGATATCGTGTACACAGACGCACATACACTCATACACACACACACACACACACACATACAGACCAATACCCAAAAACCAGTTTTTTGGACTCAGGTGACCTTGAAACGTATAGAAATCGGGGTACCTTAATTTTTTTCGGAAAGCAATACTTTCCTTACCTATGGTAATAGGGCAAGGAAAGTAAAAATATGTATAATTTGATAGCTGGGAGGGGTTCTTCTCTTCTACACATTTTACTGGAGGAGCAATGCACTTTTTGGACACTTCATATTAGTAAAAACTTACAGCTTGTAATGTTATCAAGTTAGACTCATAGCAGAATAAAATCAAAATAAACAACATTTTCAACATTATACTGTTTACATTACATACAGTCGAGAAAACGTTCGGTTTTAAATCACCAGTTTTAGCATTCATTAGTTATTTCTTGTTTGCTTCCATGCTAATCCATCAATCGATGGGTGAGTTTCGTCAACAAAGAGTATATACTTTTAGTTTCATCTAAGTCGCTCTATGAAGAAATGAGAAGAGGAGAAAGAGTAAGGGTGATAGGATGAGATAGGATAAAAAAGCGTTTGGTTGTTGTGCAAGTGTGCTGCTTGAAATACTGCAGGACCTGGACACAAGCCCGGCTACTGTCCATTACAAGCCCGGGCGTCCTTAAAGCTTTCCAAATGCTCTTAAAATAGGGATGCCCCCAAACCTTTGACAATATTTTCTTTCAGGCTCAGCATTTCACTCGGCCCTTTGTCATCGTTTCTGTCCGCATAACTCTACGCCATCCCTGGCAAACTGAAAGTGTTTTACTGTACAACGCCAATCCTAGTTGAATCAAAATATGAGCTATGTCAAGAACTTCATTGCAGGGAGATGAAATTTTTGAATCATGCTGAACCCTGTCAAGCATACTATACGGAGAATCAAATACGAGTACTCCAGCTTTTACTCGAATTCCCCCATACAATATTTCAGCAATGAATGAAATTTATTGGGCGAAATTCCTGAAAATTCAAATATGCTGTGTAATTTTCGGTTTTCACTACCAAAGCTTTATTTTGAAGCAATCGTGTTCTACTGAATAACAAAGAATCAAAAATTTTTCATAACTGTAATAAATTGACTTTTCATACTTTCAGTACCGGTACTGGATATCATGGAATCATAATATTGTACTGAAATTTCACATCTCTTCATTATAGGAGAGAACTCATGGGTTGGCTTACCTTGTCATCAGATCTTGATATTCTTGAAGCTGTATCACAAAACCTTTCTGCACAACAAATGAAACTTTTCAAATTTTGTTTCCAGTTTGCCCCTTCCAAGGGTACGAGCAGAACGGTCAAGCCGATATTACGATTTCAGTGTAAGTTGCGATCGCGGTCGAAATTCTTATAACACAAGCACATTGTTAAGTACGGGAGTGAACAGTAAAGGTGGGTTTTGGTTTATGCGTAAATGCCGTCTTCGACCACAACAGGGGGAGCATCTCAAAACGATTAGATTTCAATTTCTCTAAATAACCTGGAAAATTCAGTTTGATTATGTTTTAAAAAGGGAGAGGTTGCGTTTTTGCTTTTGAATGACAATGTTTTGATATTATTCTAAATGATTTGTTAATTCTAGATCATGAATAAACAATCACAAATAGTAAGAAGCTGTTTGATCAGTCTTTTAGCACATTTTTAAAAGTTTGACAATATGAATGTCAGCCTACAACAATGCCTGTCATTGTCAACGTGCCAAACAAATATCCAACTTAAGGGTGAGACCATATTGGGCGTTTTCAGACGGCGTTTTTAGAGGCCCTCTCCAATCAACTAATTGGGTTGGCGTCTGAAAAAACTCCTGAAAACCGCTTGAAAAAACGCCTGATATGGTCTCGCTTTTAAGGTTACGTCTCGGTCGCGATTCACCACGATGTTATTCAACATGTTTTGGACTATAGAATCATAATTTTTAGTCACTGAAACTGCGTTAACGGCTTCTACGCTATGTAGTCAACTGTCAAGTATACAGCAACAGTTTTCATGATCGCGTTGTTCACCTCCTTGCTATGTGATGTCATATAGCTACATCGATCTAGACCTGATCAGTGGAATCGATCATAAAAGGCTCAAGAAATTCTAAATATATTATGCATACTGTCTCTATTGAAATTGTATTTTGAATGAATGAACTGAAATCGAAACAGAAATTGCGACTCACTCGCACTATACAATTATTGTACTGTGAGTAGGTATTGGATATTTGCATTGATGAAGCCTTTGTTTTGTTAGTACCAGAACTATGCTGCCAAGTACCAGTACGGATACAGAGTGGTGGACGACCAGGAGGGTAGTGACTTCGGCCAAACTGAGTCACGGGATGGCGACATGACCAGGGGTCACTATCACGTCCGCCTTCCCGACGGCAGAATGCAGAGGGTCAAGTACTGGTCAGATCCGTCCGGATTCCACGCCCAAATATCCTACGACCGAGATGCTGTTCACATCTGAGCAATTTTTTAGTGTGTGACTAGAAGTGTTTCAAATTGACGCCATATTTTGGAACTTATTGTTTTGAGCTAGAGCATTACAAGAAATTGGAACTTCCCAAACTTTTGGGGGGTTGAAAACCTTGCAGTCGAGACCTGTTGTGAATTCAAAACATTGAATTATTGTATAAATATTCAAGTAGCGAGAAATGGCAGTATTATTCTGATAAGATTGTGATTGCTCAACAACTGAACTGCTGCACAACTTAACAAACACAGTAAATTTCAAGATAACAATATTATCAAACCCTACTTATTTTTATATTTTTTCTCACACTCCAAGACTAGTTATACACATATCGATTTTTGAACGTTCGATTTTTTGCCGTCCTTATAAATTCTACCATATTTATCAGAACTTGGTAAACGTATGATGTGTGTGCAGATACACATAATGTGTTTCGTTACCACGTTATGTTATTATAAGGACGGCAAAAACTTCGAACATCCAAAAATCGATGTGTGTGTAACTGGCTTAACTATCAATCAATCGCACAATAATACATGAGTCAAATGCACCTCAGGTTGGGTGTGATATAAATCAAAATCATTGATATTGGCGTGACTACCGCATACTGGTATCATGATTTTTATTAGCTTACCCAAGACGTTGTTTCAACATTGAGTTTATTTATCATGGTGTATGTGAAGAGCTCAATGGAAACAGCTATTGAAATAAGAAATAAATGATAATTGTTAAAACATGATAGAACAAAGCATTATCATGAAAATGATAGATATTGGCCTAGTCTTTGAAGTTAATCACTAGAATTGATTCTCAGCAGACACTATCAAAGTTGTACATTAAACTTCTGGAAACTCTTTACTGGGACATTTTCTGAAGTTTCCTATTGAAATACTGTCAAGTTACCAAAACGGAGTAATTTACTAACGAAAAACGTTTTTTATAGTTTCCCTTACTAAGATTTGAGCGCCTATAGTAGCGCCTATATTTTGGGTGATCCATTATAGAATTGATCAGAATATAAATCCAAATCAAATGTATTCCATTATTGGAAAATAGATCCAATTGGGCTATTTTTGAAAAAATAAATAGTGAGGTCCTCGTTAAAATGGCAACATTAACATTGGTGTTGCTATCCATGCCTATAATTTGTCAAAGTAGATAGTGTTATCCTTTTCTAGCATTGCACCGTTGCCGAATCTTTTTTTCAACAATGTAAAAATGAAATAATAAAAAAATAATAATTTAAATTATGAAAATCTATTATTAAATCGTAGAACATAATATTTTATTGTCGAATAATATAATTGACTACTTCTAACAAGAATGGACAGTTAATATTACATCATATAGACAAGATTGAGAAATGGTGGTACAGAGGAAATTCGATTGAGGTTGTCAATTCCTACAAATATCTTGGAATAAAGCTGACATCAAGACTTTCAATGACGGAGCATTTCAAGGAGATATTGGCCTTGGCAAAAACGGCATTGAGTCTGTTTAATAACCTGTTATTGAATAATTCAATTGCATTTGAAGCAAAGTTGAAAGTTTTTGAGGCTGTTGTGAGATCCATAGTGTGCTATCAATGGTGCTCAGGTGTGGGGGAGCAGAATGTTTGATCTGGTTGAGAGTATACAACGGGTTTTCATCAGAAAAGTTTTTAGTCTGCCAACATATTCTCCCAATCTAGCCATGCTTCTGGAGACTGGACTGCAGCCAATCTTTCTGCATACCCTGAAGCTACACTTTGGATTTGTTAGAAGATGTTTGAAACTCACAGAGGATAGATATCCAAAACGTCCAATGGAGGGGATGATTCAGAAGAGACTGTTCATGTATAAGGATTGGCAGAAACTGGAGGAATCATTCGGCATCACTTTGGATGACATCAAAGATGGATCACAGAATACAGACTGGTTGTTAGCATCTATAGGAGGAAAGCTGAGAGATCAGCAGGTACAGCAAGTGGTATCAAGTCAACGTTACTCTTGTAGAAGCCAGCTCAATCATTGGAATGAGTATATCATGGAGGACTGTGACTTTAGACTGATCAAGTGGTTCTTCAAGGCTAGGATGGAACTCATTTATTTGAACAAATATTCCTTCACACACATCAACAAACTTTGTTAATTGTGCAATTTAAAAGAGGACGAGGATATTGCTCATTACATTGGTCGGTACCCAATTCTTAGCAGCTACAGGAAAAAGCATCTAGGCAAATCTCATCTTAGGTGGCAGGAAGTGAAAATCCTTTTGAATGGAGTAAACTGGTGCAAAGTGAGTGAGTACTATGGAAATATAGACATTTTTTGATAACAGAATTCAATTACTAGTACTCAGTCTGCAGCCTCTGAAAGACTTTTGGTAAACACTCTGTTATACACTTTGAGATTTTTAAATATAAAATATTATTTCTGATTAATTTATTGAAAGACAATGAACTCAACTCACCCTGACGGTCAATGACCAAGGGTTATTAGCTTGCATTTGTATTTATTTTCAATTTATTTATGTATCTGTTCAGTACAATAAAAGCAAATTATTATTATTATTATTATTATTATTATTATTATTATTATTATTATTATTATTATTATTATCATTATTATTATTATTATTATTATTATAGACAAGATTAGCTATCTTCTATAGAAGGCATAGGCAAGGCAGAGAATCGGCAAAGCTGCTCTCCTATCTTTTCTCCTGACATTATAACGTAGACCTCACTATAGTATAGGCTGTGCAAAGGCTGAAAATAAACTTTTATAGACTTTTCACACGTGATATTTTTCAAAGTTTTTTGATTTGTATATCATCAACCTATCAAAATGAAAAAGTTTTCTCAGGAAAATATTTTTTTCTAATCATTACTTCTTGAGATATGAGCGCCTGGAGTTTAAATTTTTAGGACAGAACATTTCAAATTCGGTAAGAGATGAGATTTAGAGGATAGATTCTCCATGGCATTGTTGATCTAGTAGAACAAAACGTTTCTGAAAATTTCAAATTTAAAGATAGTTATTCAATTTACTAAAAATAACCGAAAATAAATTTTAGTTGCGTTATTTTTTGTTTTTTTAGTGAATTGAATAACTTTTCCGAAAATTGATATTTTCAAAAAAAATATTACTGTATTTGAAATGTTCTGTCCCAAAAATTCAAACTTCAGTCGCACATATCTCAAAAAGTAATGATTGGAAAAAAATGTTTTCCCGAGAAAACTTTTTCATTTTGATAGCTTGATATACAAATAAAAAACTTAGAAAAATATCACGAGTAGAGAGTTTATTTTTAGCCTTTGCACAGCCTTAATATTATGAGAAATAAAATATGTCATTCAATGAGCTTGTGAACAGGTTTAGAATTTCATCAATTTGTTGCCGATTCTGAAATGGATCATCCCAAATATCTCAATGGAATGTTCTGAAATCTCAAAAAGAAATAATAATGAAATAAGTTTTTCGCCAGACTTGGATGTAATGAGCTGGTTTACGTGCGTCATATGGAGGCCGAAAGTGATTGTTTTCCGACCAGGCCGGTAAAACTTTACGGCCCTAGGGCTGTAAAATGACCTTGAATAACAGCTGATCGTGTCCGATCTCACAAAAATCATAGAGAGATAATCTCATAATGACTGTAATAATCTATATAATTATGTATCGGGAATCGCGGTATTATGTCTATAATATATTTTATAAATTACTGTTTAATAATTTAATATTTATTATTGTGTTTTTGATATCAAACAATGAATACAATGGCTGCATTGTCCATTGTCAGAAAGGTACGTATCGCAAGTATTTAAAAGTGAAGAATCAAATTTGAAATCAAAGTACAATAATTGTATCAATATTTAAAAGTGAGGTAGAGTAGGCTAATAATTGTTTCTTTTTTATTATCGAATTCCACTTCTTAATGCAATACAATCAACTATAATAACAAGAAAATACAGCAGAGATCTGAAGTTTAAGGTAAGCCTACTGGTGAAACTCAGCCTTGACTAAAAAATTCCTAGTAATTTTTCTGTAATTCATTATTAAAACTTTTAGATAATTTTTCTTTAATATTGAACCATATAGAGAAAACATTAGGCCCACTCAAGATTGAATCTTCGAATGTTTTCTCTATGATTTCAGAGCAATATTTTGTTGTGAAAATGCCGGCAAACCGGCTTCAAATTAATATGCCGCTATACACTATATTATAGTAGCCTACATACGTTACCTGACTTAATTCAGAGTGAAAATTTTATTGTGAAACAGATAATAATATTAATTTTAATAATATAAGTCATGAGCCAAAGTCTGTTGTACCTTTGACTATAGAAAGAACCTTCTTCTATAGAAAGAACAACCTTCTTTCTATGATCAAAGGTTGTACGCTTTTTAGGAGTGAAGTGAACTTTTTTAGAAGTCTAGTTTACAGTATTACATGTATGCTAAGAGTTATCAGTCAGGCCTTCACGTTCAACAATACGCAATAGCCGAGAGCATAAAGGTGTAATACAACAGAACTCAAAGCTCAGTGAATAACAAACACGCGATCTAGGTTCGAATCTCGGTCAATGACATTTTTTTTTGTCGATGAATTTTGACTATCATTAGCTATTTTTTATATTAGTTACCATAATTTAAATTTCAATCAATTTTTTAGATATATTTTGAGACAAAACTGTGAAATATGCAATTATATTAATTTTTTCATCACATTATTTCAAAATAGTAATGAAAATTCTATTCATCCATCTATCCATGAGATATTGCACTGGGTGCAAAGCGCGAGCTATAAAAATTCAAACAATTATTCGAAATATCAATAGTATAAAAATATGGTCACTATTGTAAATTATTAATTAGTAATATTGAAATTAATTGACAGTAAAAGTTGTCATAACCAAGATTCAAACTATCAAAATAGGCTGTTTGAATTTTATTAATTTTTCAATTTCTTATAAATATTGGGAAGTTTTTTTTTTGGTGTGGCGAAAAATAGCGTTCGCAACACGGGCAAAAATGTTTTTCCGGCTCTCGACTTCGTCTCGAACTTGAAAACCGCGATCTCGAGCCGGAAAACGTACATTTTCGACCCTAGGTGCGAAATATACTATTACCTTGGAAATTTGTTTCACTGTGGTAACTTGATAGTATCCAAATCGGAATACTTTGAAAAATGTCACCTGCAGTACAGAAATTATTCAAGAGCGTAATGAACAACCAGGAAGTTTGTGATGGAATAGAGAGAGTAATGTATCTAAATAATCTGATGGTCAAATTGACATTATCTGTTAGTTGAATAATCAAACCATAGACCAAATAGACATTATATGTAGGAAAAGCTACTTTAAGATTATTATTGTCTCAATTTCTCAGTTGTACTAGTTGAGCCAACTATCTCATCTTTTCCTTGGTAGCCTTTAAAGTTGAAGCAATTATTGGAAGCAATCGTTTTCTAAATTGTTACCCCAGTTATAAGATCTCCTACCACAATATTGCTTGCGTGGAATGTTGAATATTTCTATTCATAATTTATTGGACATTCTAGAGCTATCAAATGATCTAAACCACTGATTACTCAAATCTTATACTTATTTAACACCGCTGAATGATTCTGAAATCATACATTGCTTGCTGAAAATATGGTTTTGCTATCATGGAGAGAGATCACCATCAGCCTGATGTCTTATCTTCCTTTCCTCTCCTTCTTCCCATTACTATCAACTTCTTGAATGTCTGTGTAGCCTACCACCGTCTATGTAGGCTTATATGATTATAAGAAATGGAAATAACTCTTTCAAAGTCAGGAAAGCTATAAGAAAACAAAATACTTCACAAGAAAACAACTAATCCACATGCTATGAATAATGCTTTGATTTAGACATTTCAAATTTGAAAACAAAATGATTTCATCCAACTCAGGTCCTGGCGATTGAGAACAATACTAGTAATTTGAAAGATGATATTAAATTGTGATTATTCTATAATTTGAAAGGAAGCATGCATTTTTTCAACCAGTTGTATGAATCACATTCGTGTTCTATAATCTTCAACCAAAGAAGGGCTTGTGCAATAAAGCTTATTGATTAGATATATTATTGTTTATCTCAATTTCTGAAATTCTAGAATCTCAATCACTTCTGAATAATTTTGGTTTTCGTGAGACTACTTTCATAGGATAGAGCTAGTCTGAGACAGTCTCAAGTTGAAAAATCTCATTTTCTATATTATAATATCACAGACTTGTTGATGATATACTATAGTTCAGCCTGATACATGTTTCATAAAGTAGTTCTATAGCAATATTCTCTCTTGTTTATATTTATTTTAGAAGGATTTAACATAATTATGTATAACCTTATATGTTCAAATAAATGTTTTTCATCATTTTGATCAATACTGTAGTTTGACACACCAAGCTCTCTTTTGAGTAGCCTACTGTGCTCTTCTTTGTACATATTATTTCTAGTGTACATTGCTCTCTTTTTAATATCACTCTGGCTATATCAAATAAATTATGTTTACAGATGGAAAGTACTGAGATATTGCATTTATTCAAATGCTAAAAATTAATAATATTATCAATTAACGAAAACTCAAATCAAATGTTGTAAATCACCTAAAAGAGATCTGCTACTGCTGATAAATAGATGGAAAAATATCTAGCTTTTTACCCTGTTGTCAATATTTGCAGTAGGAGAAGTCTTCGGGGTGATTTACAACATTTAATTTAGATTTTCGTTTAATAATATCATTTATTATGTTTACTCTTTCCTGACATCATGAAGTTTAGAGTACAGTATATGGAGAGTGAAGCTTAGTAAGATTAGAAATTTAAGAAGGTACTATGCATTTGAAAGTTGCATAAGAGTAACTCGTACGTTTTAATATTCAGGAGACTTGTTGGATATTGGATTGTGAAGAAATCTCATCAGAATATCATACTATTTGTAACAATTCTCATTGTTACAATTGTGAGTGATGAGAATTATGTGAATTATCGTGAGAAGTCAGCCTGTTATGAAACTTTGTTTCGCTGGGTTGCTTTTCTGCTGTGTGTAGTGTCGACTCTGTTAGTATTTGCGTAGAAGTTATAGTACAAAGAAAATCAACGATTTTCCTGGAGCATCAGTCGACTTCATGACCCTATAAGGCAAGGAATTTATAGCTGTCAAGGAAAAATATAGCTGTCACTTGGTGGGAGAATGTGTCTAAAATTATAGTTGTACTGTTACCTTCTATTTCTAGAAAATAGTAGGTGCCAATCACAGTTAACATTGGTTAGGTCATTAGTATGGACGATCACACAGCTCCTAGACCAGGCAAGCATACCGAAGTGCATTCACTCAGCGTCTGTCCTCTGTCATAAGCAGTACAAAATGTAGTCTGATCAGTATTTTGTGTTAATCATGGCTTTTATGCCAGCTTTAAGCTTGATTAGTATTTGGCTGTGGAACCATCTGTTCCTACAGCATGTTCTAGTTTTTTTCCGCCTCAGTAAATGCTTTAGGATGAGAGGTTATCAAATTGTCACCTCACAATGGAGATTTTCCTCCTATAACCGCCACCTAAAGGTACCTGGTACGTCATAGATTTATAAAATAATTAAGGAAATTATTATCGATGAAAGCTTCCATCAAAGTATTCATTGTATGTAATTAAAGTATAATAATTGAGAATAGTCTTTTTGATTCTCTTGTGTAATGGAAGGTGGTATTTGTTTATTCGAACTGATAAATGTTGGAAGAAAATGAATGGTACCGTATATGTTTTGTAGAAATTTAGAGTACCTATTAGAAGGAATTGAGATTTTCAATTATTTTTGAAGAGGAAGCTATCATAACCTAAATTTAAATGACAGTATTTTTTGTGATATAGATTTTATTTGTTTTGCTGATCATAATGAAAAGCTTTCTTGAATCTTGAGGAAACACCTATTATGTACTTTTTTTAAAATTACACTATATATGTAATTCATTTAAGAGAACTGACTGAACAAACTAACAACTATACTCGAAAGACCTTGTTATGAAAAGTTGTTCAAGAAAACTAGTGAATTAAAGTTGGTATTATGGAATAATAAATATGTACTCATCTCTTTGTATAAAGGGCATGACCCTGATTACAAATAAATTCTTTTCTATTGAATCAAAATATTGAAGTAGGTAATGTCTATTTAATGTGTTTTAAAGTAATAAGTATTGATTTGAGTTTTATATAACCCAAAGTAGGTTGACTTTATGAGATCACTGAAGTTGAGTTAATTTGTATTACCTATCCTAGTTTATTTTTTTATTCTAACAGCGGTCAAAGTACGGGTCCATCAATGTACGAGTCCATCAATTTACGGGTTCATGAACGTGTGTCTTTAAGCCGCTGAGACGCCTCTGAATCGATGGCAGTTCTAGAAGCTTGGAGTATGCTGTCTCCTGTACATCTGGACGTGTAGAGCTCGATCACCGAGCCTAGATTCGAATTGAAGAAACAGCTTGGAGGTAACAACCTTTTCCAAATTAAACAAGCGTCTCAGGAACTCCGGATGTGAAAGAATGGGTTCTAGTGACTATAGACTTTCTGTTGTATCTTTACATTGAACTGTGAGGCCATATTTTCTCTGCAAGGATTCAGCTGGGAATTTCAGTTTTCTTTAATTTATATTTTATATAGAAATAGAATTCCGTGATGTGATACTTTAGGAATATTTGTTTTTGCAGCTTTCATAATATAATAATACAGAATGAATATTATCTGGGATTATTAATATTTGATCATATTTTGATAGTGTTTTAAAATGTTTCCAAGTGTGTGTTCCAAATGTTCCAAGAATTTTATGAATTTTATGTTGATCTTCCTTTTAAATATGTATTGTTATTTATGATTGACTTCTGAAAAATATCTATGATAATTTTCAATTCTTCCTTCTGAAATTACAGTCCTTTAAGCTTCTTATGATTCAATCTAGAACGTTTTCAATGTAGAGCAGACAGAGTAGGTTATTACCGAATTATCTATATCAGAGATAACTTTCTAAATTTAGTAATTTTATTTTCGGTTTTCATGATGTAACTTCATTTTGTTTTATTAACTGTTGAATTTAACTGTAAGAGGTGACAATATATTTGATATCTTCTCTCTATTTAGTTGTCTCTCTTGTCATTTCTGGATTCCCGTTCTCTAGCACTAAGTTATAGGTATGTTTATCAAGCATCCCTTTTATTAAGTTATATTGTGTGTACTTCTAAATTCTAAATTCCAAATTACCTTTCTAAGTTCATAGCACGGAACAATTCGCTGCGCAACTCTGCTGCTTTTGCTCTTTTTATTGACTTTTTATGTTGATTCCAAATCAGTTTATTTATAAAATTGATAAACATTCTTATGACTAATGAATGGCTAGAAATGAGTATTGAGGTTTGGAGCAGCATACAAATCCTGAAGATAAATAAATTAAAAAAGATTTGAAGGTGAATTTTATATTATTTATTAATGTGATTAATATTTATATTCTCCCTGTCTGTGTTTCCAATCAGCTGTGATGCCCTGGCTCAAGGCATTATACTGGTGTAGGGACAATTTTATTTAGTGAGATTCTCATAGAAAATGACATGTTAGGGACAGTCAGAATTTAGTGGAAGTTATGATATGTCAGAACAATGTAGTTATAGTAGCACTGCAGATTGTAGTCTGGATAATTGGCTATAAAGTTGAAGTAAGGTTAGATTTGAGGAGTACACCAGGAAAATAATAATTGAGTGATTTAGTTGAAATTATTTTGTTTGTTTGAGATTATTTTGATTTCGTGTTTAAATCAGTCATTGCATCTTCTAATGAAAGCCTAATTTCAGTGTTGCATCAAAGACCACCAAGTCTTGTGAACGGCGATTTTGCGTTTGATTGAGCTGATAGACAATAGCTGCAGCATTGTCTTGTTCGTGATGGCGATCTTCAATAGCAGGTCTGGTGAGCCAACATACTGTAAGGTTGGTGCCGGAACAAATTGTCTATCCTCTATTATATTTTTGAAATGTTTGTCTATCAAAATCTAGTTATCTGATTAGTACTGGAATTCCAGTTGTTTGATAATATTTCATTGTTAGGGTCAGAAATGTGCTATAAAAATATAGGGTGTATTTTGTGGTCTGGCGTTGTAAAGAGAATGTCAGACGTAATAGGGTTTGTTAACGTTTCCTTTGGGCTGTGGTAATTTTTTTTGAGCTTAGATGGATGGATGTGAGAAATCTTATCTGTTGAAGTTGTAGTTTTGTTTGATGGATTAAGTATCTGGAGTGAGTGTCGCCAGTTGTAAGGGGACTCAGATGAAGTCCATATGACAAATCAAGGTTAATAGCTGGGACTATCCTTGTTGTATTTGTGGAATGGAAGATAGAATTTTAGCAAAAGGTAGTCAGAGTAGTATGAGCTAAGATTAGGTTATTCTGGTGACTGGTGTGGTTCCTTTCTGGAGATTTATGGGGGTCTGAAGAAAATAGATGGAATGCTAACCAATATCAGAAATGTTGAAATTTTAGGGTAAGCCTCAGTTGAAAGGTTCGTTAGATTGATAGCTGGGAATGGCCACAATACACTGTCAAAATTTATTATTTAATTTCTGGGGATAATTTTTTTTCATAAATAATGTGGGTAGTGAAAATCAAAAATCTAATTCAATAGGAAAAGTTAAATTATCAATAAGTCAATGTGAATTTAAAATAAGTATAATAAATGAGGGAAAAATTGAGAAAGGTTATAGAGTTTAATTGGGATTTCGTAATAATAAATAGATACTGCTACAGTTAATTTGGTGATGCAGACAGTGGAGAGTAATCTATTCCAATACAGTATAGTGAAATTGGGGAAATTAAGAATAAATAAATAATATTTGAATTGTATTGGAATGATTAATTATGGGAATTAATTTCACTTGACCAATCGAAAGAAGAGAGCCGCTTAAACAGATGGAGAAATGTGCTGAACCATCAATATCAAATAGCGCCATATGAAAGAATGAGCGCTGGACATAATATGGACTACACGATTTGGAGGACTCTCAATAGAATGAGAACCGGAGTACCCAGATGTAAGATTAATATGTTGAAATGGGGAATACTTCCTGGCGGGAACGCTCTATGTGAGTGTGGAGTGAGACAGGATCCGGAGCATTTAATGGTCTGCGGGATACTTCAAGTGACATGCACTCCTGATGATTTGATAACAGCCAATGACAAAGCCGTGAAGGTGGCTACACACTGGAAATCCAGTATATAGACTGGTTTATAAATTGTTCTACTCACTTTATTGATATTGTTAATGCTTTGTTAAATTTATGTTATGGTTTAAATAATAAGTGGTCTGACCTGGACACGGAAACGAACGAACTTGGTGATAGGATAATTGATAATTTTGTGTTGCAGTATTGTGAGGAAATATTAGAGAGATTTAATTGTTGGTTTAGTATCTGGTGAACTTGAATTTCTAGGAATCTTTTATGATGGGTACATAATGATAAAGTTAAGAATCTCAATGAATAAGACAGACAGGATATAGAATTATGCTCTATAATAATTATAGAAAAAGTAATTGATTTTAAAAGGGGGAAGAAACGGGAAAAGGTAGAAGAATAGGAAAGTAGAGCTTTAATAAAACATAAAAATAGGAAAAGGATTAAATAATACAAAAAAAATAGGAAACGGGAAGAAAATTTAAGCCACTTAATTTTTCACAACTTTTGTGATGATAAAAAAAAAGCAATATGTAACGGGAAATGGAACAGGTTTCAGTACTACAGAATATGGGGACTATTTTTTTATTAATCTTGGGAATATGCTTATCTTTTTTGCTTTATCTTGTCTTTGTCACCGGAATTTCTTAAAATAAAGGTTTGAGTTTCTGAAGGTTGTTCTTTGAGTGTGGTAGTCAGTATTAGATTCTATTCAAATATTTTTTTGTGGAGGTTAGATTCAGTAATGTACTTGTCGATAGTGGAAAATTTTCATTTTGATAGGTAATTCAGTGTCTGTTATCATGATCATTGGCCTAGGCGTTTGTACTGTCATATTTCTTCATGTGCTGGAGAAATGAGTTTAATTGAGTATACAAGGAGAAGATAGTAAGTAGTTATTTGATGTGTTGAGAGAATATTGTAGTCAGTTTTTTTTTGGGTTGCCAAGGTCCATTAGTTGTAATACTGTGGTTGTACCAAGGTGATAGGAAGCATAAATTGTAGGTATACTGGTGCATGTATATTGTGTCCCAAGTGAGTGATGAATAATAGAAAGTAAGTGGTAATGATGTACTGAATAGTTGTATCTCTGTTTGTGAAACAGTGAAGATCTTATAGTCTTTTCCAAAAGGGGAAATTCGGAATTGTAACTTAGGTGTTGCTAGGTAATTGTGGGACAATTCGCGATGTCCTTTATCTTTAGCTATAACCGACGTTATTTTGTTGCACAAAGTGCAAGGAACGAGATAGGAATAGAAAGAGTAGTATAAATGGGTAATATGGGTTTTGTTGCTAAGTTGATACATGTATCAAGGTCAACGTGTATCATGATACGTAAGCTGCTAGAGCATTGTTGCATGTGAGTTATCTCTGTGTAGTTATTGGCTTCATGACATTGAAAAACGGTTGCATAGGTCAGGGTTGCTTTGATGTGAGGCGGCCGTTAGCTGCTTCAGTGGTGAGATGCGTCAAATGTCAGTTGCTCAATTTTAACAACTAGTCGAGTTGATCCCAGACAGCACGTGAGCTTGGACTAAACTTGGCTTTTATATATTTCAGAATTGTTATAGCAAACTTGAAGTTTGCAACCCACTACAAGCTCAAACCAGCTTTGGTCAAGTGAGCTTGTGTGATTGCACCAATACTAAACTTGGTTTATTGACATAATAACCTGGTTGGCCAAGTCTAGAATTCAAACACACAACCAGACCCAGCCAGTGGTGCCCAGCCCCCCCCCCCAAGGGCAATGGCGCATGCCCCCCCCCCCAATCCAAGTGTAATGCCCCCCCCAAAGTACCCCAATTCCCAACCCTTTAGTTTTTAAAATTAGTCAGTGTATGACAATAAAATTCACATCTTACATTCTAATCTTCCAAAGGACATTATTTACCTTTGGTCTTGTGAGGAATTCTTTCTGTTTTCATAATATTGTAAAAATATATACCATCGTTTCTCATCTCTTTTAAAATAGAAATAAAGTATCTTTTCGATATTATTTTTGAGACTAGCAGTGCACCCGTTCTTGTTCGGGAGGACTAAAAAGTACTACATTACATCAGGAAAAACTACATGACAAATATTTTAATAAGATATTAAAAGATAAGTAAGGGAGGCTTTGCTTTTTAAATGTTGAGGTTACATATGAAAAGTTTATTAATAATATAATTGATAATTCTTTATTGCAAAAGAATATTGCATAGCAGTTTTGGTACCTAAACATTCATAAAAATTTGGAGCGATTTTATTCATATAATATATATAATGTCGGCAAGTTTAGGTATTCTAAATCCTATAATATTAAACGAGCGATTTCTGTTTAGATGTTTTGATGTTTAAATGTTTAGATGTTTATATGTTTGTATTTCACCGGATCTCGAAAACGGCTCTAATGATTCTCACGAAATTCAGAACATAGTAGGTTTATAATATTAAAATTCGATTGCACTAGGTTTCATCCCTGGGGAAACTCGCTGAAGGACATTAAAAGAATTTATCCATCCTTGGAAAAACAGCTGATAACTTCGTCGCCTGTTGATGATGGAAGTGAGTGAGCGAGTGCATGTGTGTGGGACTGAGACAAAATTATGACTCAGTTGTTGAACTTTTGTACCTAATTCAATCAGGTACTTAGTGGCAGTTGTACAAAAGCCGGTTAAATTTTAATCCTGATTAATTCCAGTGGAACCAATCAGATAAGCTATATCTGTTTGAGATGGTTTTCTGTGATTTGGTTCACATGAGATTAATCAGGATTAAAATTTAACATGCTTTTGTGAGAGAAATTTTAATCCACTGTGATTAGTTAGAACCTTTCTGTATGAACTATGAATATTCATTAGAAATTTCTTCTCTCGTAATAATTTCTATATGCTTTTGTAGGTAGGTACTCCAGAGCGGAGCTCGGTGCCCCGATATTTATCATAAATTGGAACAGGTTGTCACTGATGTTGTGTTGTTGGTAGTATTTACTTTATAACTTTACAGGAGTAAATAACACAAGTCGAACAAAATGTATCTTCAAATGGTTTGGTTTTTGGAATAAAGATATCATCTGAACAAGTACATTTTGTAAATTCTATCTATTAATATCAAATATCGGGGCCCCGAACTTTGCTCGTTATTTATTCATTGATAAACAGAACTCAATTCTTTGAAATGATTGGGGAAGGTCTGTGTAACAGGCATAGCCCAAAACTGTTTCTTCCCCGAATTTTGATTTATACACTATCAAATTTATAGTTGCAATATTTAATATACAAAAGTTGGTTATGTTTCATACATTTGAATTCAAGTGAAATTTTCAGTCCAAATATTTGAAAACATAAAACTTTTAATCTAGATTGTTTACATACCAAATTGAATAACAAAATAACACTCACTAATCACTTAGAACTGTAAAATAATTATTAACTTTAAATATTATGATATATACCATCTCATGTCAACAAATCAGATTACTGTATTTTGATCGAGTCAATTAAAATTTCTAGATTTCTTGCGAAATACGGTAAGCTAATTGATTACACAGCTGATCTCCCACACAGGCACACGCATCTTCTGTTATCTACAGACGACGAAATCATCATCTGTTTTTCCAAGGATGAATAATTATCCTTTTCATGTCCTTTAAGTTTTCCATTCAATCTCGAGAACCTTGGATTTTTCGAGAAAAAGCATTCTCTATATAATATTAAAGATGATAAAATCTCCAATGAATTGAGTGTTCGCGCAGGACTACTTTTTGGATTTTTTATCTGAAGTGTTCCACAAGATACGCGCAACTTTGAATGTGCGAGAAATTTGTGATATTTCCCCCATTTTCACAGTCTCGCATATGCAACGTTGCGTATCTTGTGGATGTGGAACACTTCAGATAAAAAATCAAAAAAGTAGACGTGGTTGTGATGAATTTTCTCCTCTTTTCACTCCCATGAATTATACCCCAATACCGTTCAAAAGTTACAGCCAATTGAATGATGATCTTTATTTTCTCATTTTTCTTGCGATTTTACTGTTATTAAAGAGTCTCTAAAACGAGTACAATACAAGATAGAAACTTGCGATTGGTCTTAAATGAGAGAAAATGTTATGCTCTATAAGCTGAGTTGCCTTAAATTGATCTTGCATTACTGTTTATATCGAAAAACTGTCGAGACTGTGAAAATGAGAAAAATATCGCAAATTTCTTGATTTTTTGAAACAAACGTATCTTACTTCAAGATTATATTTCTACAAAAATCATTCACCTCACATAAAAGAGGAGATTCTTTTCTTCAAATCAAGACCAAGTATCATTTTGAGTTACCGAGACACACAGTTTTGAATATAGAAATCGGTCATTTTTCTATGCATTGAAATATGGGCTAGAATACACTAAAGGAGCAATTTCCTATTTTTAACAAATTTTAGTGATATGTTAAATGATTTTCAACCACCTTGACGAGCTGATATGAACGAGCTGTAGTACGAGGACATGTGATCATTCAGTCAAAAGTTATAAGTTTTGATCCTGGAGTGATTCTCATAGAACATAACCCTTGTAAGGTGATTTCAGCTGAAATGTTTTTTTTTTTTTTTGTTAGGAAGGCCATAAAAAGGTATTATAATGAGAATTTGAATTTTGGCTGTAGGACATGATTTTCTGTTTTTGGGTGTATTCCCCTCCCACCACTACTAAATTCAAAAATATGTACCTAAGGAATTCTGTTGAGAATCAATATTGTTAATTCACGTGATGTGTGGCTTTCTATCATTACTAGAAAAAGATCCTATAGTTGTATAGGGTAGAAGTGGTAGGTTTGCATAATTTTGAAAACCCCTTTTTTGAAAACTCTTAGCTCCGGAATCAAAAATCGTAGAGTCCTGCACTACAACTCAATTTATTGGAAATTTTATTATCTCAAATATTTTAGAGAATGCTTTTTCTCGAAAAGTTAAAGGTTCTCAAGATTAAATGGGAAACTTGAAAAAAGTCCGAGATTTTTGATTTCAATAATTACTTGATTACTGTGTGGTAAATAGGGTGTAAGTTTGAAAGATTGAAATTGGCTTCATTTGATATTTTTCACAAATTTTTGACAAGAGAAGTTTTTTCTTCTGTAAAATTCACTAGACTTTGCGATGTTGTTTATAATTCCATTTCCATTTCAGAGACAATAATATCATCATGAAACGCACTCGAAATTAAAATAATTATTAGATTAAAATGTACGTTACAATTTAACTTATCATTGTGCTAAGAAAATTAGGTTGCAACAGCAAGGAAATTCAATCACAGGACCATTAAAAATTAAAATTAAGCGAAGAAAATCAGAATAATAGTGGATGATGAAGTTATAATTTATTTTTGTCAAAGATTTACCTTCAAATTCATAGGCTTAAAATTACTAAAATTCCTGAATACAAAATATTATCAATTGTATTTTTTATGCTTTATATTATTGAGTTACACTTAGCAAAATATAACATTGTAAAGGTGGGAAAGAGTATTAAAATTAACTACTTCAGGATATCTCTATTTAATACCTTGATTTTTTAGCCATGATTAAAATGTTGACATAAAATATTTAAAAAATCATGCCCCCCCCAAAAATGTTGATGGCGCAAATTGCGCCATGCCCCCCCTTGTGGGCACCCCTGAGACCCACAATAAGCCACTGATACTAACTGGAATGGACTAGCAACACAAAGAAAGTGAGGCAGCTGGTAAAGATAGGCAACCCGCATTGCTGTGGGATTCGTCATTTTGTAACACATTGGCTCTTATGGAAAAATACATTGCACAGTTTCAATTTCTATCTTATTTCTATATTGTATGTCTTATTCCATGGAAGCGTTATTTTTCCTTTATTAAGCAGTTCATTGTTAACTTTTTCAGAGCAAAAATAATGAAATAGGTTGAATATGAATAAAGAAAAGATTTTTTTCATTTGTGACTGCAGTAGTTTTAGTATTGTCAACTTTTCACAAGCAAGGGAATAACTTTGGGCCAGATTTCAGAGAAGCGTATCATCTATTTATTTTTATTTATTTAACAAGAACAAATATAAACTGAAATGATTGGGAATGAAAAAACAGGCTCATAGTCCTTATTATTCCAATCCCGAATTTTGTTCGTACACAGTCCAAAGGAGGGCTGTGTTTAATCGGAACTATTAAACACAGTCTTATGTTTATTTTGATAGGATATACTATTGTTTTTTGGATTATATGATTTATTGTTATTGTTAAAGGAAAGATTTATGATTTATAGTTTAAGGAAATATCTTAATTTAATAATATAGGCCAACTTACAGCAGGCTATAAATGTAGAATTATGTAGGTCTGCTTTGGTGTAATTTCAAATCATGTAAGAGTGGGAGTTTCAGAAATGAAGCAAATAACAAAGAAACATTTTATTATATTATATGACTATGCTAAGCAAACAATAAAATATGCTACATAATTACCAGAGTAAAATGAACAATTTGAAACTGGAAGGTTTCAAAAATTAATTACAATTCAGCTGATAACAATCTTATATTTTTCACAATAAAAGTAGGTAAATAAAATGATTTATGTTGACTCATGATGATTATTAACACAGGATTATTAAATATATAATAATAGCAATGCACTAGGTATTCTGATAACATTTCAAATCATGTAAGTGTGGGAATTTCAGAAATGATGAAAAGAAATCTTTGAAGAAACATTTATATTAATTGTATTATAATTATGACCATATGATAAACAAACAGTAAAATATGCTAAATAATTATTATAATATTGTAAATTGAACGATTATTTATTTGAAACATAAATGTTTCAAAAATTAATCACAATTCAGCTGATAGCAATATCATATTTTTCAAAATAAAAGTAGGCTACTAAAATAGAGTAGGTACCTCAAATAAATTATGTTATTTCATGATGATAACACAGAAATAATTAATTATTTGTATTTATTCTTTTTTGAATAAGGATTCATTTGTTCTTCAACTATGTTTTTTTATTTTAGATGCTAATAAAGTAGGCCTGAATTTTCAATTAGCATAGAAACTATCACAGTATACTAGGAATAAAACCAAATTTGTTGTTTTATTTTCGGTCAAATAAACAGATCAATATAGAAAAAAGTATTGGAAATGCATGTAAAACAATAAGGTTTCTTCAAATTAATTGATAGACTAAAAATGTTTGACTTACCTGTGAAATGGTATTTCATTTCCTTCAACATGCCCATTCATGCATCCAAATGCAACACAATACATCACCATTTTTCGGTCATATTTTTATTCAATTCTACGCATTTTACAACAAATACATCACAATATTTAAGAGAAAAGGTTGTGATCTAATACTGATAGCCCCAATACTCATTCAAATCCATTTTTTAACTTCAAAAATTGTGAAAACGTGCTTCCTGGGGGTTTATCTCTTATGATAGAGTCCCACGTTGTGAAGCCAGTATGTGAAATGGTAAACCTTTGCCCCACTTGTTGGGTGATATTATGTAAAATGGTAAATTTAGTATATATAAGAGCAGTTGCTAAAGTCCCTAATTTGCGAATAAATTCGCAAATAGTTAAGGCCGTCCAGCTCGCAAATTTGCTGGGTTCAAACCGCAGCTCTAGCTCAGTGGTAGATACAAACATGAATTTTCCAAATATATTTAATCACCACAAGGTTCAATGACTGGTGATTAATAATTCTTACCGCTGCTTCTATGAAGTTCTTGAAGAATACTATTAGCATGTCCTATTCCACCCTCTAGGTTTCCTAATAATTGCGAAGTATTGCTACGACGCTGACTAGCTACAGCCGGGTATGGGTCGGGGTCGGTGACCGTACTGACTGGTGGAGATACCGGACCTACACTTCTCCCTCTATCCTGATTCTTCACCCTCTGCTTCTTTCGCGAGATTTTTACTTTCAGGGGAAGAGTGTTTGCCCGTGGCGTTACTGGCCGATTCGGCCCTCGGCCTTTGGAATACAGGGTGAGTGTTAAGGGATATTAAGATAACCCTACACAAGGAGACGGATCTGACTATCAGATCCCTACCAATAATTCTATTTATAAAGGTAGTACGCAATCTGAACCAACTGCGAATTGACGGCGAGCAAGCTGTACCTGCAAGCCCAGGATGTGGTTTTTCTATGGGGTTCAAGGTGAGAGCTATGGGGTAAAGGTATGACAAAACTATGGAGTTATTAGTAGTATTTAAGATGTGGTTAAATAGGGCACGGTATAGGGTGTAAGCTATAGAAAATAGGGTGCAGGGTATGAGGTATACGGTATAGGGTATAGGGAACCGAGAATCAATAATAAGATTATTATTCTCTACAGCAAATAAATATCTGCTCAATAATCCACAATCTGAGAATTGCGCTCTAGCTCTCAGCAGGCTGGACCTGCTAGCTAAACATAGTATATCTATTTCAATTTTATGATAATTAAAATTTGGAGGATGAGGTTTCGGGTGTCGGATTTCTGAATCGCGAGCCTGCAGCTGTGAAAGGATTTTCAGCAATTCTGAAACTGCTAAACAGGATTTCCGCGCTAATCTGATGACTGCGCGCCGGTTATTAAGGGCCAATCTGTGACTGCCCTTAAGGGTATGGGAATCACTCTCAATCGTCCGAAACGCTTTTAAATTAATAGTCAGTATGTCGACTATTATGAGAGGATAGAAAAGATTTTTCATAGACACAGTCTGTAGAATAATATCGGGAAGACAACAGTCTGTCGTTGTCAGGTTAGGAAAGGATTTTTACAGGATTTTCCACAAAGAAAATATCGAGTCTGAGACTCCTAATTCAGGAAAAGATTTCAATAGACTTTTCCAAGTAATTGCCAGTCTAAGGACTACCACAAGATTGATCTCTAATTTGCAACTGAGATCACGGGAAAATTCGTGAAATTTCCACAGGGAAAACCAGCAAATAATATTTGCTATTAAAGAAGACAGGTTTCTAAGAATTTTAGAAAGGATTCGCGGTTCTGAAAACTCGTGACTAGGACGATCTCGAATCTGAAACTGAGATCAGGAAGGATTTTAACACAGGAGGAATTAAGAGAAAGGATGCCGCAGTCTAAAAACTTCAGCGAGGAAGTCCTCAAGCTGTACCTGAGAGCTAGAAGGACTTTAGTAAAGGGAAAGTTGAGAGAAAGAAAGAGAAAGGACGTCGCAGTCTACCAACTTCGACAAGGACGAACTCAAGCTGTACCTGAGTTCTCTAGGAAATGATTGAAATTCTCCTACTAGGAATTACAGCAAGTCAGAAACTGCTAAAAAAGTTAAAATACTGGGCCACTCTATAGTATGAAAACCAAGCAAGGAAAACTTACTATAAATGATAATAATCTCTCTACAAGGATAAAAATTAATCGAGAAAACTTTTCTCAAAAAGAACAGGGATTTTCCCACAAGAATAAAAATTAATTGGGAAAAACTATTCTTAAAAAGGACATGGATTTCCTTACAAGGATAAAAATTCAATGGAGGAGAATTACTCTTTAAACTAAAGGCCACCTTACTACAGAGAAGGAAAAATATACGGACTACCAGTCCTGACATACAATTACCTGAATCGACGTGGATACTGATACGGAGAATAGCGAACCGATTCCCACTTCCCATATTATAATTAAAAACGTTGTGAAGCGACAGAATCGAGACTTATAAATTGAGTACTCAAAAATAATCTGCTATAAGAGCCTAGCTAAATTCCCCACTCAACTATTTGTAGCACAAACTTGAGATCCCTTACAGGTTTCAAAACCAAGGATAACTCGTTCACCCCCAGTGATACGAATTTAGGAAAAATAACCGACAAGAAAGAAAATCCCCCAGGAGAATCCACCTTCAAATACAGTTGGCAATTCGACATACAATATTCCATTCACTAAAATACAGAATAGAATATTAACCCTCTAGTACACCACTATTAGGAGCGCCGCTCGGAACGCGGCCGTACACGAACCCGTTCACCGAACTACTGCTTCTCCTCCAGGTCTTCTTGGAGCAGCACCGGGTCGCTGAAAGTAAGGAGGCCGGGGGAAAAGAGCTTGCCGACCAATGGGAGTCTGAAAAGACAATCACGCCACTGGTCATGTGACAGGGTTTGAATCCACTAGTGCTGATGCTAAGGGTGCAGCTAATGATGACAATGATACTAATTGCTACACTAAATCAGGCCGGTAAACAATATTTCTCACCAGAAATTACAAGAAGAATGATACCGACTCAACTCGGTAGTCGCTTTTCATTCTGATGATACGGATGCTGCTAATGCAATACAAAATACGAGAACGCTCAGAGTGGTAAACAAGATCTGGAAATTTCTGGTTATGATGAATCCGCTGCTGATGATGACAGTGGTTGACAGCGATGGTGATAATGCATATACACAACTACAAATCTAACAAAATATATCCGGCAGTCGATCCTATTCCTATTCTAAAATAAAATAATTTTGCTAATTTTACGCTGGACAACGGCTCTCCATCCGTCACAAAAATTCACTTTGTGACAATACCAATAAGGAAATCAAAAAGACAGTTGATGACTGATTACCAGTAACCATGTATTCAACTGAGAATAATGAAGACCAACTATAGTTTTTTCTAGTTGATTTTTAAAACGCTCACCATGAATACAGGTATCCACCAATTTATCCTTCCGAAATTCCTTAGAACTTACAACGCCAGTTCTGGAAGCTCTCTGGATCCTTATATGATATAACAGGAACCTTATTAATATGTTCTTTCTGGCGAACTAGTATGACTATCATCAAAGGATGATAAGTACTGAATGCTCTTAATAAGATCAATATTAATTGATTCACTAATTTTATATGCTGCAGAATATTTTTTCTTGGTACTGTGACAGCCCAAACTGTATATCACGAGATGAATTAGGATAAAATAAACTTCTATGATTTTGTATGCTGACATAAAACACAAAATATAATCCCATAAACAATATATATATATATAATATATATATATATATATATATATAATATATATATATATATATAAAAAATATTCTTATATCTATAAATTTTCAATATATATAAATTCTCTTCTAATATTTGAATAATTATCACAAGGTTCACTGGCATTCACAATTGTGAGTTTTAACAATTATAAATATATTATATTTAATACTGATACTTGGATTTCCAGTCAATTCAGAATTCTACAATTCAAAACCTGTTTGGTCTGCAGATTTAATAGGACAAGCTTTGATCAATAAGCAAATAATAATTAATAAAATTAATATTTAAAAAATAAAATTTCAGGGTTTTTAATGAGTCCGTGCCCTGCATGGAAGTGAGCTTCCTACATATATCAAATAAAATTCATAAAACGTTCTTATAAACTATATGATAGCACTCAACATGTTGCAAAATTTCCTTGATTCAAATTTATTTATATAGTGCTTTGATTAATTCCCCAACTCTTAACAAAAGGCCTTTATAAAACGAGCTCGTTTGATCTAAAACTCACATTAATGATGTTCTTGACGGTCTCGTAGAATGAATTAATTATTTCCAATAATTAATCATGCAGGTCCTTTTCGTCTCTGCTGGGCTCCCACGTGGTCCAGATTTCTCATAGATTTCTTTCCGAATTAAAGATATATTAATGGGAATTGATTACAATTACGAACTCTTCAACAACACCGAGTTCACAGATAAATAAACATTAATTACAAATAGTTCACATTTAAAAAAGGGATTGGCTTGATAATTTTAAAATTTAACAAGAAGGAAGAACCCTAATTTCCATGTGCATCCTTTCAGAACGAGATCACAAGCCAGAGGAAGGTGGTTTTCAGAAAAATTTTATCTCTTCCTTGAATGATTTGTAAGCTTCTTTCTGATTGGCTTTTAATTTAACAAACTCCATACAATTGGTTGCTTCAGATTCAGGGTTTCTTCAACTTTATAATAGAAAAAATAAATAAAAGTATTTATATAAATATATGGAGTGATTGTCTTAAACTATTCTGATAAATAAATTGCGATATACGATGCTAACATGTAACATATATTTAGTTTTTTATATGAGTATGTATACCCTTGATTTTTGTACTTTTTTAGATTGTGATAAATATTGTAACATCTTAAATATGGGTAGATGAAAAACCCTAACAGAAATAGTAATAGGTCTAAAAATAAAGTAATTGGCTAATATCGCCAAGCAGATAATAAACAAGATTAGATAGCATCAGCTTGTTCTGGCTAAATGGTACAAGAACTTAAAAAGGATTTGAAGGAAGTTTACTACTCATAAATAGATTATTTATAAAATATTTGAAGATTGAGGTTATATGGATGTATTCACGGATCGGTGACCTAGAGATCGATCAAACCGAAGAACGTAGAATCTGACCAAAACCCCTTGGCAGAGCTTTATTGCAATCAGACGGTGTGCAATGTGAGAAAACACCCGTCCACGTGGCTAATTATTAGTTAGCATGGAATTAATATTAATATATATAATATTAACTAGCATGCAAAGAGCATAAATATAAAACCAAATAAAAATAATTTAATGTATTCAGGAAATAAGAGTTACCAGGCGCATGAATACCTAATAAAATTTGCATGCACCAATAGTAAAACGGCAGTTAATAGGCGGCAACTGTAGGCCGATTCAAAAATATTTATATATATTTATATAAATGTAGTAGATTTCGTGTAAAAATTTGTGTAATCTATGTTATCAATATGGCTCGAATGCAAAGAAATTATTAATCATATAATCTAAGCAATATCTTGGCATTTTTTGTAAGATCTATTTGAATTTAATGGCGGAGGATTGAGATATTTAAATTTTATGCTAATTTGAAAGTCGGAAAGAGGATCTGTAAAACTTGAGAAGGAAGAACCAGCACTCGCCAACCAAAGACTCGCCAGCCAGATGCCACCATAAGAGGACCCCAAATATTTTAGAGCGAAGTACCTTATTAATAATTTTGTAAAAATTAAAGTTAAAGTAAATTATTAAATTTCTTAAAAGACTTCGTGATGCTATTGTGAAGCAGAAGTCATTTTTCATTTTAATTAAATTTATAACCCCTTGGAGGAGACGATTCCGGCTGCCATATTCCCGGACCACATGGAGTTGGATCGACATCGGCGGCTTACAAGAAGATTTTCGACACGTGAGTGATTTAAATTTGAATTTAGTGATGGGCGCCCTAGTGCTTCGAAATAATCTGATGATCAAAGCTAGCTCGCCGAAAGGGTTATTATAAATTAAGAAATTAATAAGAGTAATACTTGCGCAAGTAAAATTAGTATTAAAGGTATTTATTTGAAAGAAAAATATATAGATCAATATTTTAGAAATTTCTATTTAATCAAAGAAGTACGAAATCTAGGCTATCAAACGTATGCATACAATATTTAATTTTTTGCAATACAATTTGCGATAATTTATCATGGTTCTAATTCACTAGATGAATGGCTCTACCTATTCCGTCAGGTGCCGAATCTTACACCCTGAGATAAAAATATATATTCGATACAAATAAATCTACTAAATACTAGAGATTTTAATATATAGATATATTTGGATTATAGTGGCTAATTTATCAAGCTGATCTTAGAGCACATATTTATGATTGAATTATCCAAGTCGACAAGTATTAGCAAGTACATGTCACAGCTACATGCCAAAGAATGCATATGATTTCAAGATAAAGGCACATGGTAATGATTCGTGCCATAAATCTAGAATATAAGTTAGCCTGTGATATTTTTGTTGATTTCAAATATTGTTCTATTTTTATATTATTTTTTTATCGCTCTATATATTTTTTGCCTCGACTGATCTTTGCATTATTTATGTAATATATGTGTAAAATTTTCATGGTGTGCAATTTATTTATATTCCTCATCTCTATAGTATAAGTATCATTTATATATATATTTATTATTATTGAATTACAAGAGTTATTGGAGAAGCCCATATCTAGGCCTATCAAGATTTTTTAAGACTGAATACTATTAGAAAACCACGCCCTAATTATATTAAATCTCATGCTTTACCGACTGATGCCAAGCAGGAGGCTAATCGTTATTTAAATATAAAGAATAACGTGACACAAAGACATGTCGCCCAACGTGATAGGCCACGGATACGACAGAAAGACATGTCGTACCAACGTGGGACTGATGATGAGAGCCAAGCTCATTGAATAATTATTTGAAATTAAGTCAATAACCATATTGAAAATTATAGATAACTTATACGAGTATTGAGGAAAACTGGTGAAGTAAAATTTGTATTACTTTTTGGGGAAACAAGAGCTTTAAATAAAGAGAAATTATATGTTTTAAAGAAAATTTTATATTATTATTATTGTAGAAAATATATTTTATAGAGAGAGCTATTATATTTTATGGGCCTAAACTGCTAGTCAGAAATCAATGAATAGTATTATTATATTATAAGAGCTTAAGTAATAAATAGGTTACCTGGCTTGTAATGTCCATAGGCCTATCCTCATTTGTGTCCTTATTAATGCCTTGTTGGCCAAAACTTTCACTTTTTTAACAAACACTTGACACTTAATCCATTTTTAAAATATGAGTCTCTTTTCGTCCACGCAAAGTAAGGTAGCAGACACACTGCAGACGGCGATAGTAGCGGAGATCGACGCTGAGGGGGGCGCGATGGAGTCCAACGCCCAGATATCTTCAATCACCGCCAAGAATCCTGTGAACAGTAATAAACCGTTAAATGTCTCCCAAGAAGCAATAAGGAGGGTTATAGTAGAGGGGATGATCAAGTCATTTTCTAATAGTTTAGAAAAAACAATGACCACAGTAATGAAGAACTTAAAGGCGGAAATGAAGGAAATGCGGGAATCACTGAAGGATACATCGGTAAGAATGGGTAAGGAGACTGCGGAAAGAATAGATAACCTACCAGCACAAAACACTTCACAAATTCATGAAATAGCTACAAACAGGAACAATAGTCAACTTATTTCCATAAATAAACAACAGAATAGTAAATCTACACAAATAGCTCACCTAAATTCTGATATAAATCAAAACAAAGTACAACTTAATTCATTGGAGACAGCCGTTGGAGAACAGCAATTATTTTCATCTGAATTAAATGCCGAAGTAGTAGATAATGAAACAGAAGCTTCTAGTCATTGGAAACAGGCCCAAGAGAAGTTGGTACAACTTGAAAGTCAAATACATCAATTCCGCACGAGAATATAGAGCCTATTCCCATAGCAACGTTTGATTCACTACACAGTTTCAATGAATTAGGCCGTTTTGACAATACAGACCGCTATCTCCAACCTAAAGAATTTATAGATCAGATAAAACTAGTTCAATCATTAACACCCACCTCTTGGAATTTTTGGCGTCTTCGTTTGACTAGTTTATTGATTGGCGAACCCCTGATGTTCTTTCGGAGTAGAGTCCATGAATTTACATCATTGGATGAGTTTGTAGCTGTCTTCCTGGAACAGTATTGGAGCAGAAGTAAACAGTTGGACGTGCTAGCGGACATTATATCATGCGATTTCAACCCTAACTTAGACGGTGCATGTACCACTTTCGTCACTGCCCTACAGTTTAAAAATTCTCAATTGAGCGAGCCCATTAACGAATCGGCATTAGCAAGTATTATTTTAAAGAAGCTACCGTATCAAGTTAGAATGGCACTCGCCACACAACCCATTACTGATTGCAAGCAGCTGATAAATCATTTATATGGCATACAGTCTGTGATGGCAATATCAAACCACCGTTCAGACCAGAGATATGCACCAAATCAACATAACTCAAAATTTAATCAGTATAACAGCCAAAATTATGAACCGGTATCATATGATCGCTACCGATCTGCTCCTCAATTTGAACGCCGCTATGAGCACAGGCAAAATGGTAATTGGAATAATGAAAAATTTCAAAATCGCACAACCAACCACTATGCCCAGCAGAGCAATCGTAAGAATCACTATGATGGCCGTGATCGATTAAACTCACATAATAATCACACACAAAACAGTTACAACAGAAATCATAAACCACCACCTCATCAAATTAGTACAACTTATACATTAGAGCATGCGTCCAGATCAAATCACCAAAAAACACAGAACCCAACACCCAACAACCCGCCACCAGATATACATAAAACTACAGCTAATAAACCAGGACTATATGATACACCCGATATAACAAGCACAAGCTCAAATGAAACAAACCAAGAAAAGCAAGAAATTTCAACATCATACACCACCTTTAGAAATGATTTATCGGAAATAGTATTAGAAGAACCGAAGCCAATACAAGACAGTTTACTACAAAAAACCGCCGCCAAACATGCAATTAAAGCCAGCCGTAAATATCAACCCTTTTTAAGTATATTGTTTCCCGCCGACGATCCATCACCGCAGGTAGAGCAGCCCGCGCATCAAGAGACCGCCACCGCACCCGTGCATCATTCGACCCCACCAAGGCACCCCAAGGAACCCAGGATAGAGGAACAAGAGGACGGACTACCGGACAAGAGGAGCGACCACCGCAAGGCCCGGAGACGGAGGCGCCCGAGGACACCGGACGGCCGACATCAGGACGGAGAGGACGGCATTCGGGAGAGGAGCATGCATCGTAAGGCCCGGAGGCGGAAGAAGCGACGAAGGAGGAACCGCGCGCACCGATGGAGGCCGCATGCACGCTTCAAGAGGCCAAGGAGGATTCCGGACCGGCACCAAGGAGGACAGGAAGAGATTGCCGACAACCTGCACCCGCGGCACATACGCTTCAAGAGAGATATTCAGCTATGTGACCGGAAAAATGGATCAAAGAAATGGGATGAAAACAGAGCTACTAAAAAGGTTTATTACGGATTCATGCATGGGCAACAACAAAGTGGACTACTTATTGAGACTGATGAAGGAAAAACGGTGTCTAGGAAGAGTGAAAGAATTAAAAAATAATATTAATAAAATGGAAGTACCTGGATATTATACTATTGAAAAGATGATGAATGTTTGGATATTGTGTTTAATGTTTGTTATGATGGCTGTAATATTAATAAAAGACTGTGTTGTAGATATGATGGAAATTATTATATTGTTATTATTAAAAGAATCTAGTATTGATGAGTGGAAAGTTAATATTATAAAAATGTTTATTGTTGTGAGCCTACTAATTTATAATGAACCGAGACCGAGAATTTTAAACGAAAATGAAAGGAAGGATGAGTTAAGAGTGCAGGATATTTGGAAAAAGAATGGATTAAAAGAAATTACCATTAAGGAAGCTAGGATTTGTTTAGAAAAGTATACCAGATACCAGGGCTTTAAATTCATGATGAAAAATTATCAACTAGGACAGCCTCAACAATCAACAGCAGATAACCTAACCGGCCTTGTAGCTATAACAAGCAGAAAGTCAAAAGATACGGGAAAGCCACGAAACTTCTACATGAAATATCACAGAATTTCAAATAAATACGATAAGAAATCAAGGAAAACATTATTATCAAACCGATTACTGACCTTCCTTAATAATTTTAATCTTGGCATAGGACCGCGTGGCAACAATCCAATGTTTAATTCCTTCCAGCCGTTAGAAGCCTGCAATAAGGAAAAGAACAATTTTTAAATATGTAATTAAATTATATACATCAGATAAAAAAGGACACAAGCGGGGATAATAAAATTAAAATTTGTTAATTACCTTTTTAAGAGAAAAAATTGAGCAGTTAGGTTAATAGTTGTGAAACTCGACAGCAAATTCTGTAGAACCAGTGACCAGCTGGCCAAAGCCACCCAAATCAAACGAATGTAATGTCTGTTGAACATATGTTTATAAAAAGAAATACTGTACCCAAAAAGTTATTTATTATTGTTATTTATTATATTTATTAATGTCGATATATTATTTATATGTTTTATATTTATTACTTTTAATTATGCCACGTTTGTTACCTGAAAAGAGTTAAAGTGAATACCAGTTACCAAAACCAAAGAGCCATTAGCAAAAGAAAGTATTGTACCTGATGTATAGAAAATTATTATATTAAGACCTAAGAAATACTATAAGATATAAGCCCAGAAGTTTATGAATCGAAATTATTGTCTAAAAGGAATCATTTATGAGAATTATGAAATGTGTGTAGTTAAGTTGGCAGCCCTGCAAGCGGCGAATTCAAAATTACTGTGTTGTAAATGGTGTCAGGAGGAGTACGTTTAGAAGTTTATATTTATGATATTTTATGTGTATTGAAGAGGAGAATTGTTATTGTTTTTGATAAAGGTATAAAGGAGATGCAGCAAATATGTCTGCGAAATGTGATAGAAGTAGGAGAGTATAATTTATAAATAAAGTATAGTGTATATCAGTGTATTTGAAGGGTGGGTTTTCATTAAAAACATTGTGATTCTCAAATATTTTGAATTCAAACCAGGGGCGTGTGTAACATCTTAAATCTGGGTAGATGAAAAACCCTAACAGAAATAGTAATAGGTCTAAAAATAAAGTAATTGGCTAATATCGCCAAGCAGATAATAAACAAGATTAGATAGCATCAGCTTGTTCTGGCTAAATGGTACAAGAACTTAAAAAGGATTTGAAGGAAGTTTACTACTCATAAATAGATTATTATAAAATATTTGAAGATTGAGGTTATATAGATGTATTCACGGATCGGTGACCTAGAGATCGATCAAACCGAAGAACGTAGAATCTGACCAAAACCCCTTGGCAGAGCTTTATTGCAATCAGATGGTGTGCAATGTGAAAAAACACCCGTCCACGTGGCTAATTATTAGTTAGCATGGAATTAATATTAATATATATAATATTAACTAGCATGCAAAGAGCATAAATAAAAAACCAAATAAAAATAATTTAATGTATTCAGGAAATAAGAGTTACCAGGCGCATGAATACCTAATAAAATTTGCATGCACCAATAGTAAAACGGCAGTTAATAGGCGGCAACTGTAGGCCGATTCAAAAATATTTATATATATTTATATAATTGTAGTAGATTTGTGTAAAAATTTGTGTAATCTATGTTATCAATATGGCTCGAATGCAAAGAAATTATTAATCATATAATCTAAGCAATATTTTGGCATTTTTTGTAAGATCTATTTGAATTTAATGGCGGAGGATTGAGATATTTAAATTTTATGCTAATTTGAAAGTCGGAAAGAGGATCTGTAAAACTTGAGAAGGAAGAACCAGCACTCGCCAGCCAGATGCCACCATAAGAGGACCCCAAATATTTTAGAGCGAAGTACCTTATTAATAATTTTGTAAAAATTAAAGTTAAAGTAAATTATTAAATTTCTTAAAAGACTTCGTGATGCTATTGTGAAGCAGAAGTCATTTTTCATTTTAATTAAATTTATAACCCCTGGAGGAGACGATTCCGGCTACCATATTCCCGGACCACATGGAGTTGGATCGACATCGGCGGCTTACAAGAAGATTTTCGACACGTGAGTGATTTAAATTTGAATTTAGTGATGGGCGCCCTAGTGCTTCGAAATAATCTGATGATCAAAGCTAGCTCGCCGAAAGGGTTATTATAAATTAAGAAATTAATAAGAGTAATACTTGCGCAAGTAAAATTAGTATTAAAGGTATTTATTTGAAAGAAAAATATATAGATCAATATTTTAGAAATTTCTATTTAATCAAAGAAGTACGAAATCTAGGCTATCAAACGTATGCATACAATATTTAATTTTTTGCAATACAATTTGCGATAATTTATCATGGTTCTAATTCACTAGATGAATGGCTCTACCTATTCCGTCAGGTGCCGAATCTTACACCCTGAGATAAAAATATATATTCGATACAAATAAATCTACTAAATACTAGAGATTTTAATATATAGATATATTTGGATTATTAGTGGCTAATTTATCAAGCTGATCTTAGAGCACATATTTATGATTGAATTATCCAAGTCGACAAGTATTAGCAAGTACATGTCACAGCTACATGCCAAAGAATGCATATGATTTCAAGATAAAGGCACATGGTAATGATTCGTGCCATAAATCTAGAATATAAAGTTAGCCTGTGATATTTTTGTTGATTTCAAATATTGTTCTATTTTTATATTATATTTTTTATCGCTCTATATATATTTTTTGCCTCGACTGATCTTTGCATTATTTATGTAATATATGTGTAAAATTTTCATGGTGTGCAATTTATTTTATATTCCTCATCTCTATAGTATAAGTATCATTTATATATATATATTTATTATTATTGAATTACAAGAGTTATTGGAGAAGCCCATATCTAGGCCTATCAAGATTTTTTAAGACTGAATACTATTAGAAAACCACGCCCTAATTATATTAAATCTCATGCTTTACCGACTGATGCCAAGCAGGAGGCTAATCGTTATTTAAATATTAAGAATAACGTGACAATATTTATGCAGCAATAATAGTTGTCCCTATTTATTTACATAAATCTTCCTCAGTATATATAATACATCTTTTGTGAGTAAACTTTATAATTCAACATGTACTGGTTGATCGAACAATCAGCTGATTTGTTAAGTATTGATTCAAATAACTATCGATTTATTATTCTAGATCGATTGATTCATTTAAAAGTGTAAACAAATAATTCTAACCTCAAATGTAAATGCAAACTTTTATTTTTTATGATCTGCCAATAATAAATAAGCCGCTTTATAATTTGTAATTCTGCCAATGGATCCTCATAGTTGTTGAATCACAATTATGCATGTTTTTTCTTATCATTTTAGATAATATGATTACTCTTTTATCACTAACAAAATTCGATTTTACTTGAGTGGTTCTTTGGCTAGGTTATCTTTCTTTTCCATTTTATAATTCTATTAAAGTTCAATAGCTCAAAATATTTTGTGGTGCTAAAATACCATGTGACAAAATGAAAAAACGTACTCAAGAGCTGCAACAACCTGCCTTAATGTATGAGTAAGAGAGAGAAGGGAATCCCACACGGTATGCCTGTCTCACTCACTCCGCCTTACACACTTTTAGCTGTAGCTTAGCATTGGACAGCCCGTTCCAGTTAGTATAGAGTTCACTGCAATAAGCTTGTTCGAGTGAGTCTAGAAAACAAAGATGCGTGCGCCGATACCGGCCACCGGGATTACCCACAATCCCCCAGATTGTTGTCATGTGTGTGCTTTGTGTTCTCCATCTTGTTCTTAGTGATGCGCGATAGCGAAGTGTTTCAACAATTGAAATGTTCACTATCGTTAAGAAAAACTATCGAATAAAACACTTCGATAGTGTGATGAATTTTTTAAATAGACCTCATGAGAAGAGAGAAAAATTGTGATTACCCTTCTTAAAATGAAAGAATTTGCTAAAGGAATGGTTAGCGACCGAGCGATAAAGCTTACTTATCAACTGTATATTAGATAAGAGTACCGTTCTGTACTGCATATTTCCTAGAAAATTATTTAATAAAATTATAATTATTCTGCAAATAAAGCACGAACCATTTATGAATTACTCATTGAATTTTGAGGTTACACTTTGTTTACTATTGATCAGATGTTTTTAAAGCAGCTCAAACACAGCTGACTGATTCAACGTATTTTAAAATGTCATGCCAGATTCATGCAAGCCACAATATTATTTCTAAAAAGTAAAAACTATCAATAAAGGACCAAGAATTTCGAATAAAAAAATAAAATGTATGTATTATTGTTGAAATTATTTATTACTTAAAAAATTATATTATACCGTAATGTCAAGTATTATTGTAACTAACTAGGTCGTAGCATGAACATTATATTATTGATAAAAAACAGCAGAAATTAATTATAACAATCTCAGACATAATAAAAATTGTATAAGAATATTAATTTATTAATTATTATTTCAACTGAACCACATGGTGATTAAACCTCTTTGGCAAGTCTAAGCCAATCATAGTGCATAGAAATAGCACCAAAAAGGTGATCGTTTGAAAACAACACATGTTAATCTACTATCAGACAACAAACCTGCCTTATCATATACTCTAGCACATGTACATTGTATAAGAGGAACTATGTCTAGGAGATTAAGCAGTTTTAAGAATTATACAAATTGAGTTATTATTGTAATTAAAGGAATTATATTCTACTGCTTGCCACTGACATCACATCTACGTCATAATCGTTCTACCAATGGCAAATTATCATGCAAATTTGTTACACCGAGATTCTCAGAAAGAAAGTTCTAGCAAAGAAGCTTAGAGAAAATACTTCACTTCCCTTCTGAAATCCTCACCGTTCAGATCTCGTTAAAGTTACCAAGACCTATTTGTAAGATTTTCGTTCGATTTTATATGTTCTATTTGTGAGCCAATATTTTAGGCTAATCTATTTGTTATTTGTAAAGCTATTTTCATCAATCGATAAATTAAAAGTCTAAAGTTAAATTATCCCTTAATTAATTTGGTAAAGGAAATATTAAATTAAAATTCCCCACATGCTGAGACCGAAGCTTGGACCACCGCCGATCAAACGATTTTAATCTAAAGAAGAAATTCACGACCGCCGAAGAATTTCACGTGAGTTATAACTTTAAAGGGGCCCCAATCTACGCTTCGAAAATATTACAGTGCAGAAAAATATAAAATTTTCTTCGTTAAATTATTGGCCACGCCGACAAGCGCTTTTAGTTATTAAGAGTCTAGAATTTATTCATATACAATTTATAAGAACTTGTAGTTGATTAACTATCCTCCGCCGCCAGAACCACGACCCCGAGCATTTTAAAATATTTTATAATTTATTTTCACCATTTTTTCACAAACTGTTAAATTTTATCAATTGTAAAATTCTGTCGAATCATGCATGGTGTCATGCAAGCACAAGAACATTTTTAACTCTTTTGTTAATGCTAAATTATTATCAATCTGTAAATCAAATTCTGAATCTGCACTGTGTGATCATATATTTTATTATAATATATTTCAATTTTGTTAATTCGTTTTCTGAGTTCGATTATTTCTTAAGCCTGTCAATTATTGTGTCTGATACGTTCTATATCATCAAGAACCGATCGAATACGATCACTGAAATAATTGAATTAAGCTGGATATTGGAACAGGTCTAAGTGGATGTATTGTGTGGGGTCAGATCGAGATATTTGTTCTTTATCCTTACCTGCTCATATATCAGCTTTTATCTGTTACCAACCTCGACTTAGGAGCGAATACATCAACAGTACAGCAGATGCAGCCAGAGATCATATAATTTCCTACAATAGAGCTTAAAACCCGACAAGACTCTGTTCTCGAAATATTTTCTGAACGATATTTGGTCCAAGTACTGTATTTTAATCCTTCAGAACTTATTAGAGACGCAGTCCCGTAAATTATCTACATCGGGATTTTTGCTCGACCTGTATGATTTTGTATGCTCATTCTTCACAGGTAATAATTTTAAGGTATCCGTATTCAGTGTTTAGCGATCGCTACACTACTTATAAAAAATTCATCACCATACAATCTGTCATAAGAAGAATCAAGGGTGAGCGAGCGTTTAGGCCTCCTGCGATTCCGACAATTGTATTGAATCTTGTAGTGAGTCAATCAGTCTGGTGTACACTTAGCGTCCACGCACGCAGTTACAAAATTTATAACCTCAACACCATTGATTCAGTGCAAGATTCACTCTACGTGTGTGAGGCGAGTAAAATACCGCTTTACAATAGTAAACCTCTCGTTAAGCCATTCGAGAGGTCCTGATCAAATAGTTGGGATATTCTCTTTAACTGGCCTAATTACAAAAGACAGGCGCAACCGACTGCGGGCTCAGAGAAAATAGATCAAATTGTATTTTTGAATAGAAATATTAAAATTTTTGAAGAAAACAGCAAAAATTAGCCTGCAAATTTTGATATAAACATTATAAAATGACTCATTGCTCAGATTACAATGTTAAAATGGTAATATTATTCAGATTGTTGAAAAAATAGTTTTCCTTAATATTATTTAAATAGTTGAAGTATTTATTCAAACTGTTTTGTGAATATTTTTTGAGTTTTGTGAATATTTCCATTAATTAGTTTAAGTAAAGCCAACAGAAACAATATCAAAATAATAAGAAATATTAATAAGGCCTATATTAAAAATCAATATTATTATAAAGTAATCACTAATCAATAGTCTAGCATATAAAGTATTAAGATTAAGAGGTTATGTCGCCAATGCCAACAATCAATTCGTTTCCGAAGTATTCGAAACAAAAGGGAAGTGTTTCTAATGAAACGATAACGAGAGGCTTACTATCGAAAAACACACTTCGTTAAGGAATCCGAAGTGTTTTTCGATAGTATTCATTCGTTTCAGCAACTATCGAAACAATCGCTAGGCAAGAACTATCGAAGTGTTCGATAGTAACACTTCACAATCGCCCATCACTACTTGTTCTGTTACTTCTGTTCTTTGCTCGCGTTTTCCCATGCAAGTCACAAAGTAGGAGGATTATATCTTTCTTCTTATCTATTAGAGTTTTTCATCTTATCTATTTTGTAAGACATACATAAGTTTTTTATCTATTCTTCTTCTATTGGAGGATTATTATCCTCTATCTTCTCTGTGGCAAGTTGGATCACACATACCCACAGTTTGTCTTCCGTTTTATATGGACTCCTTCAATCCCCGAGCTCGAGTCGACCAAGCTGCAGCTACAGATCCAGCAGAGACTGCTTAACCATTGCTTTCGGTGAGTGTTGAAATCATTTTTGTACCTCAGCATTTGGGCCAGTTGAAGATACAGTTAAAGATTAAGCATGCAGGATCGTAGTTTTGCCGATGATTCATTATTTATATTATATAGATTTTTTTAACTTGTAGTTAATAAATAAATCAAGTTAAAGTAAGTTATCACGAATTGGTCCAACTTATTAAAATTTCTCCTTGTTGAGCACTGATTCTCTTAGTTGCCACTGAGCATGTTATATAACATTACAGTGATGTGGTTAACGAAGTCTATATTGTATAAACAGTGTACCTAATTCTGTGTTGCTGTTATTTGATATGCCGAAATTATGACTATTCGCCAATCACTCTGCCTAGATTCTTGTGCATTGCAGGAACTGTCACCATTTAAAATGTTGCAGCAAATGTGTAGATTACATCACAGTAATTGATCATTTGTACATTATTTATAATTTTTAATAAGATCTGTTAGAGGTCAATGCTTGGTGAGCCTTGGCCTTGAATGGAGAACCAGCTAAAAATCATGTTTGGGGGATGTCAAAATTTTTTTGGGGTGGTAAATTATTAAGGGGTTATTTGGGGGAGTAATTTCGGGAGGGGGTCATTTTTGGAGGTGTTTTAACCGGCCAAGGCTCACCAAGCTCTGCACAATCTCTATTATTGTAAAAAGCAGGGTGTTGTTCCTTGCCCTGTCACCTGCCGACACTGGATTCCCTTGAGCTACAATGACTATATATAGAGATAGTCACTCTTCATATAGTCACTATACCTTGAGCCTTCTCTAAACATATTTATGAGGTATGACATTTCTTTTTGATATGTTACTTTATGATGCTCATAATTTTCATAGTCTCATGCATATTGTACGTATTTTTACAGATGTTCTGAAGTGGGCGAGTTTCCAAACGCAAATAACGAAAATGTAGAAGAGGAAGGACAATCATCACTAGAGAAGTCTCTGCTTGTATTAACATTACTTGTTAATACCAACTACCATTATGTTACTAATATTATTATTGTTTTATTTTTCTTATATCCTACTGACTATTAGCTCCCCGCTGCAATATATCCCAATTTTTTATCATTTGCTTAAATCTATTTATGTTCCCTTCTCCTTTGCCTGCTGCGGAATTCTGTTGTGTATTCTTGGACCTAAATATTCCACCAATCTCTGTCCAAAAGCTGGATTCATCCTAGGTAGGCTACATTATGAAAATACAGGTTTCTTATTCCAGTTATGATTAAGAGCTATTAAGCTAGTGGAATTTGTATCTTTCCTTGTATAAATGAGTAAGACTGAAGAATAAAATTGTCTGTCACTAAGGACTTTGTTTTCAATCAACAATTCACTAGTTGAGAAGCAACTGTCCTTGTTTCCCATTATCTTCAATATTCGTTCCTGTGCTTTGAAAACTGTATCTATACAAAACTGTAATTTGCTGCAGCACTGTAATTTAAGCGACCTACCAGTTAATAATAAATAGAATCATCTTAAAATGTGAATGTCTTGTTTTCTAAACCTAACATAATTTTTAATCTATATAAATTTTGTCATATTGCTTATCACTCAAGAATGATAATAATAAGTCTTTATTTTATTCTTATAAATTTATCTTTCAGTAGTTATAATGGAAACATTCATGTTTTCATATAACAATAAGGTGGGCTGAAATATGAATGGAAAATGAATGTTGTGAAACAGCTTTTATATTAAATATATTAATACTGTAATTAAATTAGAGTTTTGGCTGTTCGTTGCTTTAATGATGAATATTTTGGTTATATTCATGTTTTATAGGTCAGTGAATCTGAATCAAAGCTTTATCTGAATTTCTGTTCATCCATTTGTTGATTATTGGTAACGCTGTATAACACACTCTTGTCTGTCTTTCACACAAGAACTGCTGAAACCTATTTAAATCTAGTCTGCTGAAGCTTTTTCCATATACTTACATATATGAGAGGGTTTTAGATGTAATTAATCCAGTATAAGTCATTTTTAAATCATTATTGGCAAAGCCAGAAAAAGATGCTTGTAAATAGTAATTGATGTGTATAAGCATTATAGTTAAACACTTGAATTAAATTACTCAACAACAAAGACAAATTCATTATAGTCACCAACAAATAATGCTTGTTTCGCTTTTTTACAAGAGATAAAAAATAAAAAGAGATAATATAATTTAAAAATTGTTGATGGCTAAACCAAAAACCTTGGATCATAGCAAGTTCAGAGTGAGTCTATTAGAGTGAGCCTAGAGTGGGCTTGTGCACATGATTTCACGGTGGGTTTGTGTTCGGTCTCTAAACCAAGTCGAAAACAAGCCTATCAGAGTGAGCCTGGAGTGGGCTTGTGCACATAAGTTCACGGTGGGTTTGTTGTTGGGACTTGGGTTAGGCTTGGGGAGCCAAACTTAGAACAAGTCAAACAAGTGCCAACTTCGGTCTCTAAACGAAGTCGAAACAAAGCCCTTAGACTTGTGTCCCTGAGCTTAAAACAAGCTTCGGGACTTGGGCAAATGGACTTGGAACGAGTTCCCAGCAAGTCCATTGTGCTGTTGGGGATGATCTGGTCATATGATTGTGATAATTTGATAATTTGTTTTAATTTGTTGTTCTATTTAAAGTTTCTGTTGAGATTAGAATTGGGATAATCTGGTTATTAACTTAACAGCAGAGTATTGATTGGAGAGTTTCTTTAATTATTTTGGTCATTCTATCTTTGTCTGGAAGAAATTTCAGCGAATTAGTTTACCAGTTGTGAGGGACCAGTAAAAGGTGCATATACTGGGTTTCTTCACTGTTGCTTTAAGGAAGTAACTGCCTGAATTAATTTTTATTTTATTTTGTCACTGTTTATTGATGTCTATTAATGGTTGTTCAGCTTCATGTTTGACAGGGCCTGTCTAGATGTGAAGTCTGGCAGCCGGTTTTACACAATTTGTAGTTGACTTTACAATTTTTTTTTGTGTCTTAAGTTGCAAAATTCCACAAGTAGTCCACACGGTTTTCTTAGATATCTTGATTATTCCAAACTAGTTGATTTTGTTCAGATTTATTTGTCTTAACTATTATGAGATCGAAATTTGTTGCTAGTCCACTTGGTTCTCTGAAGAGTTGTCAAGTTGATTTATTTTGTTCCTCTTGATGTTTATGGCTAGTTCTTTGAAATTCATTAAACATTTTGTTGCTTTCACATGATTGTAGTTCGAGTTTGATTAGTCTGAGATTCATTATTGGTATTTTTTTTTGAAATTTTGTGGTTGATAATTTCTTTTAGTCGTTATTGGTCTTATACAGAGTGTTACCGAGAGTACTGTCATGTTGTTTTCTGCCAAATCTTTTTTACGACTTAACCCGGTGTTCCACACTCAAGAAGGTGGAGTATTGTAACAATTTTCATTGTTACAATTGTGAGTGATGAGAATTATGCGAATTATCGTGAGAAGTCAGCCTGTTATGAAACTTTGTTTCACTGGGTTGCTTTTCTGCGTTGTGTAGTGTCGACTCTGTTAGTATGTGCGTAGAAGTTATAGTACTAAGAAAATCAACGATTTTCCTGGAGCATCAGTCGAGTTCATGACCTTATAAGGCAAGGAATTTATGGCTGTCAAGGAAAATATAGCTGTCACTTGGTGGGAGAATGTGTCTAAAATTATAGTTGTACCGTTACCTTCTATTGGCGGAAATTTTTCTAGAAAATAGTAGCTGCCAATCACAGTTAACGTTGGTTAGGTCTATCTAGTATGGACGATCACACAGCTCCTAGACCAGGCAAGCATACCGAAGTGCATTCACTCAGCGTCTGTCCTCTGTCATAAGCAGTACAAAATGTAGTCTGATCAGTATTTTGTGTTAATCATGGCTTTTATGCCAGCTTTAGGCTTGATTAGTATTTGGCTGTGGAACCGTCTGTTCCTATAGCATATTCTAGTTTGTTCCGCCTCAGTAAATGCTTTAAGAAGAGAGGATATCAAATTGTCACCTCACAATGGAGATTTTCCTCCTATAACCGCCACTAAAGGTACATCATAGATTTATAATATAATTAAGGAAATTATTATAGATGAAAGCTTCCATCAAAGTATTTATTGTAATGTAATTGAAGTATAATAATGGAGAATAGTCCTTTTGATTCTCTTGTGTAATGGAAGGTGATATTTGTTTATTCAAACTGATAAATGTTGGAAGAAAATGAATGGTATATGTTTTGTAGAAATGTAGAGTACCTATTAGAAGGAATTGAGATTTTTAATTATTTTTGAAGAGGAAGCTATTAACCTAAATTCAAATGACAGAATTTTTTGTGAGGGTTGGCAGCCTTGAACTGCTGTGTAAAATAGTCTTCAGATCGTGTTCGTGGAAAAATCGAAAATTCGAGTGACAAAGTTTTGTTCATGTCGTTTTTCTGAGCAGGTATACTAATTCTAGATCGCAGTGTGTCCAGTGTACAGAGAATAACATTTTTTGGATAATTAGTAACAGAGTTTAGTCAAAAGTGTACAAGTACCAGTTTTCTAGGTTAAATTGAACGATCAAGAGAAAGATACACTACAGAGATACATTGTACGAGTACAATCTCATCTCCAACTCACAGTATGGTTTTCAAAAGTCCAAAAATACATCTGATACTCTTTTCAATATGTCTAGGACTATCTCAAGTAGTATTAAATCAAGAAGAACAGTACTGATAACCTTTTTGGACTTGGCAAAAGCCTTTGATACAGTTGACAGGAGAATTTTAATAAAAAAACTTGAATCATTATGGATAAAAAATATCTCTCTCCGATGGTTTAAGAGTTACTTTCACAATCGACAGCAATCAGTTTGCATAAATGGTGAAAATAGTGATAAAAAGAATGTTGAGTATGGGGTAGTCCAGGGAAGCACCCTTGGGCCACTGCTATTCCTAATCTATATCAACAATCTGTCAAAATTAGTAGTTGAAGGTGAGTTGTATCTGTTTGCTGATGACACAGCACTAGTGTCTACTGGGAGCACTTGGGAGGAGGCCTACATGAGTGCTTCAATTGATTTGTCAAAAATAAAGAACTGGTTTGATCACAATAGCCTTACAGTAAATGTGGAAAAAACGAAGTTTATGCCAATAGTTACAAGAGATCAAGCTGATCCAGGCTCTCTAATACTAACGATGCATTCTTGTAAATAATCCCAGGTCTGCTGGATGTAATTGTAGTATGATTGAGCACGTTGATCACAAATACCTGGGCGTTGTCTTGGATTCCAAGATGAGTTGGGTACAACATGTCCAGTGTGCTAAGAATAGGCTCAGAAAGCTGCTTCACGCATTTTCAGAGCTTAGTAATGTTCTGAGTGTGGATCAGTGCAAAGTAGTTTACTTTGCCTATGTCCAATCTATAATACTATATGGAATTCTAGCTTGGGGAGGGGCTTCCTCCTCAGTCATTGAGCCTCTCGCAGTCACCCAAAGATCAATTATAGAAACAATTTTAAAGAGAGACTTTAGATACCCAACAATACAGTTGTTTATCGAATTTCCCGTACTGAATGTTAGACGACTTTTTATTAAATCCTTGTTGATCCACATCAAAAAATACAAAACTGAACTTCTGGTAGAAACAGTTAACCATAGCTACTCAACTCGCCACAGATCCAATTACAGCTTTGAGATACCTCAGCTGACTCACGGCTCTGAATTGACAAATCCTTCATACCTGGCCCATATCTTGTACAGAAATGTGCCAGGGGTGATTAGGGAAGCAGAGGCATTTAGTTTGGTAGTGTTTAGGAAGAGGGTGGACAGGTGGCTGTACCAGATTGGTTGGGAAGCTTCAGAAGAACTACTCCAATCTCGTTATGCTTGGTGACCAACACGACTTCAAGGTTTCCAGACAATTGATTGGTATTTATTTTATCATTGATATAACCGATTTGACTGTTTTGCCTTTCTGGTTTATGCTTTTTTTTTCATTCTCTCTTCTGAGAATTTCTGGAATCCCTGCCACTGCGGTCTTCAAAAAAATATTGTTTTTTCTTCTTTATTTATTCTTTTAATCAATCAAGGTATTAAGTATACTTATTCCTACATACATATTCCTACATACTCATTCTTAAATATACATCAGCACAATATATTATCTATTTTATAATCAGAATATTAATAATACATCCATAATATAAGTGTATTCTCTATTATTCACTTTTATGAGCAGATTGAGCTTATTATGTATAAAGTGGAACTCCCCCCCTACACACAGATGGATAGTCTAGTAGGGGGATTCCAAAATATGTTGTATATTGTATTTCTTATTCGTGTATTATGTTTTTTGGAAATAAACTGAATTGAATTGAATTGAATTGACACTCGCACATTGAAGTAAGGAAGATGGACTTTGATCAACTTGCATCAAACATCAAAAACTAAATTTACCGCGCAGGCAATACAGGGAGATAATAGGATAAAGCAACAATAACAATAGTCAAAAGCAGAGTACGAAAAGAAGAAGAAGAAAAAGAATCTTAACACCTGAACTACCTGTCGGCTTCTTATCTACCATGACCTAGGCTACAGAATTCTCTGATAAGTTCCATTCATCACCACAGCAACGATAAATCAGATTCTTCTTAGAGGTGTCAGTATTGTAATCTTTGTTCGTTCATTCCATACCGTTTGTCAGTGTTTGTCATTTTCATTGTATTGTAGCTGTGAAATTAAATCAACCACACAATGAATAATATTGAGGAAAAAATAGACCAAATATTGGGAAAATTGAAGAAACTTGATGAGTTGGACAATAAGATCGACACATTGAATAGTAGCTTTCAAAAGGAAATAAATGAGATTAAAAAGGAAATTAACCACATGAAACAGAAAAAATTGAAAAATGTCATGCTTAACAAAGAAAAAGACAGAAAATTCAACTTGTTGCTTTTTGGAGTAAAAAGTAAGGAATTTTTCGCTATGAATCAAGAAGTGATAAAAATTTTGCAAAATGTGGTCCCTGATTTTAATGGAAATTATATTAGAGAATAAATTATGGAGAACAAACAAAAATAAGGGAGGATCGCCTGTAATTGTAAAGTTGAATTCGATGGTTGTGAAAAACAATATATTGAGAGCAAAGAAAAAACTGCAAGAGCTCAAAAATGTTCAGATAAAGGAGGATTTCTCTCGTGAGAGCAGGGCAATCAGGAAGCAATTATTCCCGCACCTTGTAAAATTGAAAGCAGAAGGTAGAAGAGTAGCCATGATAGGGGAGAAGTTAAAGGTGGATGGGACGCTTCTATCCCTGGAAGAATTGGACAGACAAGAGTCTAACTCCGGAAAACGAGCGAGAAGTGAAGAGGCATCACCACGGCCACAAGGAGAAAGGAAAAATTCTCAGGATCGCCAGTCTAAAAAGAAGGGAAGGAAATTCAGTGGGAATGACGGCTAGAGAGATTCCTCATGAAAAATTATGAAAAAAGCAAAGAGGAGGATCGTCTGAGCGAGCAATCAGATGCAAATCACGATGGCAGTTCAAGATTAGATCAAACAGGCAGTCAGAATGAATAGGAAAAAATGGAAACTAAGCCGCCAACCAACAAGACGGACAGGAAAATGGATTGTGATTTGGATGAAACTAGAAGCAGTTTTTCCCCAGGACGGTTGGTCACCGTGGGGAAGTACGACCAAAACCCCCCAGGAATAATTATAGGAACTCTAAATGTTTGCACTCTAAGGACAGAAGAAAGACTTTGTGAATTGGAAGAAGCACTAGGAGAAACAAGTATAGATGTTCCAGGAGTATCTAACGTGAGAAGGAACTAGGAAAAAATCTTACAAAGAAAGAGTGGATATATTTTCTACCATTTTGGAGAAAGTCAAGGACAAAAAGGAGTTAGATTTATAATCAAAGATAAATTAAAATCAAGAATAATTGAATTTAAAGGCATAACAGAAAGACTCGCTGTTCCAAGAATGAGAATAGGTTGTTCTAAGATATTAAGCTTATATCAAGTTTACTCTCCGACTGCAGAAGCTGAGGAAGAAGAGCGTGAGGCGTTCTACGAGAAATTGTCAACAGCAATCACACATGAAAAAAATAACTGGAAAAATGCAAAAATAATTCTAGGAGATTTCAATGCTCAGGTCGGTCTGCAAGAAGACAACGAAGCAAATGTAGTAGGCAAATATGGTTATGGCAGAAGGAATGGAGCAGGACAGTTGTTGGTCGATTTCTGTTTTCAGCAGGGCTTTAAGATAATCAATTCTTTTTTCAAAAAAAGAGCTGGGAAAAAGTGGACGTGGATTTCGCCCAATCAACAGTTCGAATGGTATAGATACATATACTACGGTCACAGCTGCACAAGAAGAATTACCCGATTTCCATGTACAAGAATTGTCTGATATTATAAAGGGATTGAAAAATAATAAGATGGCTGGAATAGATAATATTTCTAATGAGATGATAAAAGCTATCTCGGCAAACATTTTGAGAGCGCTTGTTGATTGTTTCAATAAAATATTAAAAGAGCAACTGGTTCCATACCAGTGGAAATTAGCAGATATAATTCTTTTATTCAAAAAGGTGACATTTATAACATAATTAACTATCGTCCAATAAGTATTACATCATGCATTGGAAAGTTATTTATGAAAGCCATGACAAATCGTATTCAGCCAATCCTTTTTTGGTATTCAACCAAATGAGCAAGCTGGTTTCAGAAGAGGATTCTCAACAGTTGATAATTTACATATGATAAACCAATTGATCGAAAAGTGTTCTGAATATCGAATTGAGATTTATATGGCCTTTATAGATTATAAGAAAGCTTTTGACAGTTTGAATCATGGCTTTTTGTTCAAGTCTCGTGAGCCCTGAAGTCTATTTGAATATTCTCAAGAATTATTATGAGAGTAGTGCTGCGAGAATTCGTCTTGAAAGAGCAGGAAGGTATTTCAAACTGAGTAGAGGAGTCAAGCAGGGCGATCCCTTATCACCGATTTTCTTCAATTCAGCTCTCCAGGAGGTGTTCAAACAGCTGGAATGGGAAAGAAGAGGTATCTCGAAAAGAGGGGAGCACCTGAGCCACCTGAGATTTGCCGATGACGTGATGTTGATAGGAAAGTCACTACAGGAACTGAAAAATATGATATCAGAGCTGGCAGAGGCAAGTAAGAAAGCTGGGCTTGAAATCAGTCCTGAAAAGACCAACCTCATGATAATGCGGCCCCAGGAATAATTGAGCTGGATGGAAAGGCTTTGAGTTGGACGCAGGAAGTAGTCTATCTTGGTCAGTGTTTCTCATTCGATAAAAGAGAGGAAAAAGAGCTCAAACGAAGACGAACAGCTGCCTGGAACAAGTTCTGGTCGCTCAAATGCATCATGAAAAATAAAGAAGTCAGCTTATCATCCAAAACCAAAGTTCTTAGATCGTGTGTGTTCCCCACTCTTACGTACGGCGCACAAACCTGGGCCTGTAGAGCTAGCACTATAGACTCTATTCGTAAAACCCAACTGGCTATGGAAAGAAGCATTCTGAACATTCACCGTATGCAAAGAATTCGCACTTCAACCATCAAGAGCAAAATCAAGTTGAAAGACGTCATTGTAACTATAAGAAGACTGAAGTGGAAATGGGCAGGACACGTTTCGCGACTACAAGACGGAAGATGGACGAAGAAAGTGACTGAATGGGAGCCATCGTCGAGGAAGAGGAACGTCGGCCGGCCAAGAGTGAGATGGAAGGATGACATCGTCGGAATAGCAGGAATCAAGTGGATGGTAGCAGCCAGAGATCGACAGAGATGGATCAACCTGGGGGAAGCCTATGCTCGGTGACGGGCTTAGTTTCCAAAACAAAACAAAACATAAAAAAGACTATTGATTGTTTTAAATGAAATTGATTTCAAAAGTATTTTGAAGTACTTCAGTAATGTAACGTATGTGTGTTTTGGACAAAAATAAAGGCTTTATTTATTATTTATTGTGATATAGATTTTATTTGTTTTGCTGATTATAATGAAAAGCTTTCTTGAATCTTAAGGAAACACCTATTATGTAATTTTTTTTTTAATTACACTATATATGTAATTTATGTAAGAGAACTGACTGAACAAACTAACAACTATACTCGAAAGACCTTGTTATGAAAAGTTGTTCAAGAAAACTAGTGAATTAAAGTTTGGTATTATGAAATAATAAATATGTAGTCATCTCTTTGTATAAAGGGCATGACCCTGATTACAAATAAATTCTTTTCTATTGAATCAAAATATTGAAGTAGGTAATGTCTATTTGTGTTTTAAAGTAATAAGTATTGATTTGAGTTTTATATAACCTAAAGTAGGTTGACTTTATGATATCACTGAAGTTGAGTTAATTTGTATTATCCTAGTTTATTTTTTTATTCTAACAGCGGTCAAAGTACTGGTCCATCAATGTACGAGTCCATCAATTTACGGGTTCATGAACGTGTGTCTTTAAGCCGCTCAGACGCCTCTGAATCGATGGCAGTTCTAGAAGCTTGGGGTATGCTGTCTCCTGTACATCTGGACGTGTAGGGCTCGATCACCGAGCCTAGATTCGAATTGAAGAAACAGCTTGGAGGTAACAACCTTTTCCAAATTAAACAAACGTCTCAGGAACTCCGGATGTGACAGAATGGGTTCTAGTGACTACAGACTTTCAAAAGGGAGGGGTGTAAAAGGGACGGAATTAGACTTTTTTATTAAATCGTAATTTTGAGATATTATTGGGGATGGATAGTTTACAAATTTTATTAATTTTGGTTTGAGTAATAGATTTTCGGTTGTATCTTTACATTGATATGTGAGGCCATATTTTCTCTGTGAGGATCCAGCTGGGAATTCCAGTTTTCTTTAATTTATATTTTATAATCTACTAAACTAATAAAAGTTGAATTAGTATATGAAATTTTTAAAGGTCCCTTATTGGTAAATTCATGTTTTAAAATAATTTTGGTCTTAAAGTTGTAAAGGATCGAATAGAAGTTTCAAGGACCCTAGCTTTTCTAAATTTGTTTTGATATCACACACCTTTTTGAATAGTCTTCCTAGGTAGAATTCCGTGATGTGATACTTTAGGAATATTTGTTTTTGCAGCTTTCATAATATAATAATACAGAATAAATATTATCCGGGATTATTAATATTTGATCATATTTTGATAGTGTTTTAAAATGTTTCCAAGTGTGTTCTAAATGTTCTAAGAATTTTATGTTGATCTTCCTTTTAAATATGTATTGTTATTTATGATTGACTTCTGAAAAATATCTATGATAATTTTCAATTCTTCTTTCTGAAATTACAGTCCTTTAAGCTTCTTATGATTCAATCTAAAACGTTTTCAATGTAGAGCAGACAGAGTAGGTTATTACCGAATTATCTATATCAGAGATAACTTTCTATATTTAGTAATTCTATTTTCGGTTTTCATGATGTAACTTCATTTTGTTTTATTAACTGTTGAATTTAACTGTAAGAGGTGACAATATATTTGATATCTTCTCTCTATTTAGTTGTCTCTCTTGTCATTTCTGGATTCCCGTTCTCTAGCACTAGGTATGTTTATCAAGCATCCCTTTTATCAAGTTATATTGTGTGTGCTTCTAAATTCTAAATTCCAAATTAACTTTCTAAATTCATAGCACGGCACATATTCCATATCAATCGTTTTTGATGAGTGTGAAATATAAGCGCAATGATCTAAAAAGCATAATTGAAGCTGTTTTGAATCCTTTCGAAGAAAATAAAGTATGCGATCATTCATTACAGTGTACAATAATATCTAGATCGGATTTGAAGACCTCATGCTGATACATTATAGTGAAATGTATCATGAGTATCTGGCTCAGTTTGACTTCTATAACTGAAGCAGCACCTGTATTAAACGATCATTTACTTATTTTAATGATTTGATTGAATGGTATGAGATGTTGTGGTATTTCTCCATAATTTAAAGAATAAGACTTTGATATTGTCAATACCACTTTTATTTATTCGAAAATTAATTTATAATTCAGTACCAGGTTTCATGGTAAAACCTACCACAAGTTCAGCTGAGGATGTGGTAGGTTTTACCATGAAACCTGGTACTGAATTATAAATTAATTTTCGAATAAATAAAAGTGGTATTGACAATATCAAAGTCTTATTCTTCCGATCATTTACTTTGTTGGTTTGGCAATTTAAAGAAAAGGGTAGAATCGCTTGGTCTGCACTGTCCACCTACCTGAGGCTTTGTATCAGCCCGATGCTACTCTGGCACATTCATAATATTTTGATGGAGTGAGCTCTGCAATACAGCCAGAATTGGTATTATTAATGGCTGATAAAACCTTGGATGAGTCCTGGTTTAACTAATAGTGTTGCTGTTAGAGATAAACTCTATAAAAAACATAAAAGAGATCCGAATAATGTCTTAATTAAAAATAAATTTTTGTATATGAAAAATAATGTAAAACGATGGGTGAAGGAGGCTAAATATAACTATTATTCAAACAAACTGAATCAATATGATAAGAATCCCAAAAAAATGGGAAGTTCTTCACTCCTTGCTGCCCGGGGATAGTAATGTCAACCATGAACTTCATTTGAATGGAGAAGGTAGTGTTATAACTGATAGTAAAACAGTAGCAGGCATCTTCAATGAATACTTTATTCAGGTGCCTGAAAGGCTTTCGCAGTCTTGTCCTCCAATATCAGATGATTTGATCAAGCAGTACTCCGATGAATTTAAGAGTGAACATTGTACTAAGAGTATTTTCATGGCTCCTGTAAGTGAGGCCGAACTTTGTAAAATTATAAAAAATCTTTCAATAAATAAGAGCTCAGGAATTGACATAATTACAGCCAGAATACTAAAAGATAATCTCCCATATTTCTCTAAAATATTACTTCATCTGTTCAACTTATCTATAGCTTCAGGTCAATTTCCAGACATCTTAAAGATTGCTACTGTCATACCAATTTTCAAAAAGGGAGATCGGTTCTCAAAAAGTAACTATCGCCCAATCTCTCTCTTACCTACTCTATCAAAAGTTTTTGAAAAGCTGATTAAAAAAAGATTATTGCATTTTTTGGACTCTCACAATTTCTTCTCAAAACAACAATTTGGTTTTAGACAGAACCTCAATACAGAGTATGCATTGCAAAATTTTCTAAAAACTATTTATCTTGGTCTGAATAGGGGATGTGGGGGCAGGGCTGCGGGCCTTTTTATTGATATCAGTAAGGCATTTGACACAGTTAACCACAGATTACTGCTTCATAAGTTGTGGAGGGCGGGCATTAGGGGGGTGGTGTTGGAGTGGCTGAGATCATTTTTGCAGGGTAGAAAGCAAGCTGTTAGAATTGAAAAGGTAACTAGTAATCTGATGGAAATCCACTATGGAGTGCCACAAGGCTCTGTCCTTGGACCCATCTTATTCTTGGTTTACATCAATGACTTGTTCAGGGGTAAATTCGAAGGTCAGATAAAAGCTTTTGCTGATGACACTGCCCTGGCATATTCAAACACATTAGATCATCTTCGGTTGGATATACAACATGATCTCAATAAATTGACATTATGGTTCACCTGCAATAAGCTCTCAATGAATGTTCAGAAAACCAATTACATTTTGTTCAGTCTTATGGGCAGTCTAAGTTTTGCGGAGCCCATTCAACTGCATACGTGCATTTGTAATTCTGATCATTGTAATTGCCCAATTGTTAAAGGTGAGAATACAGTCAAATATTTGGGTGTTTTCCTTGACCAAAATGTGTCATGGAAAGCCCACATCTCATACTTGAAAAAGTCATTGCATTTCTACCTGAGAACTATGTATCAATTAAAGGGTCTTTGTAATCTTAAAGCTTTAAAAGATGTCTACCATTCATTTGCTCACTCTAGAATTAATTATGGTTTGAGCTGTTGGGGTGGCACCTACTATTCAATTATGAGTCCTATAATCAAACTCCAAAAATCACTCATAAGGATTGTAGCAGGAGTGGGTCGCCACGATCATACATTCCCCCTTTTCTGTAGACTTGGTATCCTCCCCATAAGACATTTGTATGTGCATAAAGTCTTGTCAATTTCTATTTAGTGAGCGGTAATGATGGCGTAACTATTGATTATTGTGATTCAGTTACTGGCCCTTATCGTACGAGGCAGGCTGATGGGTTGTTTGTCCGGGGTGTCAGGCCAAACAGCACTTTATTTAAAAAAACCTTTCTTTTTCTAGCACCAAAATTTATCAATCAGTTACCTTCCTCAATGAAAACCCTTTTCAACTGCCACAATAAAATAATAAAAATGAAATTGCATCTGAAAAAATGGCTTCTTTCAATTAGCACAGAAGGATTGGAAGCCATGTACTCTGTCACTGCCTAATGTATCTAACTTTCGTGCACATTGTATGTACAGAACACTGTCCTCTTGCAAGACAACATTATATAATATACACATGGACTATTACAAAAATGATGTACATAATATCACGCTCATATGATAATTATATCTAATGATGTCCATATAAATCTATCTAAACTATTACTATGGAGACATATATGTGTGTAGGTATATATATATACCTACATATATATATGTATATGTATATGTATTTGGTTTCTATTTTTCATAGAACTAACAGTTTAATTCAAAGCATGTTTTGTCCGGTGCTGCTGTATGCGGACGTGACCTTTCTCTTAAGGTCATTTGCATACAGTAATGACTTATTTCTGCATGTTGCATATGTATTATAATCTTTGTAACTTGTGAATCTCTATCTTGAATTGCTGTCCACTGTTATTTTATTGTATCTCTAGTAGAGTAGTCTTTTTGATGTATTTTTCGTTCGCAGTGTAGCTCTAGTAGAGTAAGCAATTAGCTGTATTGTTTTTTGTTTTTGTTTTTTTGCTTCTTTGTTTTGTTTTTTTTTTCTCATTGTATTTCTATAGTGGAGCAGAATGATAATACTGCATGCTTAGTTTTCTATTACTTTTAATTTTCACATGTTCTGTTTTTTTTTCACGCAGAAATAAAGTCAAAATTTATTATTATTATTATATTATTTCTTCAGAATTTGAATATTAGCCGGTCTCCCCCTTTCATAATAATATCCGATATGCAAATATGGCTGTGCTATCCTGCGGAGATATCACCATCCGTCTTCTCTTTCCTTTCTCCTCCTTCCTTTCGCGACTATCATCTTCCTTCTCTCTTGCATCTTTCATGCATTTCCTGTGGAATTACTGTCATTCTGGCACGTTGATATCCGCCTCTCTTTATCGAGCCTGTTCGCGAAGTCTTCCCAAGGAGCTCCGACTCAGCCCCTTGCCCTCTGTCACTGTTAACTCAATCCTGATCATACTTGAAATTTCACAATTTTCCAACCTCAGCTCTTCATTGCAGAATACAATAATTGACTTTATGGGATAATGATAGTGTCATAAGAAGATGTTTTTGTTATTGTATTGTTATGGTTACTTTGTTATTGAGAGCCAATAAACTTTCCTCTCATAAGTTTATTGCGAGATAATATATACAAGATTTTATAATTATTATGCAATGAATAACGTCCTGCTACTCCTGCAAACTTCTGTCCATTATATCCAAATTAACCGACTGATATGAGAGGTTTACACATTCTACGCGTATGACCTCCTCTTTTGTTATTTCGAGCTCATATAGGCTATAATATAATCAAGTAGAATAGTCTCCTACATCACCTGTAACCTCACCTTCCCACATATAAAACTAGTAGGTAACCCGTGCTTCGCAATGGTCCATATTAAAACTTTGCAAACTGAAAACTTGACGCAATAAAAAATTCGAAACTTGAAAATAGGCCTTTAACCATCTTCCGTTAATAAAAAATCTTTATGCAAAATTTCAAATCAATCAGTCCAGTAGTTCAGACGTTATGATGCGTCAAACATAATTTTCCTACATAATTTCACTTACGTGTATGAGTCAGCTCTTTCCATTATTAAAGTAGCTAGCCTTCAGGCTCGCTTCGCTCGCCATATCCGTCTAGCCAGGGGGCTCCGCCCGACTGAATCGTCCAAGAATGAGATCAGCAGACTCGCTTCGCTCGCCTGCATTTTTCATTTGTGCATTTTTATTATATGTTAGGACGATCCAGTCGGTGGTCCAGACTAAACGTCTGGCTAAACGGATATGGCGAGCGAAGCGAGCCTGACGGCTAGTAATATAATATTCCCAGGAATAGCTCTGATTGAAGTAGCAGTGCCCAATCAATTTTTCCGCGATAAATGCATTTCAATCTTCAACTTGGTGCCAACCTAACAAAGTCAACTCAACTTAATGCCAACCTCACAAAATTATTAATTTAGTTACCAGTTAACAATTGTTTCGAAGAGATGCTCTCTCTAGATTATAGTTCTATATTAACATATGGTAAGGACATTTTTAAATTATAACTAGCAGGGCACCCGTGCTCCGCTACGGTAATTGAAAGATTGAATTATTTTTGTGAACCATTTATAATCTAAATCCTACCAAAATTGTTATAATCGTTTTCAAGATGAGGCCACAGCTTGACATGAAAATTTTTTAGTCAAATCATTCAGATAATTAATTCATGTGTTGGAAGTGCTCTGTAGAAGAGTAATCTAATTGCAGCGAATCTTGTAGGATATGGAGCGGGGCTTAAGAGTCGCCCTCAACTTTATTCATTGGCAATTTCCCGTTGACAGTTATCAAATTGGCAATGATCATGTTATTTTTGCTTTGGCAATTGAATATTTAATTCCATATTAGGTTCATTCGGAATTTGATGACTCTGGTATCCATGGATCTCTTGCTTATTCTGGAATTTCTGGCATAGCCTGTCGCTTACTTTCCGTTTCACTTATCCAAAAGTGTGAAAGCAGCCAATCCACTGATTCTTTCTTCCGTGGAAGTCCATTTATGCATAAGAGTCCATTCATAATAGTATAACATTTATTGCAGCTGATTCCACATGTCCTAAACTCTACAATCATATAATATTAAAGTGGGATCATTTTAATGTGAATTTGCATAAATCTGAATAGAGTTTATTCAATCGCTTTGATTATAGACTTCAATTATATGATTTCTTTCTTCGATCTTAGCTTGAAACCAAAAGCTTAGGGATGAAAATTTGGATGTAAACTAACATGTAACTCAATTTAATTCCTATCTAAATTGACAACTTTAGAATTTACTTGTTATCTAGCAATATCAATAGGTTTGTCTTGTGTCATAATAACATCATGAAAGGAAATAGGAGCAGCTAATGGAATATTATGTTTTTTCGATTTAGTTTTTAGCTGATTTTGAAACATGAAAATATCAGGCCCAGTAGCACAAAAGCATGTTCAATTTCAATCAGGATTGAATTTCATGAGAATTAATCAGAGCAAGGGTTTATTTTTAATAGAAGGCTTCTCTGATTGGTTCTCGTGGTATTTAGTCCGGATTATGAATTAACAGATAGTGCAACTGTCTCTCTCAAGGCCATGGCTGCGTACAAACATATAGCAACAGAGGAACGAATACAACAGAAGCTGAAGAAATTAGTCGCATTTCTATCACCTCACAATGAACATTACATTCAACTACCATAATTATGTTTGTAGAGATTGATTTAAAATTTCTTTCGCTATCATCCGGTCAATTTCTGAACCTATTCTTCCAGATGTTCCATGAATACTGTGATGTTTTAAAATGAGGTCGCCAAATTTGGTAACTCAACTACAGCTATTATAATGTTTTTATTTGCTCACACTTTCTTACGTTTCCAACAGACTATGGAAAACTTTTTTCTGATCAGCTGCTACTTGAGGGACCAATAATCCTTTCTCTTGGTAGTTCAATGAATTTTCCCAGAGTTGAGACCTGTTCCAAAATAATGTTTTTTGTCGCAAGCACAATATATTCCTGATTTCATCAAAATATCAAAATCGTTAGAGCCATAATTATATCCACAAACACACATATTCAAACAAATTGCTTTCTTAGTATAATTATTGACTTCAATGATTATGATTTCATTCAATGAGAGCTTCTTTCACATAATAATAACAGCTGGCATCAAAAGCAGAAATGTCAAACATGATTGAAATTGAAACAGTAGCGATCATCAACATTATTTTCTTCATCTGATCTAAAGTAACCAGAATATAGTAATATTCACATCGAAGTGTCAGCATTGTTTGAAAAGGGAGAATTGATGCTATTAATGAGGAATACTGACAGTCGACAAACTGTTATACACATTCTCCAATATTTTTATCGAAAGCTACCTTATATTTTCTTTGGTAAAACAATCAATGTTTGGGAATAATTGATTCATGGGAAAAGCACTTATAAAAGTTTGTTTTATGAAAAATAAAAATTATCTATACTCCCAGGGATAGCTCTGATTGAAGCAGCAGTGCCCAATCAATTTGTTCTCGATAAATGCATTTTAATTGATTCTTCAACATTGGGTGCAAACCCAATGAAATAATCTCAACTTAATGCCAACACGACAAAATTTTTAATTGGTCGCCAGTTATCAACTGTTTCGAATAAGTACTCTCTCTAGATTATAGTTCTATAGTAACTTATGATATGGACATTCCAATTATAATTAAGAAATTGGGAGAAGAATATACATGCTAAAAGACGAACTTTAAACCCTTAAAAACCACCCTTAGAGTTGAAATATCGCCAAAAGATTTCTTAGTGAGCACCTAGGACGTATAAGGAAGCTATATTCTAAGTTTTGTTGCAATCCATCCAGTAGTTTTCCAGAAATCGTGATCAGTGAGTCAGTGAGATAAGAATTTTATACTTAAGTATAGATTAAGAGAATGAGAAGAATATACATGCTAAAAGACGAACTTGAAACCCTTAAAAACCACCCTTAGAGTTAAAATATTGCCGAAAGATTTCTTAGTGCGCCTCTAAAGGGCCAACTGAACATACCTACCAAATTTGAACGTTTTTGGTCCGGTAGATTTTTAGTTCTGCGAGTGAATGAGTCAGTCAGTCAGTGAGTGAGTGCCATTTCGCTTTTACATATACATAAGATGATGGATAGATGGATGATTTATCAGTATCTTTGAATGAGGAAAAAATTTGAACGGTTTGAGAAATCGGTGCGGTTTTCACCATTCATTTTCTCTTGAAATTCTGTATCATATGACCAACGTTAGTTTTCTGTCTTCTAACTTTGTCATATGACTACCTTCCAATTCAAAAAAATGAAGTTGAAATCAAAATGGCAGAAAAAAATTTTGATGCAACAGAAAATCAGTTATTTTTATTCGAATAGGATCCCCAAGATTTTTAGAGACATTCTCTTGATAATTTTTTTCCGGGAGTGGGGGGGGCCTGGTTTGGAAACGTTACGCCACAGATTGAAAACTTTACGTAATGGAATATTGAAGAACTGGAAATAGGCATATAACCATCCTCGGTTAATAAAGAATCGATATGCAAAATTTCAAATTAATCAGTTGAGTAGTTCAGACGTGATGATGCGTCAAACATAATTCTTTATTCCGTACGTGAATAAGCGAGTATTATTACGTGTATAAGCCATAATTCCTTATTCCTTACGTGAATAAGCCAGTTCTTACCATTATTATAGTATAGATAACTGAAAAAGACATAATACTTGAAAACCTCACAGAATCATATTGATTTTTTTCAATACATTTTAGTATCGATTAGATCCTCCTCAATTTGAATCAGGCAGCCTTTTGTTTTCCCAATTCCAAACAAAATACCTGAAATATTCGTGTATCATAGTACATTATAACTGAAGAATATAAATTATTACTTATTTTATTGTGATCTATTCATGTTTTTCTTATAAAATTCAATGATAGGCCTACAGCATGAAGACTAGGGATGGGTATCGAAAGACAAAACATCGATGTTTTGAACATCGATGTTTTTTCACCTTAACATCGATAAGTGAAAAACATCGAACAGTAAACATCGATGTTTTTAAACATCGATGTTTTAAACATCGACGCATCGCCGTACATTTACGGATGATACCACGAAGACTATTATACAGAGTATTTCAGAAGTAGTGTCGAACATTCTAGGGTATTGTTCCTGGATGATAGGAGACTACAAATGTCGTATTTGAAGTGTCCAAAACTCAGCGGTTATCCTTATAGCTACCATTTTCTTTTTTTCACTTGAGAATTTTTATCTAAGTTAAATTAAATAATCTAATAGTCTAAATTAAATAATTTTGAATGAATAAATACTCAAAAGCATCAGAAACGATGAATGAATAGATTTTTAGTAGTATTAATAAAGTGAAAATGATACAATGTACAGTATATTATGATACTTTACACTTATTCTTGATAAAAATGATAAAACGGGGCGAAATAAATTTGATTGAACCCACAACACTTCTGTTAATAAGCTTACAGAGTATTAGTTTATTATTTTGTATAGATATAACTCAATTATTTTGGAAGTTGATTGATTCATTGGTATATTTTTTCATAATGTCGAAATACTTAATAGTACAAAAAAACTTCTAAAGTGGCTACAATTTTATCTGGAGCTATTGTTCCAATATTCTAACAGTTACTAACTGGAGTTACAGCAATTTTGGATTTGTGTTATTCAAGTAACAGTCTTTCGAATAATTGAAGTCAGGTTGTGACTAGAAAGATACATCAACTCTATTATAGGTAGTTTACAAGATTTGTCATCTTCATAGTTGTCAGAAACCTCTCGGGATATCCTTGAAGATTCTGTCTGGAATTTCATCCTAAGCTAATTTTAACAATCATTGTTACTCATATCGTATTCATTCAATACCTGATAGTTTTATTTAGGTAATGGAAATGATTAAAGTTTTTTTATATGGATATCTACACTCCTTACAATACGAGGACCTCTATTCCGGAGCTAGATTAATTGGTGTTAAACGTATGTTGAGGAAAGCACTTGTAATAAGAAAAAACTGTTTCTTCCTAAGAAACGAAGCATCCGACCTCTTATTTAATTCTAAATAAGTATCTAACCTTGACAAGAGCTACAGAAGTTATGTAAATCTACAAGAGTATCCAACAGTCTCACATAAAAATACAGAGAGCCTAAATGAAAAATTCATTTTAGTTGGTAGATGACCTATGTCTAGGTAAAACCATCGATAAGTGAAAAACATCGAACAGTAAACATCGATGTTAAAAACATCTATGTTTGATGTTGAAACATCGATGTTTTTAAACATCGATGTATCGATACCCATCCCTAATGAAGACTATGTCCATTTCACTTGTACTAGTGGCAACATTTTACATTCAAAATAATTGTTTGATAAAATCCAAGTTCAATTGTAATGAGATCAAATTTCTTCAAAAAAATAATTGATAATAATACGATTCAAGGGGAAAAAATTAAGAACAAAAAATTGGGAAGAATCAGGATTCGAACCGAGGAACCATCGCTCCGAAAGCGAGCGTTTTACCGTTAGCTACACGGCTCCGTTCGAAAATGATTGTCTTTGTAACAGCATTATAACCTCCTCATAAAAAAACACACTTCTGGACTACAACAGTGTAGCCTGCCTATGACGTATGAAACTTCATGTATGGTAGCATTGATGAAATGTGAACATTAATTTATTCCAAGAAATCTAGAAGGAAAATTGAAATTTTGGCCTCCAGTTGCACGAGATTGATATTTTTAGAATCTATGTGCAAAATTTGGAGATCTAAATCATTCCTGTTTTTCCGGTATGCAATCCACAAGTTGACATGTTTTGATGCGGACACACGAACAAACACAATCCTACTCTCTCTTATTATATAGATCATGCTATGATAGCCCAGTCAACGAAGTGTTATAGAGGGAAAAGTTTGGAAGACAATTTTTGACCCCGCAGTTCTGTTTAGGGTAGTGAGGAGGTGAACGTATCAAAAGTCCCCACCACTTCTCCCTGTGCTAAGCGAGTGGGGGTGATTCAAAGGTACCATTTTTTGGTTTCTCGCATATAACTCGAAAATTATTCATTTCACAGACATGACTATTCAATAAGAAATTAAAGCTTACATAATTTCCTACAATATTGATCAAACAACTTTTTCTATATCTCTTTCACTTTCCGAGATATCCGCTCTGAAAGATGTGACATTTTTGAAAAAACACATTTTCCTTTGATTTTTTGCTATTTTTGCTCTTATAACTTTTTAAATATCGATAGGAAAAATCCATGCTGATCATGAGCTTATAGAGCATCAAATTCTCTTCAATTTAATGTATAATTTCACAAGTTTACGCACATCCGCACGACTGTTGCAGCAGCTTCAGTGTTGAGTGTGAGATCTTCAGTTATGTAAAAATAGACCAATTGACAAAGGAATTTGAAGAGAATGTTTTTAACACAATTTTTGACTTCACAGCATTGTTGGGACCAGTTACAGGGTGAACATACAAAAGTCCCCATCCCTACCCCTTGTGCTAAAGGGATGAGGGTGGTTTTAAAGTTGCATTTTTCAATGTTTTGCTTACACGCTCATATCTTGAGAAAAATGCGTTTAAGCGACATGACTACCTATTCAGAAATGAAGCTTGATAAATTCTCTACAATATTTGTTCTGTTGTGAATTCTGATATCTTCAACAGTTTTCGAGATATACGCTCTTAAAAGTGTAAAATTGTTAAAATAACAGCTTTTATTCCTATTTTTTTATGTTTCAGGGCCTACAACTCTCCAACAATGCATCGTAAAAATGAATGCTCACCGTAGATTTGTAGAGCTTTGTTTTCTCTTCAGTTTGATGTATTTTTAACTACTTAATGTTTTCCTTCTATTGTTATAGAAGATTGCGTGTGGGGGGTGAAATTTTAATTTTGTAACAATTGATCACTACTTGACAATGAAATTTGAGTCTGGAACATCTGGTACACAATTTTTGACTTTGTAGCCTAATGAAGACTAGTTGGGGGTAAACATAGCAAAACTACGCATCTCTAGCCCGTCTATTGAAGGTGTGGAACTGCTAAGTTGACACTTGTTGCAGAGTTGAGAATTAGGAAGATAAGTAATAAATTATTATTTATTTATACATTGATACACACAATATCATTCTCAACTATGAATGATTGGGAAAGTAACAACAGGCTTAAAGCCCAAAACTGTTCCTTTCCAAAATTTAGATGGAGATTGTCTAAAAATAAGTAATGTTTACACTTCATGATTTTTGTAATAAGTTTATATATTGTAATAAATATTGTTTATCTACTCAGTACACAGAACTATTTCTAAGAATGAATCTATGTATGGTTTTCATTCAGTGACAGAAGCGTGTGAACCTGTCGAAAGAGCCGACTATTGTTTGCTAATCACCTCACTGGTACAGACCCCACAGTAGATCCCAAAATTTCTCATTTTCCTAGTTGGTCCCGAAATTCCTTGTATTTAGTTCTGGTCACCGAGAACAAAACATGAGTGTGTGTAAATGATAAACATGCATGAACAAACAAGTTTATCATGCATGTTTCAGCATTAGTGGCCAGCCGAATACCCCCATCAAGATGAATTTCATGAAATCGGGCTCGTAATATTGACTTTTCATTTTAGGAATTTTTTATGTAGAACATTTCAGTTTACAGATATTCACTCATTGCTAATGAGGTTAATCTGCTTCGGCTTTCTTAGCTGGGTGGCAGAAACATTCTATTTTCATTTTCCTTAGTGGAATTTTCAGGCATGGAAAAATGTTTTCAATTCAAGCTTCTAGATGCATTAATATCATTTAATCACATTTCACAGGGGAAAATGAAACACAAAATGATTTTGTAGATGATTTATTCAACATTTCAGATCCCAAATGATCACTCTGTAACCGCCATTTGGGGAAGGGATCTATTGATACTAAAGGATACATGAAACTTGAAAACTACCAAAATGTTGCTTTCTATAATATAACTCCTAATTAATTGAGTTCTATAATATAAATCCTAATTAATTGAGAAAATTTATATCTACTTGAAATTTGGATATCAAATAATCTGCAAAATTTCATCATGCTTTTATTTCTGTTATCAAGAATAGAACTGCCAAGAAGATTTTGCTAACTGATCTGGAATTCTAACAGATATCTGTTCAAAAATGTGGCGTAGTCTTTGCTCATTCTACTGCTACGATTTGGTGTTTTTTTAAGATGAGCTAGAAAATATAATGGCATTCATCATCGTTAAAATTATTAAACCCATGATTATATTATTTGAATCTTGTCACTGTACTATTTATGATTCTCTCACTAAAATTTTCACTAAACTTTCACTTATTCACTTAGAATGATTGATGAATTACTTTAACAAACATACCTCAAGAAAAAAAATAGACTTCAACAAATTTATTTTTATTACCGTCAATAAAAACTCATTCACAGAATAAATACACATTCGTAAGGCCCGAGGCTACCTCTGGATTTTAATCTGTTTTGATTCCCGGCTTGATTGAGACAGTCCTTTCCACGAAATTATGTTCCCTCTCCACCAAAAAGACGACATTTCACGTGCAGTCAGAGTATAACTCCGTGGACTGTGCAATTATCATAATGGGGAGAGGAAAAACAAGCTCTTAATATTCCTAAATACTAGAATATTTTCCATCTCTAACGGAAATACAGTACAGTGAGAATACTTCGACCCTGCATAAAATTGAAAACTGACCGTCTTCCCGGACGCAAGTTAGCAAAATCTTAATGTGAGGAAATTGTTTTCCAATTGAAAAATAAATCTCCTACGATGGTAATACACAAAGAAAATCTAACTTCATGATCACTCGAGTCTCAATGATGGATTCTCAATTCAACACTGTTTTGAATAACCCCTATCAATGAATAAATCACGAAGAAAACACAAACCCTAATATATTTATTTTTAGTCTTATTGCAATAATTATAGCTCAATATATAGCCTCAAAGTGGAAGATGAAACATGATAACAATAAACGTCCTGTCACATGTTGCCTGAATAAACAAGAGCAAGTAGCAAAGTATCCTATTATTATATCTTAGCCAATTATTATTATAAATTGGCTTGTTCTATTATAGCCTAAAGAACAAGTCAATTTTCACAATATGGTATGGAATATCACATGCCAAATCGTATTTTACACAAATACATTGTCTCTAAAATACATTCTGTGATGAATCTTTCAAATAGATCTCGTGAAAAGAGAGAAAAATTGTGATTACCTTTTAAAATGAAGGAATTTGCTAAAGGAATAGTTAGCGACCGAGCGATAAAGCTTACTTATCAGTAACTGTATATTTGATAAGAGTACCGTTCTGTACTGAATATTTTTCTAGGAAAATTATTCAATAAAATTATAATTATTTTGCAAATAAAGCACAAATTATTTATGAATCGCTCACTGATTTTGAGGTTACACTTTGTTTACTATCGATCAGATGTTTTTAAAACAGTTCGAACGCAGCTGACTGATTCAAAGCATTGTCAAATGTCATGCCGGTTTTCATGCAAGGTAAAATATCATTCCTAAAAATTATAAAACTATCAATAAAGGATCAAGAATTTCAAAATAAAAAATAAAATGTATGTATTATTGTTGAAATTATTTATTATTTAAGAAATTATATTATGCGTCAGGTCTTATTGTAACTAAATAGGTCATAGCATGAAATTATATTATTGATAAAATGGCAGAAATTAATTATAATAATCTCAAACCTAATAAAAATTGTACAAGAATATTAATTTATTAATAATTTAATTCAACTGAACCACATGGTAATTAAATCTCTTTGGTAGGTCTAAACCAATCACAGTGCATAGAAATAGCACCAAGACGGTGATCGTTTGAAAGCAACACATGTTAATCTATTATCAGACATCAACCCTGCCTTATCAGTTACACTAGCACGTGTACATTGTATGATAGGAACTATGTCTAGAAGATTAAGCAGTTTTAAGAATTACATAAATTAAATTATTATTGTAATTAAAGGAATTGTATTCTACTGCTTGCCACTGACGTCATGTTTACGTCACAAGCGTTCTACCAATGGCAAATTTTTATGCAAATTATTACATTGAGATTCCGAGAAGCAAGGTCTAGCCTAAAAGCTTAGAGAAAAGAGCAGCACTTCCCTTTTGAAATCCTTACCGTGTAGATCTCTTTCATAGTTACCAAAGACCTATTTGTAAAATTTCTTGTTCGATTTTTTAAATGTTCTATTTGTGAGCCGATATTTTAGGCCAATTTATTTGTTATTCGTAAATTTCTGTTTTCATCAATCGATAAATTTAAAAGCTTAAAGTAAACTATCCCTTAATTAATTCGGTGAAGGAGATATTTAAATTAAAATTCCCCACGTGCTGAAACCGAAGCCTGGATTGCCGCCGATCAAACGATTTTTTGATCTAAAGAAGAAAACCACGACGACCAAGGAATTTCACGTGAGTTATAAGTCATAAGGGGCCCCAATCTACGCTTCGAAAATATTTCAGTGCAGAAAAACATAAATTTTTCTTCGTTAAATTATTGGCCACGCCGACAAGCGCTTTAGCATTTAAGAGTCTAGAATTTATTCATATTAAATTTATAAGAATTTGTAGTTGATTAACTATCCTCCGCTGCCTGAACCACGACCCCGAGCAATTTCAAAATATTTTATAATTCATTTTTTCTCACTATTTTTTTTTTTCTCAAAACTGTTAAACTTTATCAATTGTAAAATTCTGTTGAATCACGCATGATATCATGCAAGCACAAGAAATTTTTTAACTATTCTGTTAATGCTAAATTATTATCAATCTGTAAATCAAATTCTGAACCTGCACTGTATGATTACATATTTTATTGTAATATATTTCAGTTTTGTTAATTCGCTTTCTGAGTTCGATTATTTCTTAAGCCTGTCAATTATTGTGTCTGATACGTTCTATATTATCAAGAACCGATCGAATACGATCATTAGAATAATTGAATTAAGCTGGATATTGGAACAGGTCTAAGTGGATGTAGCGAGTGGGGTCAGATCAAGATATTTATTCTTTGTCCTTACCTGCTCATATATCAGCTTTTATCTGTTACCTACCTCGACTTAGGAGCGAACACATCAATTGTATAGCAGAGGCAGCCATAGATCATATAAATTCCTACAATAGAGCTTAAAACCCGACAAGACTCTGTTCTCGAAATATATTCTGAACGATATTTGGTTCAAATACCATATTTTTTAATCTTTCAGAACTTATTAGAGACGCAGTCCCGTAAATTAGCTACATCGGGATTTTTGCTCGACCTGTATGATTTTGTATGCTCATTCTTCACAGGTAATAATTTTAAGGTATCCGTCTTCAGTGTTTAGCGATCGCTACACTACTTATAAAAATTTCATCACTATACAATTTGTCATTAGAAGAATCAAGGGTGAGCGAGCGTTTAGGCCTCCCGCGATTCCGACAATTGTATTGAATCTTGTAGTGAATCAATCAGTCTGGTGTACATTCAGCGTCCACGCACGCAATTACAAAATTTATAGCCGCTACACCATTGACTCAGTACAAGATTCACTCTACATGTGTGAAGCCGTTAAAAAACGCACCACATGATTTGCCGGCCCAACGTGAGGCATTTAGATACAGCATTACATCACCCTACGTGTATTGTCCTATCCTTGGAGGTGAGAGTGACTCCCCCCAGGAAGAGCTTTCACATGATTTGGCGCCCAACAGTGATAGGCATTGAAGAGGCGGATAATCGACTGCGAGGATTATTTAGTTGCTCAGTATACTATAGCGCTGACAACGGGAAAATTTGTGAAAAATTCATGGTTGTGAATTTCTTCGAATTTAGTATTAACTGTTCACTGTTATATAAAATAACAAGTCGTACCATACCCAATTTTTGAACAGAAAAGAAATTTATCGATTGATGAATTTTTAGAGAAAAAATCGAACTCAGAATTTTATTATCGTGTTATTCGAAAATTGGTCATACTATAAGTCATAGGTTTAAGAAACACCATAAGAAAGGTCATATTATTTGAAGAATATTAGGTCTATATTGAAACAATTTATAAATATTTACAGAAAAGAGGATTGAAGTTATTCACATTTTTAAAAGTTTTTAAAACATAAAGAGGGAAGTAAAATTAAATCACGGATATATTGCGGAATAATTTAAGCAGAGTATCACTGCTTTTATATAAAATTGTGCAAAGAACACTAGCCTATATATTGAATTGCGGCAAGAAATTATAAAAGTAAGATATTTATAATAATAGTAATAATAAATTATAAGAGGCGTACCTGTATTACCGCATGAGTGTCCATTATATCCTGTATGTTGTTATCATTTTATGTTAACGATATTGCTACTTTGATTCACTTCATCACTGAACATATTATTGAAGCACACTTTTGTATTCCTTCACTTCAACGAATTTTTTACACTATTTCAATTTCTGATCATTCACTTATAATCGTTTCACATAACCTCACATGTTTGTGGTCGTTTCAACGCACTTGCACCTTCACATCATCCAATAAATTATGGAAGTACCACACCGCATCCAGGAACCCACATCGGCGACTTCAAGGACGGAAGATGTCGCGCGGGATAAACGCCCATGCATTGCCGTTCCAGAGGTCCGGACGCCCGCATCTCATGTCATAGAACCATTGCCGCCATCCGAAGACCACACACCCACCCCTTCCGTGTTACAGATGAGTCTCATCCTGGAAGCATTGAACGATATGATCAAAGAAAGGAAACAACTGAACGAAACACTAAACAATATAAATAAGAACTACGACCAAATAAAGGAAGTCAAACAAGCAAGCGGACGTGATACATGTATGGAAGACCAACCTACCGAAAATGTCAAGGCTGAAGTCGCACCGCACCCTGCAGAACGCCGAGAGGGACCGGACGACATCGCCTGCCAAGCTGAGGACGTCATCCAGGGCATAGAGGGACATCCCATACCACCGCGCGCCGGACACCAGGAATCCAAGGACGTTGCCCGCCGAGTGGAAGAGCAGCCCGGACCGCCGACCGCACGTATCTCCCATCCACCAAGGACAGCACCTGCAACACATCAAATCAGTATCCATCAAAAACAATCAGAAAACAACATTAGAACAATTAAAATCCGCATAAAGTCAAGACCACACACAAGCAGCAAAACAATTCAAGAAAGAAGAAGAATATCTAGGAGAACCTACAACCACCGCCGTCATGTTAGGCTAAAATCGTACATCAAGCTTCCTACCAGCATGCAAGAAAAAAGGAAGACGGTATCAGGAAGGACCTACAATCACCGCAGTCATGTCCGGTTAAAATCAAGTAGACTGTACACCGGCTTGCAAAAAAGGAAAATATCATTTGGAAAGACATACAGACACCACCGGCATGTCAGATTTAAGGATATCAAACTGCATGTTACCGGCCGACAAAGAGGAAATACGTTTGTAAGAATTGATCTACACCACCGGCACATTCGTTTTAAGCAAAGTTTAGTAAAACGGATAGTTGCAAATTGGAATTGGACCTTGAATGACACCGAATCAAATTTAGATGGGGGCTTGAGGAAATAATAATCTTTTAATCAATTGGAAGCTACATTTGTGGAATACACCAATTATCAAACACTTCATAATCACAGCCTACACATCGAATCATATCTTAGCAGACTGGCATCTTTCTACTGCAGCCTAATCAACATAACCTAAACTTCGCCGCATCTCAGCCAATAAGGAAATATCAACAATCCACATTTAATGAAGAAATTGAAATCAACTTTAAGTCAAGAAAATAAAACTACAAAACAACTCTAAAAATTTACCAACCTGATCAAGCCGTCTGCCTCATGCTACAATCATCACAGAAACAATCGCCTAATATCATCTGCACAACTGAAAAATAGAAACAAGAATTATAGCATCCACGGAAAATAATTATAAATTAGAAATAACATGAAATTAGTAGTGAATAGGAGGAAAGAAAATAAACAAAGTTTATTTGAAAAAATGTGTAAATCTAACCTTGAAATACAGAATCGATAGAAAAAATCTATTCAGAACCAACGCCTGTTCGATAATTTTCTTCGTCACAACAACCAATGTGTGCGAAGTCATAGAGCCAATGTATAGAATCAAAGCAATATCGTTAGTTAATTATTGTAACCTATTATTTAATGTGGAATTATAAGTAAAAAACACAAACAAAAAAAAAATATATATTTATGTTAATTTGCACGAAATGCGCATGTTCTGTGTTATATGAATGTATCTCTAAAAAACTCCAAAGAAAATGAAATTCTTACCTTCAAATGTGAAATTTATTACTGTTGCATCAAAAGATCATGAATTGAAATTCAAATTGATAAATATAATCTTAAGGACTTAATATTTGTAACCAACATTGATAAAAATCAAGAAAGCCATTTCAAGTGTAACCCTGTTTGTACGCAACGTACTAAGCGCAAATAAGAAATTGCTCGAGTCAAACGGTAGACGATTGTCAAGTCACCGAAGTAAAATCACACTCTCACCCAATTTATGTAAAAGCCAAACCAAAGAGTCGAAACCTGTAATAACTATGAAAAAATGATGAAAGTCTATATTTGTTGCAAATACTATTCAAATCTTAAGAAGTAATATGTGAAATCTTGTATAGTTGTTATAGTTATGGGTCTGCTCATAAGCCACCCGTGAATGGAAGTTGTGGAGTTGTTTTAATGAAGGATCCAAAGAGACCTCATTAATTATTGTATTTCGATTGTATCCAATGAAAGGAACAATCAATTATTTATTTTTCGTAGCCAAAAGTGCACGATATATTGTTTTTAGTGTTAAGTGTTGAGTTTTCGTAGAAGTAAGGAGATGAAATAGTGTATTCATCACAATATCGGATTTTTCAAATAGTCATTGTTTCGACTCGTCTCCCAATTACCTATTTAAAATATCCTGGGGGCTTTTGTGTGATGAATCTTTCAAATAGATCTCATGAAAAGAGAGAAAAATTGTGATTACCTTTTAAAATGAAGGAATTTGCTAAAGGAATAGTTAGCGACCGAGCGATAAAGCTTACTTATCAGTAACTGTATATTTGATAAGAGTACCGTTCTGTACTGAATATTTTTCTAGGAAAATTATTCAATAAAATTATAATTATTTTGCAAATAAAGCACAAATTATTTATGAATCGCTCACTGATTTTGAGGTTACACTTTGTTTACTATCGATCAGATGTTTTTAAAACAGTTCGAACGCAGCTGACTGATTCAAAGCATTGTCAAATGTCATGCCGGTTTCATGCAAGGTAAAATATCATTCCTAAAAATTATAAAACTATCAATAAAGGATCAAGAATTTCAAAATAAAAAATAAAATGTATGTATTATTGTTGAAATTATTTATTATTTAAGAAATTATATTATGCGTCAGGTCTTATTGTAACTAAATAGGTCATAGCATGAAATTATATTATTGATAAAATGGCAGAAATTAATTATAATAATCTCAAACCTAATAAAAATTGTACAAGAATATTAATTTATTAATAATTTAATTCAACTGAACCACATGGTAATTAAATCTCTTTGGCAGGTCTAAGCCAATCACAGTGCATAGAAATAGCACCAAGACGGTGATCGTTTGAAAGCAACACATGTTAATCTATTATCAGACACCAACCCTGCCTTATCAGTTACACTAGCACGTGTACATTGTATGAGAGGAACTATGTCTAGAAGATTAAGCAGTTTTAAGAATTACATAAATTAAATTATTATTGTAATTAAAGGAATTGTATTCTACTGCTTGCCACTGACGTCATGTTTACGTCACAAGCGTTCTACCAATGGCAAATTTTTATGCAAATTATTACATTGAGATTCTGAGAAGCAAGGTCTAGCCTAAAAGCTTAGAGAAAAGAGCAGCACTTCCCTTTTGAAATCCTTACCGTGTAGATCTCTTTTATAGTTACCAAAGACCTATTTGTAAAATTTCTTGTTCGATTTTTAAATGTTCTATTTGTGAGCCGATATTTTAGGCCAATTTATTTGTTATTCGTAAATTTCTGTTTTCATCAATCGATAAATTTAAAAGCTTAAAGTAAACTATCCCTTAATTAATTCGGTGAAGGAGATATTTAAATTAAAATTCCCCACGTGCTGAAACCGAAGCCTGGATTGCCGCCGATCAAACGATTTTTGATCTAAAGAAGAAAACCACGACGACCAAGGAATTTCACGTGAGTTATAAGTCATAAGGGGCCCCAATCTACGCTTCGAAAATATTTCAGTGCAGAAAAACATAAATTTTTCTTCGTTAAATTATTGGCCACGCCGACAAGCGCTTTAGCATTAAGAGTCTAGAATTTATTCATATTAAATTTATAAGAATTTGTAGTTGATTAACTATCCTCCGCTGCCTGAACCACGACCCCGAGCAATTTCAAAATATTTTATAATTCATTTTTTTCACTATTTTTTTTTTCTCAAAACTGTTAAATTTTATCAATTGTAAAATTCTGTTGAATCACGCATGGTATCATGCAAGCACAAGAAATTTTTTAACTATTCTGTTAATGCTAAATTATTATCAACCTGTAAATCAAATTCTGAACCTGCACTGTATGATTACATATTTTATTGTAATATATTTCAGTTTTGTTAATTCGCTTTCTGAGTTCGATTATTTCTTAAGCCTGTCAATTATTGTGTCTGATACGTTCTATATTATCAAGAACCGATCGAATACGATCATTAGAATAATTGAATTAAGCTGGATATTGGAACAGGTCTAAGTGGATGTAGCGAGTGGGGTCAGATCAAGATATTTATTCTTTGTCCTTACCTGCTCATATATCAGCTTTTATCTGTTACCTACCTCGACTTAGGAGCGAACACATCAATTGTATAGCAGAGGCAGCCATAGATCATATAAATTCCTACAATAGAGCTTAAAACCCGACAAGACTCTGTTCTCGAATATATTCTGAACGATATTGGTTCAAATACCGTATTTTTAATCCTTCAGAACTTATTAGAGACGCAGTCCCGTAAATTAGCTACATCGGGATTTTTGCTCGACCTGTATGATTTTGTATGCTCATTCTTCACAGGTAATAATTTTAAGGTATCCGTCTTCAGTGTTTAGCGATCGCTACACTACTTATAAAAATTTCATCACTATACAATTTGTCATTAGAAGAATCAAGGGTGAGCGAGCGTTTAGGCCTCCCGCGATTCCGACAATTGTATTGAATCTTGTAGTGAATCAATCAGTCTGGTGTACATTCAGCGTCCACGCACGCAATTACAAAATTTATAGCCGCTACACCATTGACTCAGTACAAGATTCACTCTACATGTGTGAAGCCGTTAAAAAACGCACCACATGATTTGCCGGCCCAACGTGAGGCATTTAGATTCAGCACTACATGATTTGGCAAATCTCTCTACATATGTGAGGCGAGTCAAATACCGCTTTACAATTCCTAGAGGAAGACATGAATTTATTGCTTTTCAAAACTAATAAATCGTTCTTCATCCTCTATATTATAGGTATATCATAGCAAATTAGTACAGTCAATAAAGACATGAGAAAGGGAGAGAGCTTGCAATATAATGTAGTTACAAATTCGAATTATACTTTGAATTGTGACAAGATATCGTTGGGAACTGAAATTAATCAAAATTGAAATTCTACTCATTTTTGGAAAATTGTAATCCAGTACCCATTGTAGAAGAAAATGTTCTGTCCGATGAAAGGACTTGGCGGAAATAGCTGGATACTGCAAAAATTTACCAAAAATACAAGGTTTTTGAGCAATTCTGTATCTTGCTTAATAGTCCAGTAAAGGAAGTGTTATAGAGGGAAAAGTTAGGAAGATAATATTTGACCTCACAGTCCTATTAAGGGTAGTAAGGTGGTAAACATTATCAAAGGTTCCCACCCCTACCCGTTGCGCTAAAGGTGTGGGGGTCGTTCAAAGCTACCATTTTTTGTATCTCGCATATAACTCGGAAACTATTCATCTTACAGACATGACTGTTTTCTACAAAATTGAAGAATACTCAAATTCCTACAATATTCATCCTACAACTTTCTCTGTATCTCCTATAGTTCCCGAGATATCAACTCTTAAATGTGTGACATTAAAAAAAAAACACGTTCGCTACCAATTTTTTGCCATGTTTGCTCTTATAGCTTCTTAAATATTGATGGAAAATTCCATGCTGATTATGAGCTTATAGAGCATAAAATTCTCTTCAATTTAACGTATGATTTCAGACTTTTACGCATTTCCCTACAACTTTTGCAGCAGCTTTAGTGTTGAGTGTGAAATCTTCATTTTTGCAACAATAGATCAATTTATTGACAAATGAATTTGGAGGGAGTGTTTTTAGAATAATTTTTGACTTTGCAGCTTTGTTTGGATCAGTTAGGGGGTGAACATATCTAAAGTCCTCATCCCTAACCAATGTGCTGAAGGGATGAGGGTGGTTTAAATGTTGCCTTTTTCAGCTTTTTGATTCCACGATTATATTTTGGAATCAACACGTTCAACCATCATGACTAAATGTTCAAAAATTAAGTTCGATAAATTCTTTACAATTTTTGTTCAATAAAGTTTTGTGATATTTTCAACAGTTTTCCAGATATCTGCTCTTGAAAGTGTATAATTGTCGAAATAACAGGTTTCTATCCATTGTTTTGCTCTTTCAGGACTTATAACTCAATCCAACAATGCAGTGTGAAAATTAATGCTCATTGTAGGTTTGAAGAGCATTAAATTATCTTCAATTTGATTTATTTTTTCTCCATCCCAAGTTTTCCTTCCATTGTTATAGCATCTTTAATGTAGAGGGGGTAATTTTTAAGTTTGAAACAAGTGTCAGCTCAGAGTTTCCACATCTTTAACAGTGGTGATGAAGATGCGTACTTTTGCTATGTTTACCTTCTAACTAGTACCAATTAAGCTGCGAAGTCAAATATTGCGCTCAATACACCCCCTTCGAATTCCATTGTGAAATGATCAATTATTGCAGCATTTAAAATTCAACATCCCACATTGAAGATGCTATAACAATGGAAGAAGAACTTGGAATAGAGAAAAAATACAAAAAATTGAAGATAATTTAGCGCAGTCATTGTCATAGTCACGTTTGAATTGAATTTCGAAAAACTAGAAAATAGAACACAAAATAAAATGAAGAGAAAATAGTGTAAAGTTTCAGCTATTTTGAACTATTCTGGAATGTCTAATTTCGTCAAGAAAAAACGTTTCTAATAAAATAGAAATGAGAAAATAAAAACTACGACTACCTACTGTTATAAAAGCTGTGACTACGCCCCGTTTTGGAAAGGCAATTTTCTAACTCCAGCTGTTTAAAGTGTCGGACTTTGCTAAATCCCGAGCTCAGGAACCGACCCTTAATGCTCTTCAAACCTACAATAAGCATCAATTTTCACAATGCATTTTTTGAGAGTTATAAGTCCTGGAAGAGCAAAACAATGGATAGAAACCTGTTATTTCGACAATTATACACTTTCAAGAGCAGATATCTGGAAAACTGTTGAAAATATCACAAAAGTCATTGATCAAAAATTGTAGAGAATTCATCAGAAGGAAGAAATTCAGCACAGGCACGAGTATAACATTGAGAGACTGGGTATTACACTTCAACTAGCTACTGAATCCATGCATCCTGGCAAATAAAATATTGTACGCGGCTCCTTTCATCGTGAATGATATTCTGGATGTGCCAATTTCCCTGCAGGACCTCAAAAGTGTTCTCAGAAGAGCCAAGGAGAACAAAGCACCAGGGGAGGATCGAATTACATACGAGTTCATCAAGTATGCATCACCTGCTTTTTTGTAAAAATTGTTGGATGTGTTCAATGGTCTATTTGAGTCTTCAGTCATGCCAGAGAGCTTTGGGGAGTCAATCATATACCCTATCTTCAAAAAAGGGAATAGCAATGAGGCAGAGAACTACAGAGGCATCTCTTTCTGCAACACAGTAAGCAGAGTCTTCGCTGGGATTCTGCTGGATGAAATGGAGAAATGGATTAATTGCCACAGCATTTTGCGGGAGTTTCAGGCTGGTTTCAGAAAACATTATTCAATGGTTGACAACATATTCAATCTGATGAGTATTGTGAATATCAAGCTCAGTGAGAAAGAGAAGAAAGTATATGCCTTTTTTTTATTTCTCTGCAGCATTCGATTGGATAGATAGGCATGCACTGTTCTATAAACTCACGGAGATTGGTGTGTCGCGGAAGATGGTGAATGCATTGAGGCATTTGTATGATGGGTCAACATCGAGAGTGTGGGGCCAAGAGGGCTTGTCCGAAAAGTCTGAGACTGGCAAAGGTGTTAAGCAGGGCTGTTTGTTGAGTCCCCTATTGTTCTCAATCTCTTTAAACGACTTGGAGGATTGCTTTGAGGGTGGAGTCAGTGTTGGTGGGGTCTGCTTAAAGCTTTTGGCCTATGCGGATGATATTGTTCTTCATGCCCCAGACAGAGTATTAATGAGAAGGATGATATCAAACCTAGAGGTGTATTGTGAAAGATGGAATCTTCAAGTTAATCTGAGTAAGTCGAAGATTATGATTTTCAGGAGAGGAGGCAGAACCAGTCATCATGATGTATGGTGCTACAACAATGAGCCAATTGAAGTTGTAGTGAGTTATGAGTATCTGGGAATGAGCTTAACACTAAAACTTCCACTGAATAATCATTTAAAGAGAAAGCTTCAGTAGCAAAGATGAAACTAAATATGTTCAACAGCCTTCTGACCCAGAAAAATAATGCATTCGACCCTAATCTTGATGTATTTGAGGCAATGTCTAGATCCACAGTATGCTATGGAGCACAAGTCTGGGGAGGAAGAATGATAGATGAGGTCAAGAAAGTGCAACGCCTCTTTATTAAGAAGGTCTTCAACACTGCCAATGTGGGCTCCAGATTATTGTTTGTACCTGGAAACTGGACTAAAACCTCTGCTGGTTAATACATTGAGGCTACATATCAAGTATATGTGTCGATGCCTAGAGCTTCTGGAACGAAGATACCCGCACATACTGCTGAAAAAAGTGATTGAGAGAAAAGTCTTCATGCATAATGATTGGAGCAATCTAGAGAGGGTGTATGGGGTCCCTGCTACAAGTCTCCTGACAGGCGATGTTCAAGAACGGAGATTCTGAACGGAGTTGACAAGAAACTACAGGAGAGCATCAGAAGAAGATTGATGGTGAGACAGAGGTGTTCAATCTACCCACAGCTTGAATGTTTCACCGACTATGTTCATCAGCAGGACGACTTCACGCTGGTCAAATAGTTCCTGAAGGCAAGGACTGAGCTCGTCCTGGTGAACAAGTACTCCTTCGATCGTGGTATCAAGACATCCCCTCTGCAATTTGAAGGAGGATGAGTATGTGCCTCACTTCATCACTAGATGCCCTGTTCTCTCTGAGATCTGGACGAGACACCTGCGGAAAAGTATTCTGTCTGAAGGGGAGTTGCGGGCACACCTGAATGGACAGGACTGGCAGGTGGTGAGCTGGTACTGCAGGGAGGCATGGCAATACAGATTCTTTCTTGTCCAGCAGTTCAATTTTTGATTATTTTTGTTCAAGTTATTGTCTTTGAACTCTTCACATTTCTTTAGAATCTGAACATATGAATTCCATTTACTCCTCCAGACAGCATTTTGCCATGGAGAAAAAATGCCTATGATAAAATGTTATTTCTTTTGTAATGCAATTATTGTGAAATTGAATAAAGGCCAATTTATTATTAATACTATTATTATAATTATATATCACGTAAGAATAAGCAAGTGAGAAATAAGTGCTTCAGTATAAAAGTTGAAAGAAAAATAATAATGTTTTAAGTTATTTTGTGGCAGAGAACTTGATAATTATTGTGTAAATAATATTTGCTACGAGTCACGGGAACTTTGAAGTCGGTAAGCCTAGATTTCGAAAAAGTGAGGTTGGGAAAACAAAAGCTTTAACCAACAATCTTAGAATTCAACTGATATTCAGTGAAATATTATCAATAGATTAAATATGGATTGTTTAGTCTGCAATAAGGCTTTGCCGATTGATAACGATTGTGTGGCTTGTGGTAAGTGTCAATTGGAATATCACTTCCACTGTTCGGGGATATCTAAGTCAACATGGAAGGCCAAAAGTGCCCCAAAAAAAGCAGAATGGGAGTGTCCTCAATGTAGGGGTGCAGCAAGACCAAGGAAAAACAGTACTGAGGAAGAACTCACCGATGGGACATATTTGATGCTGAAACGCCTAGTGGAGAAGATGCTCAGTGACCATGAAGCAGTGATGGTGAAAAAAATGGAGGAAATGAAGAAGCTGTTCACCGGCATTGAAGAGAAAATTGGGGGGGGGGGGTTTAGAAGAAATAAAAAACCTTAAAAAGAAGACAGAAATCTTAAAAAGCGATATTGATGACTTAAGAGTGGACTTGGAATGTGAGCGACAGTATGGAAGAAGCAGAAACATCATCATATCCAGTATTCCGTTTTTGAGGAATAAGGATCTGAAAGAGAAAATACTCACGCTTATGAAGAAAATGGATATTGAACTGAGAAGAGAAGACATAACTACTCATCGCCTGCCGTCGAAGAATGCAGAAAGTCCAACTATCATACAGCTTAGACCTACCACGTCCATGTTCAACGAGACCAAGACAGTCAAATCAATTTACTTCAATGACCATCTTACACCTCATTTCAACAATTTATTCAAAAAAGTGAAGGAAATGAAAATCACAAAGAAATACAAATTTCTGTGGATGAATGGGGACAGAATAATGATCAAAAAAGATGAGACAGCTAGAGCAATAAAAATAATAAGGTTTGAAGATTTAGAAAAAATAATAAATATAAAGATAATTGAAAGTTCTCAAGGCCAGGATATTACATTTACAATTAAATTAGTAGCTCAATAAGGTTGAGTTACTATCTTTTCTCCCTAATGAATCTACCAAACAATAATATTATAGGTATAAATAAAAATATAACCATAAAACTTTCTATAAATCAAAATTTTTCAATTAAATGAAGATTTAAATAACGACAGGGTTTTCAGAGTATTTCAAGACTTGGATCAGTCCAAAGAATTTTCGAAGAAGAACAAGACAGTGAATGAACTAAATATTATATGCACCAATATTAGATCACTCAGAAAAAATTGGGATACATTGAGAGCAGAAACTAACAGTATAATCAATGAAATAGATATTCTTCTGCTTAGCGAAATTAATATTAATAGTGAAGAAACAAATTTGTATGGAATTCAGGGTTTTACAAGTCTATTCAAATGTAGGTCCGATGGGAGAGGGGGAGGTGGATTGAGAATTTTTTACAAAGCAGGTATTAAAGTTGAGAAAAATGAAATAGATTTTTCTCTGCTGAATTAATATCTTTTAAGTTTTGTGATAGAAATACGACAATAATAATCATAGCTATTTATAGATCACCTAATCAAAATGTGAATTTATTTAATGAAGAATTGGAGAGGTTTTTAACATCAGAAACAATGAGTCAAGGAAAATATATTATCATGGTAGGAGATATAAATATATGTTACCTGTCAGATATGTATGGTTCGAATAATTATATAAGTGTACTCTACTCTTATGGTTTATACAATACTATACAAAGGCCAACTAGAGAGGAAACATATGGTAACACAGTTGTATCATCATGCCTAGATCATGTTAATGTAATGTTAGATCCTAAGAACTCTTATATTTCATTTTTGATTGAAAGCAAAATTGCAGACCATTACTGGACAGGGATTAAACTGTTAGAAACATGTACAGATGGTACACACCAGACTATGGAAAATGAATATAAGAGTGTCATTTTAACCGGGAGAGTAAATGAATCGATTCAAACTGAAAATTGATGGCCGATTCTAGACTTACGAGAACCATCAGATATTTATAATGATATAGTCCAGAGGTTCGAAAATATATGCTAAAAGTGTCATAAAGGTTAAACAAAAAACTAAGCAACTACATAATTCCTGGTTCAATGATAGGATTAAGCTGATGATAGAGAGAAAGAACTATTTATGGCAAATGGTTAAAAGAGATAAACATAATGTGGATTTGAGAAATCAGTTCAGAAACATACGAAATAAGTTAACAGACATGATTCGTAATGAGAAAAGGAAATATTATTATAGGGCTTTCAATGATAACTCCAACAATACTAAGAAAATTTGGGAAATCATCAATCATTTTATAAATAAGAAGAATAGGCCATCTCTAAAGGAATCAATTAAGTTAAATTTCAATATCAATGAAGATCATCAAATTATGAACCTAACAGAGAAATTTAAAAACAGCTTTGAAGAAAAAATAGGAGAAATTACAAGAGAAATGAACGGGCAACACTTTGATATAATACCACATTTAAAAGAAGGTAACTATACAATAGGGGATAGGATGAGTATGAATTTTCAAAAAAGAAAGAACATCAACTTTATAGTATCATTCACAAACTAAACAATAGATCATCTGCAGGACCTGACAAAATTAGGCCAAAAGATATCATAAATAACATTTTCTATCTAAAGCTGATCCTGATGCATTTGATTAATAGGATAATTGAAACAGGAAAAATACCTCAGCGTCTAAAAATAACACATCTCTGACCAATTTTCAAGAATGGAACAAAGAAAAATGTAGGTTCTTATAGGCCAATAGGATCAATCTCAGTAATTATGAA